>NW_027507903.1:79221190-79793690 GCF_037356315.1 Lithobates pipiens
CTTACTAATGTAATGAATCACAGCAGTGGTGGAGATGTCACTATATCAGATACATGTGAAAATAAAAAATGATTTCACCTGTGAAAAATAATCATTGCCAAAAGATGTATTGCCAAATGTGCTTATTGTAGCTTGGATTAAATTTAAAGGAATTAAAAGTTTTTTTTTTTTTATTGGCTTTTTCCTTCTTTAATAGCTGTTTGCAATTTTTTTTCTTTTTTTTTTCTTTGTGTGCAGTCCTAGTGCAGGGCAATCCATTCAAAAAGAGCTATTTTCCTAGTAAATTGATTGATTGTATCCCAAAATGTTGCAGGGTTGATTAGCAAAATATTGTGATCAGATTATCAGATGTGATGTAATCTTACCTCAAATCTTGAGCATGTTTTCCATTAAGCTGGAAACCTTTTCCTCTACCTGGTAGCATCAGACAGTCCCTGCTAATCTATTTCAAAGGGAAAAAGAAAGTACATTTTATAAACCTTTTGCGATAAATTGATGCCAGAGCTCTATTTCTTCACCTCCCTCTCTACAGACATGCTTTAAGTAGAGATGCTTGGTCAACATGAACTCTCATATTTAGATGCAACCCAAGAGTTTTGATTGAAACCACTCAGTTTAGTGCCCTTGTCCAAGTGCACAGTTAGTAATTTTGAGCTGTTCTTGCTGACAGTGACTTGTTTAATTAATCCCATTTTAATTTGGACATGCAAAACTGAAGAAAGGTGACATATTACTGGTTATAGCCCTTTTCTATCATTTGTGCTTTTTAGCCCCTGTACACACGGTCGGACATTCTGCCAACCAAATCCGTTGGATTTTGTCCGACGGATTTTGTTCGACGGATTTTGTCCGACGGATTGTGTCCGAAACTGTTGCATACACACGGTCGGACCAAGTTGTCGGAAAATCCGATCATTCAGAACGTGATGACGTTATTTCGTTACGACGGGACTACGTTCAGGCTAGTAGCCAATAGCTTTGGTGTAGGAATTTGATCTAAGCATGCGTGGCACTTCGTCCGATCGGAATTCTCTACACATGATCGGAGTATGTCCGATCAGACCAGTTTGTCGGAAAATATTTCCAACAAGTTGGAAAATTGGGTCAGACGGATATTCCGATGGAATCGGTCCGATGCATACCACACACAGTCGGATTATCCAACAACACGGTCCGATAGGACCCATTCCAACGGATTCTCTGACCGTGTGTACAAGGGCTTACATGTAAAAAAAACAAAGACCGCGTCTATTGTAACAGTGTAAACCCTTGTACACATGATCGAATTGTTGGCCAAAGGGTGTTAGCCCAAACTTGTCTTGCATACAAATGGCACACAATTGTTGGCCAACAATCACAAATGTAGTGACGTACTACGTATTTTTTTTAGCTCTTTAGCGCTACCCTTTTGGCTCCTTCTTCTAATTTAATGTTAGTAGAAGTTTGGTGAGTGTTGATTCGTACTTTTCATTTAGTTCTTTTAATTTTGTGCTTTTCAGTTCATTTCTGAGCGGCCGTTCATCAACCAGACACGTTGCGGAGTCGGAGGAGGTAACGCGTTATTTATTATTGGCCTTGAAGTTATTTATTGCTTTGACCCAAATCCAGTCCAGGAATAAGAGGAGGATTTCTTGGACCAAAAATTGGTTGCTTTATTAAGCATGACCAATTATGTCATATGGCTTTGCTGCTGGAGCTCCAGGAGAATAATCCAGGAGAATAATCTGGATGGTTTTTCGGAATTATCTCCTGATAGTAGACCCCTGCTTTCACCAACTCTTGGCATTATTGACTCCTCTATTAAGAAGCAGGACACATGCATGAGGCTTTTATTTTATTTTTTGGTTGAATAACGATTTGATTTGGTATATTTTCTAGATTTTCGGATGCATAGAAAGCACTTTTTGGTTAAGTTCTATTGGCAGATAGAATGTCAAATTTTATTTGTCTTCTTTTTTTAATGCACAATAAAAAATTGTGCAGAATAATACTTGGCTATGTGTTTTACTTCAAATGACAGTTTGGGAGTGGGCAGGTACATTTAAAAAATACAATGTAAAATTAACAAGGGACAACAACATAGTTGTATCTTTGATATAAAAAACTACGGGATAATGGTGCTGTGGTAACTTGACCAAAAAAATAAACAAACATATTAATAATATTCTTGATATCACCAGAAAAAAAAAGCCTTTTTAAATGCATTTCGCAGAACTCCACCAGTATCAGCAGCAGCTTCATTATTATCCCTTTAACCACTTCCCGACCAGCGCACGACGATGTACGTCGACAGAATGGCACGGGCAGGCATATTGGCGTACAGGTACGTCCAATATTCAATGCCGCCCTGCCATCGGGAGCGCGCCGCCGGCGGCGCGCTCCCGCGCTGGTCGGGACCCCCGTGAGTCCGGTCGCGGGACCCGCGGACTCGATCGCCGCTGGCATCCCCGCGATCGTCTCACGGAGCGGCCGAATGGAGGAAATACATTTCTCCATTCTGCCTAGCAACTAGTGACGCTGATCTCTGCTCCATGTGATTGGAGCAGAGATCAGTGTTCACTAAATGAAAGCCCAACCCCCCCACAGTTAGTAACACACCCCTAGGAACACTTAACCCCTACACTGCCACCCACTGGTTAACCCCTTCACTGCCAGTGTCATTTACACAGGAATCACTGCATTTATATAGCAGTGATTACTGTATAAATGACAATGGTCCCAAAAATGTCCCAAAAATGTCCGAATGGTCCCCCACAATGTCGCAGTCACAATAAAAATCGCTGATCGCCGCCATTACTAGTAAAAAAAAAATAATAAAAAATTATTAATAAAAATGCTATAAAACTATCCCTATTTTGTAAACGCTATAACTTTTGCGCAAACCAATCAATAGTCGCTTATTGCGATTTTTTTTACCAAAAATATGTAGAAGAATACGTATCGGCCTAAACTGAGGGAAAAAAATGTTTTTTTATATATTTTTGGGGGATATTTATTATAACAAAAAGTAAAAAATAGTTTTTTTCAAAATTGACGCTCTATTTTTGTTTATAGCGCAAAAAATAAAAACCGCAGGGGTGATCAAATACCACCAAAAGAAAGCTCTATTTGTGGGAAAAAAAGGACGTCAATTTTGTTTGGGAGCCACGTCGCACGACCGCGCAATTGTCAGTTAAAGCGACGCAGTGCTGAATTGCAAAAAATGGTCTGGTCTTTGACCAGCAAAATGGTCCGGTCTGCAAGTGGTTAAAGAAGAAGAGAATATGCTCTGCATTTCAACATTTCATAATTTGCCATGTCACGAATGTTAATTCTCCATTACGGACGCTAGTTTACAAGACCGACCGCTTCTGGCTCATCCTTGCTTCCAAGCATGCGTGTTTGTACTTTGGACTTTTGTCCGACGGACTTGGGTACACATGCTCGGAAAATCCGACAACAGACATTTATCCGTGGAAAATTTTAAAGCTATCCAACATTTGTTTGTGTAAAATCCGACAACAATTGCCCAATGGAGCATACACACAGTCTGATTTTCTGCCAACAGCCTGTTATCACATATTTTCTGTCGAAAAATCAGATCGTGTATAAGAGGCTTAAGAATTGTTTCATTTGTTTTGAACTGCTAACTACAATACCTAAATTTTTCCATAAATCTTGCCACGTATTTTCTATTATACCCAACACTATGTGAATATTTAATCAAATAAAAAAACTTTTTTTTCAAGTACCTAATAGTAACATAGAAATCTGTCCCCAGGAGTACCTGTTTGTACAGCAGTTTGATCATTTATACAGAAAATCTAAATGTGTGTCTGTATATGAGTACCCCCATAAAAGCAGAAAATTGGTAGTACCTGTCTGTGTATACAGTTTCCTTCCAAGGTGCCTTTGGAGTCCCAAACCATAAGCACAGCAACCTCGGCTGCAAAGTGGTGTTCCTAAATGTTTGGTCTCTGTTTGTCCTATGCCATGGAGGAGGTGAGCAGGTTGGGTTTGCTACTGAAGTCAGAATTCTGGATACCTCTATAATCTGGGTTTTTGGACCATCACAATGCAAAGAAAAAACCCGAGGAGTTGATTTACTAAAGACGGTTCCCTTCTCTAGCTTGTAAAACATGGTGAAAATACACTTTTAAAAAAATGCCCAATCATTTGCAGGGAAAGTAAAAAAAGAAAAAAAGGTTTTTGGCCTGCACATGATTGAATGTTGGAAGTCAATAGAGCTCTATCACATTCACTCAGCTAAGAAAAAATTCCTTTGCAAAATGAACAGCTTATTTGCCTTTAGAAAATCTATGCAAATACGTGTATGCAGGACGGGCTACTTAAAGTGTTGCTAAACCCACAATAGTAAAATCAGTCTGTATATGCAGTAAAGCATGCTTGTTATACTCACTGTGGAACCTAAGGTGGTTTATCTTCCACATTTTATAAAAAGGCTGTTTGATCCTGTCTTTTCTTAACCTCCCCCTCTTCCACTGCCCCCAATCTATCTGCTGATAGAACAGAGCCTTGAGAGCAAGCTGCACATGTACAGTTAGGTGTGTATTGCTAGAGAGTATTTTTTCTCTAGGGAGAGTGCATGTGATCAGTGCAGGGCCAATCACCACTGTCCAGACACAGGGTCAGAGGTCCTGCAGTCTCATAGGACAAACAGGGGAGAAGGAAATCAGGTCACAAGACTGCTCTGACTGCTGATGAGGAAAGATATTTAGCAGTTTATATTTACTAAAATAATCGCATTTCCATGTCCTCTGTACTGTGGGAGACCAGATATAGTGAATGCATGGTTGGGGTTTAGTAAAACTTTAAGCACACCACTCTTTAAAATAACTTTACGGTGTCTCACTGTACAGATCATTGGGATAATGCCCTTAAAATCTTACATAGAAGCTACTTCACACCTTACAGATTGTCCAAGATATACCCAGACCACACCCCACTATGCTGGTGATACTGGGGTATAAAGTAGTTTCTGGAATGCAGTTTTTACATTAATCTCTAACATAACAGGTATTTTGACAAACCCTACCCCACAGTTAGCATTATAAAAGTTATCCTTAATCAGATAGCCTTGCCAATATGGGACCATTGTGGCACATATTCTCATAGCCGCTCGATTAGTAATCACCAAAAAATGGAAAACCACCCACGCCCCCACAATCTCTGAAGTGGTTCATAGGGTTAATATTCACTTTCACTATGAATGTATTATTGCCCTTAATTCTAATGTGCCTAATGTAATTTGAGTATAAGTGGTCTCGCATGTTTGTTTGACAGGATCGGTTGCTAGCGTGTAAACGAGACATTCATTTCCATGGTGCATGGAAACCTGTTTGTTTGTTTTATTCCGTAACCAATTAGTTTTTTTCCCTACTCCTTTTTTTTTATTATCTTGCTAATCCAGTTTCTTGTTTTCCTTAATATTATTACCATTAATAATTTCTTTAGTAATCGGTCCTGAGATTGATATGTGTTGTGCAACTGACCATCACCTAATGTGTTTTTTTCATTGTTTCACTATGTCTTGGTCATTACTGTGTGGAGTAAATTATGGTAATACTGTTTGTTTTATGTTTTGTTATTCTTCAAAAGATTATTGGAACAAAAAAAATAACATTTCTTCTGTCAATGTCTAAATTATTGTTGCAATTTGATAGTAAATTCAGTGTGATCACCAGATAATTATCTGCCGTGTACAGCAGTTGATTGTTTTCTAAAACTCCCATATCTACACGGCTATAGAGCCAGGGGATTTAAATCGAATGTGACAAACCCCCAGATTAGCCAGTACTGGCACCAAGAAACTTTAACATAAAATTTAACTTTGCTCAGAAACATGTTGATATTGCTTTACCTGTGATAGATGTATACATCAAAACATTATGGAGCCAATTCATAAAGGCATTTGGGGCACTTTACTGGCTGTATTCAAAAGGCATGCGCCCAATTCTTGAAAGCCGTGCAGCAATTTTTTGCTTTTTCTCACAAATTCAGGTAATTAATATGACACTTTAAAATGCTTGTGCTATGACTGGGACAAATCAATTAAGTAATATTGTCATATCAGTGATAACAAAAATGGAGGAAAATAAGACAACGTCCACACTGGAGTAAATTGTGTTGTACAATTTTGTATTTTGTATTGTGTCTGAGAAAAAAAATTGTCAGAGAAAATTCTGCAACAGATTATTATACACCTTACTAATAATTACAGTTGCACAGTTGGAATACTACATTTCTAATGAGCATTTAAAACACTCCAAGGAATGTAGACTAACACAATCTCCATGCAGATGAGCTGAAGTTCACTATCACCATATGGGAGAATGTCCTTGGGGTCACTGCACTTCTGAACTGTTTTGTATGTAACAGTGGTTACATCACATTTGTGGCAGATACCTACAATCAAGATAATCTCTCAACACGCTATTAAATTCCAAGCATTGTTTTTTAAGTCTTATTGATAAAACTATTTATTTATTTAGTTACATCATGATGCTTTTTATTATTGCAAAATGCACTAAACAAATACATGTATTCTAGCTTTTATTAATTTATGGTTTGATCCCATATTCATTAAAATATTAAAATGTGTTGTTCCTTTTTGTGACCACCAGTTAAATTATTCATATCAGCCTCTTTACTTCATCAGCTTCAATTATAAGAAATACATTTTTTTTTTTCAAGCACTGATCGAGAAAAAAAATTTTTTAAGCACTTGCATATAACTTGCAATGTGTTTTAGCCATGGCTTAAAATACAGTCATATTTAAGTTATCCAGCAGAGCTGGCTAGTCTCAGTTGTTGCCAAGTTTGTCAATGAAGCATTATTTATATTTTATAAATTATATTTTAAAGGACCTCAAGCCCAGAATGTGGTTCTGTATCTAATATATCACAATGATTGAGAGGGACTAAGCTTTCTCATGTAGCATTATGAGCCAAATATGTCTTTAGGATTTAAATTGTGCACAGAAGAATATAACGCTTAAGCCCCATACACACTATCAGTTTTTCTGCTGAGTTTTTCCTTCAGATTTACCAAAAGCATGTAGTACAAGGGCCTGCCTGATTGCATACAAATTGAAACTCCTAAGGTTTGACCTCATATTATATGGTTTTGGTAAATCCCAAGGAAAAACTCAGCAGAAAAACTGATAGTGTGTATGGGGCTTAAACCATACATGTAATACAACAATAGTAATAGATCAATGCTTAAAAAATGTGAATTCCATCATTTCTATGATGCTCGAAAATCTTAAAGTAGAGCTCCAGGAAATTTAACTGCAAAGGACAGCAGGCAGTAAGTGTAAAGTTTTAACTACAGTAACACTGGCTGCCCTTTTTGGGATATGGCTCTCTTAAAACTATGCCATATATAACATTAACTCAATATTTCCATTGTGTGCACTGGCTACTTACTGTCACGTCTATATTAATATTGGAATTAGTCACGGCACATGGCAACCCCATAAACGATCACTACAGGGTTTAGTGGAAAGTAATGATACCATACAATACAACAAAGCAAAGAAGAGAGGGCACACCAGCCCTGCGCATTACATAAGTGGTATCTTTAATAATGTAATAAAAGGAAATATACTCACAAACAACTCAATAGTAAAAGCATATCAGAGTCCAAATTATGCACAAAGCAATCTGGTCACCGAGACTAGTCCCAGCAAGCTGGAGGACCTTCCAGATGTCTGACACATTTCAAAGGGAGATTCCTACTTTCTCAGAGCCAAGAGCTCTGAGAAAAAAGGGATCTCCTTCCAAAACATGTAGCCATCTGGAAGGTCCTCCAGCTTGCTGGAACTAGTCTCTGTGACCAGATTGCTTTGTGCATAATTTGTCCAAGCATGTCACCAGACATGTGTGGAGCATGTGGAGCATCCTCAACTGGAAGGCGGAGGAGTGCAAGGTCTCCAACATCCACCAGCTCTGTGATGTCATTATGGAGGAGTAGAAGAGGACTCCAGTGGCAACCTGTGAAGCTCTGGTGAACTCCATGTCCAAGAGGGTTAAGGCAGTGCTTGAAAATAATGGTGACCACAAAAAATATTGACACTTTGGTCCCAATTTTGACATTTTCATCTAGAGGTGTACTCACTTTTGTTGCCAGCTTTTTAGATATTAATGGCTGTGTGTTGAGTAATTTTGAGGGGGCAGCAAATGTACACTGTTATACAAGCTGTAGTAGAATACTTATGTTGTATGACAATAGTAATAGTTATATTTATTAATTATTATTACTAGTCAACCAACATTAGAATTCTTCTATAGCCTATGGGTGGAGCATTTGACCATTAATGTCTGCTTGGGGCAACTGCTGTGTCAAATCCTCATGTCTTTTCTCTCTATGTCGAATAATCTTGGACTAATAGAGTTAGGTTAGGCACATTTGACCTTTTTTGCTATTGTCTCTATAATGTCAAATCTTTTCTCTCGATGTTAAATCTTTTCTCTCTATGTAGAATAATCTTGGACTAATAGATCTAAGGTTAGACACATTCGATCACAGGTTCGATGGACACAGATCGCTATTGTCAGCGTCATGTCAAATCTCCTATCTATATCAAACTGTCGTCGCAACAAAAATGGAAATAAAGCATTTGTTTATGTCAGATCTTTCGGTTTTTGGATTCTGTGCGTTCATTATTGTTTGTTAAAACGATGACGAAAATACCTGAAATTCGGACGAAAATTAATGCACATGTAGTTTCTAAACACTGGAAAACTGCGCTATTTTACAGGCATACTATAGACACCCTCCAGGCACAATATTTAAAGGAATATTTCATTTTTATTGTTTCACTTTAAGCATTAAAAAAATCACTGCTCCCGAAAAAAAATGTCAGTTTTTAAAAAAAAAATTGCATTCATACATGTCCCCTTGGGCAGGACCCGGTTCCCAAACACTTTTTATGAGAATAACTTGCATATAAGCCTTTAAAATTAGCACTTTTGTTTATTCATGTTTGTGTCCCATAGACTTTAAGGGAGTGTGTGTGTTCTGCTGAATTTTTTGCCTGTTCGGTATGTTCTGGGGAGAACTGAACAGGGGGGTGTTCGGCCCATCCCTAGTGAGGAGTACAAAGAAAAGTGTGTCTTGTCTACAGTCAAGCATGGTGGTGGGAGTGTCATGGTCTGGGGCTGCATGAGTGCTGCCGGCACTGGGAAGCTACAGTTCATTGAGGGAGCCATGAATGCCAACATGTACTGTGACATATTGAAGCAGAGCGTGTCCCTCCCCCCCTTTGGAGACTGGGCCCCAGGCATGATTTTGACCCCAAACACACCTCCTGGATGACCACTGCCTTGCTAAAGAAGCTGAGGGTCAAATTGATGGATTGGCCAACCCTATTGAGCATCTGTGGGGCATCCTCAAATGGAAGGTGGAGGAGCGCAAGGTCTCCAACATCCACCTGATCTGTAATGTCATCATGGAGGAGTGGAAGAGGAATCCAGTGGCAACCTGTGAAGCTCTGGTGAACTTCATGCCCGAGAGGGTTAAGGCAGTCCTGAAAAATAATGGTGGCCACACAAAATAGTGATACTTTGGCAGTTTTTGTTTATGTAACAATCAGTATTTTTTGCTAGAAAATTCCCTGGAACCCCTAAAATCACATAGTATTTGCGCAGTGGTTTTCAAGAAAAATGTTTTTGGAAAAGATTTACTTTTTTTATTTTATTGCAAAAAAACACAATGGCTAACCCAATTGCTTTGTAAAATATAAAAGATGATGTATGTTGTGTAAATAAATACCAAACATGGCACGCTTTAAAACTGCCACACACCTGTGCAAAGGTCACAGACTAGGTACATTTTACTTTCCATAGGCGAAGCTTTAAAAAGCCTTTAAATTTACAGAGGAGGTCTAGTGCTAGACTTACTGCCTATGATCGGACGTTCGCAGTGATATCTAATGTCCTGTACACACGGTTGGACTTTCCGATGGAAAATGTGCAATCGGATAGTGTTGTCGGAAAATCCGATTGTGTATGGGCTCCATTGGACTTTTTCGTCGGAATTTCAGACACACAAAATCCGATCGTTTAAATTCTGATCGCGTGTAGACAATCCCGATGGACAAAGTGCCACACATGCTCAGAATAAATTATGAGATAAAAGTTATTGGCTACTGACCCTGTTTATAGTCCCGTTGTACATGTTCTACGTCACCTCGTTCAGAACGATCGGATTTTCCGACAACTTTGTGTGACTGTGTGTATGCTAGACAAATTTGGGCCAATATTTTGACGTCGGAAAGTCCGACTGTGTGTACAGGGCATTACATGTGTGGGACGATTGCTGTTTCTGTGAGTGCGTGCATGACCGACACGCGCAATCACCTTTGGACGTGAGCATATGGGGGTCCTTTATTTTTTTTGCAATTATTCTTTTTACACTGTTGCTATAAATGTTTTTTTTTTTGTATCACTTTTATTGCTGTCACAAGGAATATAGGCATGTGACAGGTACTCTTTGTGTAGAGATCTGGGGTCTATAAGACCCCAGATCCCTCTTCTGCCCTTAAAAGCATTGAAAACACCAAGATCAGTGATCCTGGCTTTGTCCGGCTTTCCAACCAGCCAGCAGATATGCCTGCTGGTTGCTCAGGTCTCATGGTGGGGCGGGAGAGCTGCGAAAGGCAGCAACTGGCTTGTAAGAGTAGTTTGGTGGCTAGTTAGCCATTAGGATCGCTTTTACAAGAAAACGTTACTGGGGTGATGCCTACAGCTGCAGGGTATATCACTGGTCCGAAAGTCCTGGAACAAGATTATCCAGTACTGTATCTAGGGAGAAGATAGCAAACTGCATGACTCCTTCCCCCCTCCCCCCAAAGTGAAGGCTAATAATGGTACAGTGGTGCCTTGAAGAAAACTAAAGTGTTTAAAATCATAGCTTACAGTGGTGAAGAAATAAAAAATGTTCCTATGCCGATGGTGTCACTGGAAGGAACAAATGTCCGTGTGTCAGCTAAGAGGAACAAGGGTGCTGCATCAGGGTCAGTGAGAAAAACTGCTCCTACATCGCTTGTGTCAATCTGAGGAGGAATGTCAGTGGGCTGAAGTAAAGGAGTGGTGGGCTCTGAGGGGTGCATAGAACTATAGGCAACTAGGGAGCAGGGGCATTAAGGGTCCACGGCACCACCTCTTCCCCCTGTCTAATGCCACCTCCCCTATCCATGCGTCTGGCCCCTTTCAGGAGACCGACACATGGATTCCAATTTGTTTGACACCCCCCAAAAAAAACACAAGCCACAACTGCTAGGGAGGATCTGAGGGAGGAGAGGGGTCTCTAAAGGCTCATTCAGATGTGCAGCTTTGATTTCCTGCCCATCTGAAAAATTATCCATGGCAGACCACTTTTCAGAGGGCATTTAAAAGGCAGTGAGGAGGCAAAATTTCACCTCCCTGCTGCCTGTTCTAACCTCACTGACCCACTGTGCTGCAGCTGAATGCATTGCAGTGTGACCCCATTCCATACATTTTTGCCATGGCTGTGAAGCAAAACCATCAGGCCATGGGCAGCTGCATCTCCTTGCACAGGTGGGTGGTCAGGAGACGGAAAATGAGGCTCAACTGCTTGCTTTTATCACCCTCTGTCTGCCCCATGTGAATGAACCCTACGGCCTTATTTACACTTGCTGAACAGGGGGTTGGGTGTTAAAAATAGGAGGTTGAGCCATATTTTTACTACCTCCCCCCTTCTTGAGCTGTATAGGGATATACACAAGCATGGCAAAAATGATGGCCCATCATGTTTGACAGGCAGTACTGCCGCTGAACACTACCCATGTAAGTGAATGGGGCTCAGCTGCAATAGCATCCAATGCATGGAGTTTTGGCGCAGTGATGCCGGATTTTAAGGGGATACAACAGGCGGTGAGGAGGAGGAGGCATAATGCATCCTCACTGCCTGTCAAATACCCTCTGAAAAGAGATCTCACTGTTCAGAGGGCTACTACAAGTGTAAACTAACCCACATATTTGCAGCTGCGACAAAGTGTGTGTGTTTTTTTGTGCAGCACATTAAGGGTGGCCCCATTCATTTCTCTGTGCTGCCCTAGGCATTAAGAATGCACAAAAGAACCTTTTTCTAAATCACACCACACCAAAATGCATGCTACTTTGTTACCATGCATGTTAGTGAGGGCAAATGAATGCAAAAGCAAGGTATGTGAGAGTGGCATTAAAAATGAATGGAACCGGGAGCCGAGGGGCAGAGCCAAGTGGAGCAGATGTACCTGCCTGAAGCTCTGCTCTCTGAGAGAATGAAAAAAGCTGAATAAGGGCGGGTGTTCGCCAAACACCCACACATAAAACATATCAATTTGTGCCCACAGCACTCCTGCATTCGGGGGTCTCAGTCCCGGTGTCACTGGACAGAATATGGGTCCCAAAACAGCGCCGCCTCATAGCACAGCCAAACGGCGCTGCAGCAGTCTGCCTCAGGTATCTTCAACGGTGATATCAACTTAAAGGCATCTACTGTCACATATGATTCTGAAGTACACTGTGAGTATTTGGAAGATTCACCTCAGAATGAAATTACCTCACCAGTTGCACTGAAACAAATAGAAAAACTGCTTGGAAAAGCATTGAAAAGCACCTCTGACCATATTACTACTAGCCTTACCGAGGAAATAAGAGAGCTGGGTCAACACTTGAAACCAGAGTAGATGACTTAGAAATTAACAATGTAGAATGCTATAATGAAATTCACAACCTTAACCACTTCCCACCCGGCCAATGCATATATACGGCCGGGTGGGAGCCGTCTAATCCTGATAGGACGTTCAGGAACGTCCTTCAGGAGTAGCGGGATCGCGCGCGTACGCGCCCGCACAGCGGCGCGATCCCGATGTGCTCGTGTCACCCGGACACGGCACATCTCAGATCGGCAGGAGGGCTCTGTGATTGGCCCTCCTGATCACATGACGGCCATGTCCAATCACGGCCGTCATGTGATGTAAACAAACAGCCGGTTGCTAGGCAATCGGCTCTCCTCTCCTCACACGGAAGTCACCGCTGAGGAGAGGAGAGCAGAACGCTGTAGCCGGCTGATGATCAGTGAGTATGGGCTGCTTTTTACAGCTTTTTACTCACTGATCATCAGTGTAGTGTAAACACACAACACACCACACAGTACAAACACAGTCCCCACATATGTCCCCAAAACACACATGTCCCCAAAACATACATGTCCCCAAATAATAAAAACACATGTCCCTAATAATAAAAACATGTCCCCCACATATGTCCCACTAAAATCACATGTCCCAATGATTATCTGCACACATATGTACGTGATCACCTGCACACATATGTACATGATCATTTGCGTACATATGTCCGTGATCACACAAACCAATTATTATACACTTAACGGAATTTTTTTTACCAAAAACATGTAGCAGAATACATTTTGGCTTAAATTTATGACAAAATTTGATTTTATTGGATTTCTTTTCAAATAGAAAAAAGAAAATATTGTTTTTTTTCCAAATTTCCGCTATTTTTGCGCTTATATCGCAAAAAAAAAAAAAAAACGGAGTCGTGAATAAATAACACCAAAATAAAGCTCTATTTGTGCGAACAAAATGATAACAATTTCATTTGGGTACAGTGTAGCATGACCGCGCAATTGTCACTGAAAGCGCTAGAGCGCTGAAAGCTGAAAATTGGGCTGGGAAGGAAGGGGGTGAAAGTGCCCTGTATTGTAGTGGTTAAAGAAGAAAATGCAACATTACAGACAAGATTCAAAGACTATGAAAATTGTGCTAGATGCTTTAATTTGCATATTAGAGCTATTCCTGAAACTGTAATAGACTTACAAGCCACAATGACAGCACTTTTTTCAGGAACTACAACCAGCCGTCCCGATAGACCGTCTGGAAATGAACAGGGTTCATAGAGCCCTAACACCTACAAAATCTGATGGTCCACCCTGCGATATCATTGCAAAGTTTAATTTCTACAGAATAAAAGAACAACTACAATCTGCAGAAAGGAATAAAGAAACTCTTAATGTCCAAGGACATAATTGACAGCTTTTTTCAGACTTGTCCCAACTTACAATACATAAAGGAAGGGCCTTAAAACCCTTACTACAAGTATTACAACACAAATTACATATCAATGGGAATTCCCCTTTTCAGTGCGTTTCGCATTTCAAGGCTCTAAATTTACATGTCGTTCTGCTAACAAACTCCAAACTACCCTTCAAGACATACATTTGCTGAACTCCATACAGAATCAAAAAACCACTCGACGAAGACTGACATTATCTTCTCCAAATAAATCTTCTGCGTTGCCAAGGAGAAATGATCACCAGAGCTCACATAAAAGGGGCTGATATCGATCGCCTGATCAAGCCCCTGATGTCTCTATGGACTGAGGATTACTATATAATCATATTTCTCTCTCTACTTGATGGATAAGTTCACCAATCCTTACTGTCTATTTCACACTTTGCATCTAATTAATTCTTATTATATTTAGACACACTCGGTTATGATAATGTGAAAATTAGCTATCTTTTCTATTTTCAGAACTTCATACTTCTAGGATCCATTCTTCATCTATCTCTTGATTAATAAGACAGCTAAACAGTCTTATTATCTTTATTATCTTTTTTTTGTTATTTATCGCCTCAAGGAGATACTTTAACTGTCTTAACAAGTTCTTAATATAACATATTGTAAAAACAGATTTACTCCAGAGCCAAGATAAATGGCTTAATGGTCAAAATGGATACATTTTCAAAATCCATGTTTCTTTTCCATTATTTGTCCCCCAGTTCCTGCTAGTGCTAAAATATTCTTGTTACTTATATACTTATGAAAACTTGCTACTAGTAGGCTTTGTTGTTCTTTCAGGAATGTTTCTTGCGCTCCCTTTTTTCTACGCTCGGTTAGTTCATTGATATAGTGGACAATCAGCAGTGGCCAATGTACCCTTGGGGGGAGTTTTTTACCTCCCCCAACGGAAGTGTTATGAGATTATATATGTTTCATTTACTATTCAAAATGAAGACTATTTATGTTTTATTATTAAATCTTCTACCTTTCTTTTTCTATCCTTCCCTATACCCCCCCCCCTTCCGGGGGCAGGTATATGTACACAATGTTTTGGAAAACATGATATTTTATTTCATGCATTCATAACCCTATGGGTGGCTCCGTTAAATATACTATCCCTGAATGTTCAGGGCCTGAACATCCCACAAAAACACACCAAAGCCTTTCACTCTTTTGCCACTAGAAAAGCACATATCTTGTGCCTTAAAGAAACCCACTTCACAGCAAAATCCACTCCTAATTTTTTCAGCAAAATGTACTCACAGGTCTACACAGCCTCAGCTTCAATGAAACATTGAGGCATACTTATTGCATTTCACCGCAATAACCCATTTACATTATTAAAGGAAATTAAAGACCCGGAAGGGCGATATCTGATTTTAACAGGATATTTGCATGATACTACCATAACAGTAATTTCATATTATGCCCCCAGCAAAAGTACTACTTTGTTCCTCTGTCACCTTATACAGGTAATCGAATCACATAAAATAGGAACGTTACTTTTATGTGGAGATTCCAATCTAACTCTCTTTCCCTTTCTAGACAAATCATCTATATCTCAATCAAATGTCCCTAAAAGATACTCTTTTTTGCAACTTATTACAAAACATAAATTAGTAGACTCCTGGCATGAACTGAATCCAACTAAAAGACAATTTACCCATTATTCCCATCCCCATCACTCATTCTCACAAATAGACCACATATTCCTAACTACAGATATGGTGCCTGAAATCCTAACATCCAAAATTTTGCCAATCCAATGGTCGGATCATTGTGCAGTACTTACCACTATAGCCTCTACCATTTCAAAAGAACATGATCCGACTTGGCTTCTTAGAGATTACTTACTTAAAAACACAACACATAAACTTAATATTGAACTTGCACTGAAAGAATACATGATATATATATCCCCGCTCACTCTGTGGGAAGCTCACAAACCAGTTTTACTTGGTATATGTATGAGACAAGCGGCTCTATTTAATCGAGAATGTAGAGCTTTATATAACAGATTAGAAACAAACTTTAACACTTGCTACATGGCATTGCAATCCAATCCTTCCCCTTTGTTACAATTGAAATTGGATGAGGCTAAACTTGAATTTGACCTGTTTCTCACAGAATCAGCAGACAAAACTATCAATCGATCACACCACAATTTGTACATGAAATCTAATAAACTAGAAACTCTATTAGCGCACACGCTCAAATCTTACAGCTCTCCCACTAAACCTATTTGCCTCAAAATATCTAAAGATGTATACTCCAATAACCCAAGGTAAATACTTCAAAATTTTAAAACACATTTAAACACTTTATATTCTTCTGGCACTGAGCTGGATACATCCAAAGCAGATGAGTTATTTTCCCATATTTCCCTCCCCCCATTATCCACAACACGGTTAGAGCCACTAGAGAAATCTGTATCGGTTGAAGAGGTGTCCAGTGATATCAAAACACTGAAAATAAACAAAAGACCTGGCTCCATTGGATTTTCCGCACTATATTATCGTACATATATTGAAACATTATCACCCACCTTAACTGATGCCTTCAACTCTATACTATCAGGTCACTTATTTAGACAGGAAAAATTAACAGCAATTATTTGTATGCTTCCCAAACCAAACTCGGACAATAGCAGCTGTTTGAACTATCGTCCTATCTCTTTACTAAATGTAGATATTAAAATATTAGCCAAAATCCTTGCTACTAGACTTCATACATTCACTGGTAAAATTATACATAAAGACCATGCAGGATTTATCGCTATCCGACAAGCAAGTGATAATATTATATGTGCCACCCTGCTATCACATGCTGCCAAATAATGCTGCATCCCAGCCTGTTTCCTCTCATTAGATATAAAAAAGGCATTTGATTCCATTTCATGGTCCTATATGCACTATAATCTTAGTAAATGGGGATTCGGCCCCCATTTCTTACAATGGATCTCAGCACTGTACTGCAAACCTAAAGCGTACATTAAATATGCAGGTTACAAATCTGAAACATTCAACATAGAAAGGGGCACACGTCAAGGATGCCTGCTCTCATCTTTTATTATTTGCTTTGCTTATTGAGCTTTTAGCACAAAGAATAAGAATGGAACCTTCTATAACAGGCAACAAGATATGTTTATTTGTGGATGACATCCTTCTATTTTTATCTTCACTTCAAATTTCAGCTCCTAACCTTATGAGTATACTAAAAAAAACTATTTGATCACCTCAGGCCTTACGGTTAATACTTAAAAATCTGCAACACTGAACATCTTATTACCGTATATACTCGAGTATAAGCCGAGATTTTCAGCCTCTTTTTTGAGGCTGAAAGTGCCCCCCTCGGCTTATACTCGAGTCATCGCTGTCTGCCCGCTCGATCAGCGTGTCGAGCAGACAGACAGCGGCCATTCTGATTCAAAAGCCGCGCCTCCGGCTCCGCCTTCGCCTGTGATAGGCGGAACACTGAATTTCCCAGCAGCCTGTGTTCCGCCTATCACGGGCATCCGCTCATCCTCGTACTACGGACGAGGATGATACGACGTCCGTGATAGGCGGAACACAGGCTGCTGGGAAATTCAGTGTTCCGCCTATCACAGGCGAAGGAGGAGGCGCGGCTTTTGAATTTTACAATGGCCGCCGACGAAGAGGGCACGGGACGGAGGCAAGGCACGGCACGGGACGGGACGGGACGGGACGAAGGCAAGGCACGACACGGGACGGAGGCTCGGGACAAAGGCTCGGGACACAGGTAGGCTGGACACACACACACACACACACACACACACACACACACACACACACACACACACACACACACACACACACACACACACACGGATGGAGACACACACACACGGATGGATGGATGGATGGAGACACACACACACACAGGGATGGATGGATGGATGGATGGAGACACACACACACAGGGATGGATGGATGGATGGATGGAGACACACACACACAGGGATGGATGGATGGAGACACACACACACAGGTATGGATGGATGGATGGACACACACACACACAGGGATGGATGGACGGACACACAGGGATGGACGGACACACAGGGATGGACGGACACACACACAGGGATGGACAGGCATGTCTCACCCTCGGCTTATACACGAGTCAATAAGTTTGCCAGTTTTTTTGGGGGTAAATTGGGGGCCTCGGCTTATATTCGGGTCGGCCTATACTCGAGTATATACGGTAACCACTGCAGAAAAATAAATTGTACAAGAATCATTACCCTTTAAATGGGCTACACATAGTATTCCTTATTTGGGTATCCAGCTCACTGCCAGCCACTTGGATTTGTTTTCCTCCAACTAGCCTTCTTTACTAAAATTAACTACAAACTTGCTTTTAAAATGGTCATCTATACCGACTTCATGGTTTGGGAAAATAAATATAATAAAGATGGCCATTCTTGCTAAATTCCTGTACATTTCAGAGTTGTTCCAATACACATCCCGGGCCTAATTCCTTAAGCCGCGTACACACGGGCGGACTGTCTGGCCAACTAAGTCCGTCAGACAATCCGACGGACAGTCCGTCCTACTTTCGAATGAACGGACTTTCACAGATAAAACAGATAAAAAAACAATGCTTGTCGTTGTCGATCCCAGATTCACTTAATACTTTTGTTATGTCAGTGTCCATGTTGTGGGACTATGTGTGCACAGCTAGTAAGTATTTTGTGACTGAAAATATGACCTGGAGGTTTTTAAGGTTCACCTGCCATTAAAGTCAATGGGGTCTGCTGCGAACCGAAAGGTTCGCCAACTTTTGGCTGCGTTCGCGATTTGCGTTCGCAAAACGTCCCGTCGGAAGTTCGTCCATCACTAATGGGTAGTATGTGCAGGAGAGGAGTATGGAGTGTACAGCAGTGGACAGTATGTGCAGAGAGAGGAGTGTAGAGTGTATGGTGGTGGGTATTACGTGCAGAAGAAGAGTGTGGAGTGTATTGAGGTGGGTAGTATGTGCAGGTGAGGAGTGCAGAGTGTATGGTGGTGGGTAGAATGTGCAGGTGAGAAGTGCAGAGTGTATGGAGGTGGGTAGTATGTACAGATAAGGAGTGCAGAGTGTATGGTGGTAGGTAGAATGTGCAGGTGAGGAGTGCAGAGTGTATGGTGGTAGGTAGAATGTGCAGGTGAGGAGTACAGAGTGTATGGGGGTAGGTAAGATGGGAGGAGTGCGGCGTGTGCAGTGGTGGGTATTATGTTCAGGATTGTGTCAGTAAAGCCGCGTACACATGGGCGGACTGTCTGGCCAACTAAGTCCGTCAGACAATCCGACGGACAGTCCGTCCTACTTTCGAATGAACGGACTTGACCACACACGATGAACAAACAGTCCGTCGAAAGCTTGCGCGATGACGTGTACAGCACGTACGACGGGACTAGAAATAGGACGTCCAATACACAGCAATGCAACCTTTCGCCGTGTAAATCCTTTCTGAGCATGCGCCATACTTAGTCCGTCGAACTAGCCTACTCACGAGCGGACTGTCCGCTGAAACCAAAGTTGGACGGACAATATTACGGAAATTCCGAAATACTTAGTCCGCCAGACTGCACGCTGAAAAAGTCCGCTGAAGCCCACACACGAGCGGACTGTCCGCTGAAATGTGTTTCAGCGGACTAAGTTGGACAGACAGTCCGCCCGTGTGTACGCGGCTTTAGAATAATACAACAATTTAAAAAATTTACTTGGGGGAAACCCAAACCACGAATATCTAGAGAAGCCTTATTTATTCCCAAAATCCATGGTGGCCTAGGATTTGCAAACATTTCATTATATTATAAAGCCGCTCAACTAGCACAATCCATAAAATATCACTCCAAAACTGTAATTCCCCTATAGGTTACCATTGAAGCAATAGACTGTAACCCTCTCTCCATACACAATATTTTATGGTTACGTCCCATAGATTGTAAAACTTTAAAAAAACACAATCACTAAACATTCTCTAGCTATCTGGGATAGACTCAAAAACTCTCATGGTCTGCAATCCAAACATAATCCACTTCTATCTTTTCTCAAAAACCCAGCTTTCTATCCAGCATGGACTTATCCTAAATCTTTCCAGGCTTAATCCAAAGCAGGTATAACATGTTTATATCACATGATCCTAAATACAACAATCCAACCCTTCCCAGACTTATGCAAGTCTTTTGGTCTCCCCCAATCAGAAATATTTCATTACCTTCAAATTAAGAACTTTTGTTTTCCTTTCCTAAGCATTGACGACTCTGTAGATGATTTTACTAAGTTTGAAAATATATACATGAAAGACTCTCGTGCCAGTCTCATATCAACAATATACTCAGCATTGCTAGTTAAATCAGATGTTAAATTACCATCTTATGTGGTGAAATGGGAAAAGTATCTTGTTCGAACTATAGATAAAACAGAATGGTCTGCAATCTGGTCCAATATCAAATCTTTTTCTCGTAATATGACAGATATTGAAACCAGAGGAGAGAGATCGCCAACAATCAGCTGAGCGCCCAGAGCGGAGCTTATACAGGTACAGATCAGGGGTTTTTTACATTACACAGGCACATGGACACATGTTATTATGGTACAGAAGGGATAAGACAATTTAATAGCAGATATGCGAGCAGCAGGAGCGGGGAAAAATGTTTGATTCTGCGCAGTGGAGATTTTAGGTACCAGCAGGAAACAAAGTTTAAATGATTATGTGAAAATTAAATGAATAAAGAACTGCTGCCCCTACTGATTTCTTCCACCTGAGTGGGGTAAATGGATGAGAAAAAATGAAAGTAGGTATGGCACTGTTCATTTAAATTATCTTAATGTGTTAAAAATAATTGGTAATGTAGTATATTAAATACTGATGTGCCTAATACAATTGATTAGTATAGTCTATGGAATTAATATGGTAACGCTCATACATATACAAAAAATGTATAAATATGGGAAAATGGAAAAAAGACATAAAACTACACAAAATGAATTCATAAGAAAAAAATGTCTGTAGTGGCGGCTTCTGAAGAGCACATGCTATGCGTTTTTCAAAGTTAAAGTTATGCCTAAACTGCAGTTTGGTTTGGGTACAATTGTCTAAATTTAGACTTCAGCATCAGTCTGACTGGACTGTGAGATGTTCAGCCTGGCACTGTCTCTTCTGGCAGGCATGGAATCATGGTCTAGTCAGGTGCTTAAGTTACTCTCTCACGGAGCCCGCCCATTGGGAGTGGTGCTCTCGCTGTGCTTATTGGGAGAGGGTATTTAAGATGCGGACGTCATGTGGTTCGGGGTTCCGGTCCAGAATGATGTACTGACTTCATGGTCCTGGTCCTCCTGACCAGCACCCAGGAAGGCTATGGACTGGGGTGCGGATCCACCCGATTTTGATGTCTCAGGGCTGGCTAGCCCGAGGCAAGGAAACTAAAGGAGGATTCTGAGGTGGTTGGGTGCCGTCTCCAGTTTGGGAGAGACCCAGTGACTTCAAGCATTCCAGGGGAGGACTCTTCAGAAGAAGACCACGTACGGGTTGGTTTCTTAGTAAGAGCCTGGAAAGGCTGAAGTACCCAAGAGAATCCGGTCTCGTGGATATCGCCAAGCTGGCTGAAAGGTCCAGGTACCTTACGAGTGTTCTTGAAGTTTATTGAATTGAAAAAATGTAATATGTAAATACAATATGCCCTTCATAAAAATTAGGGGAGGTGAAGTTTCCAAAAATTCCCTAAATTTTTTTTTAATGAACTGATACCTACAGATCAGCTCGAGAAATATACCAGCTCATATGAGGATGAGGGGATGGAAGAGGGGGTCCCTAGCAAGTGCCTGGTCCAGAGCTGAGGCAAGAAAATCCCAGACTAGATCAAGGGATCTGCCAAGCAGCAGGTCAGGATAGATGGTATTTCAAAAGATCCGCATCAGTATGGAAAATATAATTGTGTAGTGAATGGTGTGTAATGCCGCGTACACACAATCGGAATTCCGGCCAGAAAAAGACAGCTGAGAGCTTTTCATCGGAAAATGCGACCGTGTGTATGCTCCATTGGAATTTAGCTGTCCGAATTCCCACCAGCCAAAAATTGATAGCATGTTCTCAATTTTCCCAA
The DNA here is from genome assembly GCF_037356315.1 of Lithobates pipiens. NCBI lineage: Eukaryota > Metazoa > Chordata > Amphibia > Anura > Ranidae > Lithobates > Lithobates pipiens. The sequence goes on from NW_027507903.1 coordinate 79,243,398, forward strand.
CGGAAAAACTTTCTATGGGTAATTCCGATCGTGTGTATGCAATTCCGTCATGCCAAAAATTCCCACATGCTCAGAATCCAGTATGAGACGGAACCGCTTGGTCTGCTAAAACTAGCGTTCGTACTGGAGATAGCAGATTTGTCACACTGCAAATTTTTTAATTATTCAATGCCGCGCATTCTCTTCTTTATATAATGCTAGAAGAATGAAGTTGTTTTGCTGCTCATATTCACACAGAGTTATTTTTTTATTATTTCCAGGTATCTCCTGAATAATCTTTATTTTAATTTAAGCCAGATCTACATAATATATATATATTTTTTGTAAAGACCTTATTTTCATTAATATACATTTTTGGATTATTGTATTATTTTCTTGTCCTCCTTTTTATTTTTTTATGTCACATTTCCACAGCACCATTATTATGTTGTATTTGTAAACCTGTTTGTTGTTGGTGTCGCTTGTTAATTTTGACATTGTATTTTTGAAATGTACCTGCCTACTCACCCAAAAAAATGTATACCGTATTTTCCGGCGTATAAGACGACCTTTTACACTTAAAAAAACTGAGCAAAAAGGAGGGGTCGTCTTATACGCCGGGTCAGCTGCTGGGATGCCTTCTAGATGTCCGGTAATACTGTATGTAGCTTCGGCTACATACAGTATATACCACTGAACCAATCCCAGTGAGCGATGTATTCAAATGAATACAGAGCCTGCTCGGATTGGAGTAGCAATCTCTGCCAATCCGAGCAGGCTACACACAGTAGCCTGCTCCGATTGGCTTTGAGAGTGAGGCGCGGGCTGATGATGTAACAGCCTCCGCCAATCCCAGCAGGCTTTGTATTCATTAATAGAATACATTGCTCGTCGTGATTGGCTCCAGCACCAGCAAGAAGGAAGAAGGAAATGGCTCCAGCAAGAACGAAGAAGAGGGATATGAAGCGTCGGAAGCCTCGGAATGGGGGGTCGTCTTAAACGGTGAGTACGGGCAAAACATTTTAACTGTGCAGGTTTTTAGGGGGTCGTCTTATATGCCGGGTCGTCTTATACGCTGGCAAATACGGTATTTGCTTTTTGAAAAAAAACACATTGGCAAGAATTTTATGGAAATTTTTTTATTTAACATCATAAAAACAAAATAAAGATGAAGGCAGCGCTGGAGAAAGTGCTTGAATTTGCGAAGCCTTTGGCCCCCAAGGCACATGTGAACTTTGTGGTTCAAAAACTTGGTAGCTTGAGAAGTCCATATAGAAAGGAGGTCAATCTGGTCCAGGAATCCCAGAGAACAGGAACAGCAGCAGATGACATATGTACCCAGGCTGTGGTACTACAACAGACTGTGTGTTCTTCAGACCAAACTGAAGGCAGGCAATCACTTTCTTGTCTTCTGTACAGCCTTCCCTGCAGCCTTCCCTGGAGGCTGTGGCTCTGGAGGTGGACCTGTGGCAGGAGGAGGAGGAGGAGGATGGGGGATCACACACAGGTGGTCATCGTCAGTTAGTTCACCACTCAACCCCTTGTGGATAGTTGTAAAAATTATTTTTTCACATTTGCGCCGTTGGCCCTCCTCCATTTGCTGTAAATTGGAGGCTTTGTAGATGCCATAGGCCTCTACAGCATCAAGGGGGGATTTCAGGGCGTCATTAGCCTCCTTGATGAGGGCCAGTGCTGCCTCCTCTGTTTTAGTCCCCTTCCTGGGCCTTTTGTATGGAAGGACGAGGGGAGGCACCTGAGACTGGGTGTTACTGGGCCCTGCCATCTCCTGGCTGACACTTTCCCCTGCCTCCACCTGTGTGCCACTTGCCAGAGCCTCATCCTGGCTGAGGTATTCCTCTGTATGAAAAAGGGACAGAGTTTTAGGTTTTTGTTCATTAAACACACACAATTTTCAGCTCACGACTGTTGCAAATTTAATGTTACTAAATAGAAAAGACTATGATTCTGAGCCCAGAATTTTTCATTCTTACCCCAATCATTTTTGGCCACTACTGTCTATTGATATGTGAAACACTTTTTGTTAAATCATTCATTTCTTATCATTAATAACATCCAATTAACAATCATCATTTTCACATAAAAAATATGTATAAAAATCCTATACCTGGATCCAACTGGGCTCCTCAATCTCCTCCTGGATGGAAGGCCCAGGTTGGTCCACAGAAGCCTCAGCTGGGGTTGAGGGAAGGCTGGATGGAAGACTGGATGGAAGGCTGGAGGGAAGGGGTGCCAGAAGAGTTGAAAGCGATTCCCTGCCCTCAATCTGGTCATCAAGAAAACGCATCCTTGTAGTGGGCTTTGTGTATGTATGTATATATATATATATATATATATATATATATATATATATATATATATATATATATATATATATATATATATATATATACATACATACACAAAGCCCACTACAAGGATGCGCTTTATATATATATATATATATATATATATGTGTATATATGTGTGTATATATGGGTATATATATGTGTGTGTATGTCCATGTATTTTATATATATATATATATATATATATATATATATATATATATATATATATATATATATGGTGTTATATGGACACATACAAGATTGACTAGGCCAGATTTCAGTTGACTGACTTGTTGAGTGACTTGTCCGAGCCAACTCAATTACACATATCAAAGGAGACTTGTTGGCCAAAAGGTTGTTGAGGTGGTATTTGTTAATCTAATTGCGCATATTGAAGGAAACTTGTTGGTGTTAATATGTAAGAATTTAGATTGGGGATAGGCCTTATTCTATACACCAAAAGGTTGTTAAGGTGGTATCTGTTAATCTAATTACGCATATTGAAGGGAACTTGTTTATGTTTATATGCAAGAATGCAAATTAGGGCAGTTTATGACTACAGCTGTTCACAGCTAGGAGTAATCTTTTGTCACTCTGAAAAAAAGGAGGTCAAAGCATTTAATAGAAAGGGCCAATCAAATTGCTCAGCCATTCAATGCGTAGGATATATAACATGGCAGTCAGTCTTGTTTGTGGGTGTGAAGGAACCAAGGATTAAGGAACATGGAGCTCTGAATATGTCCTAGATTTGTAAGATATACTCTGTTGGATTTTGTCATCTGTTGCAAGACTTTGTTCTGTATTGGAAGTCAATAAAGTGCATCTCTCTGGAAGAATTGGGTTGCTGCGGAAGAGTACTTATAATAACGAATTAATCATCTACGCACGCTATACATATACTATATCACTACAATCCTGTTATAGTACCACAGACTAGGTACATACACCTGATCTGCTGCTGCTCCTGACCTCAGGGATTGCTGGACCTTCTGATACTCCTTCCTATAGGTGCTTCTCGAGCTACCAACTTTTGTTTCCAGAGACCTCATGTCTGCATTGGGGGCCCGGGTCATCAAATTCATGCAGCTTCTCCAGCGTTGCCTTCCTAGCTGCTTTGTTGTGATATAAGGGGTTTTTCACCTTCCATAGATTTCTCATATCTCTGTATTTATCCAGGAATTCGTCCACGAATTCTTGGTCTTTAAATGGATACATATTCTCTGCAAGACCAAACAAAAGACAAAAACACCCATCTCAGGATAATCTTAAACACCAATATAGGCATCAATCTATATTCAGTATAGTCCGCTCATGTCACCAAAGTTAAAATCTTACCTTCTTTCTAACGTTCGTCTCTTCCGTTTCTCCTTTCTCTGCACACAGAACGTAGTTATGACATACACGTGTTTAAGCTTTATATACACTGCACATGCATGAAACTCTGCCCATGTCGCCCGGCCCTGACGTTCTTTCTATAATATTCCCCGCCCTGTCTCTTTCGTCGCAGTGGGAGAGGAACATGGCGGAGACACACCAGGTACATAATTCCAGTAAAGAGGAGGAGGAATGCCCGGAACCAGGAACGTCCCAATCCCGGAGGAGATTTAAGGCCACAAATATGTCCTTTGCTGAGATGTTGGAGATGGTCGACATCTTGAGGAGGAACGACTATGACGGGAATTATGGTCCATACCCAAACCCAAATTTGAGAAAGGCCAAGATCATGACTAAAGTTGTGAACAGTCTGTACAGGAATTTTGGGGTACAATGATCCAAGGATCAATTGAGAAAACGCTAGTCAGACCTTAAATTAAGGGAGCACAATCAGTAAAGAAAGATCAAGAAAGTTCTTTGAAAAAGTAAGTATTTGTCGTGTGTTCCTATTATTATTAATATTGCATGCTGCGCCATGTGTTTTTCTTTATGGTGTTGTACATTTAAAAATGGCTACTTTCATGTTCATACGCACAGTAAGTGGTCATAGTAAACATCGTTCGTTTCCTAAATGAATACGCTGTTTTCCCAGATACCAGATTAAATACATTTGTTCATGTTATTTTTGAATTTAATAAAAGAGGTTGAGGACATTGTTGTCTAGATGTCTTGGAACCTAGAAGGAACAGCAAACTAGATTCAGTGCAATGTATGGAGATGACAGTCAGCAGCTGTCTACACATCTGGACTCAGGTGCACTAGTTTGGGACACCAGAACAAACTTTTTAGGTTGTAAAACACAGGTACTCCATTAGATACTTGGGGCCCAAAAAAGGTAAGTATTCCAGCTTTAGTAGGGCATAAATCATGCCTTCAGCTTGCAATTCTGACCAAACAGACAATTGTACCCCACTTCCCAGCAATGTTTATCATTCATATTTGTTGCCTCAAATATCTGTGTGCTGAGTATACCTTTTGTTTCATTCTCATAGGGGAGCAAAGAATTGGGAAATATGAGGTCACCAGGGACCCCTCACCTCCTGAACAAGGGGAACAGAGGTCATAACCAGAGGATGTAGAGGAAGGAGAGGTGCTCGAGACTGAGACCACAACAGGTGAGTGTCTGACACCCCAGCTTCAGGTAATAAGATATGTATGCTTGCATATTTATAATACATGGTGTGTTTTTTTGCTTTTTAGGTGATGTACAGGTTGTGGAAGAACAATCAGATCATTTCACCAGTGACAGTGCCCAAAGGCTAATCCAGGATTTCATGTAGTGCAGTCAGGATTTACACATTATCAAACAGAAAACTTTGGATATTGAAGTAAAACTTAAGAACATGATTGATGTCCTAGGAAGAATTTAATGTTCCCAAAAATTGGCACTATTTTGTGTTTTTTTCAAAAAGTTTTACATTTTAAAAAAGCCTAATTTTGAAGATGCACACAGTACAGTATGTCAACATGTGCTATCTGCCATCAGGTGATAGCAATGCACGCGGTTTGTGCCTGCAACCCCTTCCTCAAAACTCAAGTAGGTGAGAGGAAGGTGTTGCACCCCCAAAACACGTCCATTTGTCCCGCATGATGGGAGATAGCACATGTTGACATTAGGCATGGGATCAGAATGCAAATCCCCAGTTTGACTCCCAATTTGTGTGCATCTTCAAAATTAGGCTTTTACAGGGGTGACTTCACCCCATCTGTTGAAGGCAAGATCCACACATTTTAGACAATATAATGTGTAATCTTGCCTTTTAAGTTTTTCAATGTTGAACTTTGTAAGTTCCAGAGTTGTGTATGTTCTGTTTTGAAACATGGCTGTTTATGTAACCTTAAAACAAAAAAATATGTAGCTCAAAATTTTATATTTCTTTCAAAAAAATGTTTTACAATGCACATGTGAATGTGTATGGAGTAAAATAATTTTTACTCAACAATGTGTGGCTTCTTCTTTCAATGATCAATACCATCTTTTGTGTTTAAATTGGTGTTTACAGTGTCAATGGGTTTAGATAATAATGTACAAACCACTTGGTACTACAAGTGCACTAGGAGACAGAAAAAAGAAACAAGCAGGAATGAAAAAATCCTGATTTTTCCAGCTTAACCGGTTCCCGACCAGCGCACGACGATGTACGTCGACAGAATGGCACGGGCAGGCATATTGGCGTACAGGTACGTCCAATATTCAATGCCACCCTGCCATCGGGAGCGCGCCGCTGGCGGCGCGCTTCCGTGCTGGTCGGGACACCCGGGAGTCCGGTCGTGGGACCCGCAGACTCGATCGCCGCAGGCATCCCCGCGATCGTCTCACGGGATGGCTGAATGGAGAAAATGCCGTGTAAACAGCATTTCTCCATTCTGCCTAGCAACTAGTGACGCTGATCTCTGCTCCATGTGATTGGAGCAGAGATCAGTGTTCACTAAATGAAAGCCCAACCCCCCCACAGTTAGTAACACACCCCTAGGAACACTTAACCCCTACACTGCCACCCACGGGTTAACCCCTTCACTGCCAGTGTCATTTACACATGAATCATTGCATTTATATAGCAGTGATTACTGTATAAATGACAATGGTCCCAAAAATGTGTCAAAAATGTCCGATGGGTCCCCCACAATGTCGCAGTCACAATAAAAATCATTGATCGCCGCCATTACTAGTAAAAAAAATAATAATAAAAAATTATTAATAAAAATGCTATAAAACTATCCCTATTTTGTAAACGCTATAACTTTTGCGCAAACCAATCAATAATCGCTTATTGCGATTTTTTTTACCAAAAATATGTAGAAGAATACGTATCGGCCTAAACTGAGGGAAAAAAATGTTTTTTTATATATTTTTGGGGGATATTTATTATAACAAAAAGTAAAAAATAATGCGTTTTTTTTCAAAATTGTCGCTCTATTTTTGTTTATAGCGCAAAAAATAAAAACCGCAGGGGTGATCAAATACCACCAAAAGAAAGCTCTATTTGTGGGGAAAAAAGGACGTCAATTTTGTTTGGGAGCCACGTTGCACAACCGCGCAATTGTCAGTTAAAACGACGCAGTGCCGAATCGCAAAAAGTGGTCTGGTCTTTGACCAGCAAAATGGTCCGGTCTGTAAGTGGTTAAATGTAAAATGTATTCAACATGTGCTGGCGAAGCAATGGCCCCCCTCCCAGAAAAATATTGCACATCATTTTGTCTCACTTCACGGGCACTTTGGGGGGGCAAGCCAGGACGGGCTGCTTCCAGGGACGTCATTGATTGCTGAAGTCTGGCGTCAGGCCCAACTGTGACCACATAATTTGGGTTGTTTCTTTTCATAAATTTATGCAGAATGCAACAAGATAAAATGACGATGTTAAGTTTGTATTCCGCCATATTAATGGCCGTTTGAAACAGGCGGAACTGGCTGGCTAGAATCCCAAACGCGTTCTCCACAATTCTTCTGGCTCTGGCCAGCCGGTAATTAAAAACCCTCTTCTCAGGGATGAGGGTCCTCTGGGGGAATGGCCTCATGACATGGTTTCCCAGACCGAAAGCCTCATCTGCTACGAAGACAAATGGCAGTCCTTCAACGTTCTCCTCTGGGGGTGGCAATCCCAAGCCACCACTCTCGAGACGTCGATAAAACTTGGTCCGGGTAAATACTCCTCCATCCAACATCCGGCCATTCCTCCCCACGTCCGCATATATAAACTCATATGTCGCTGACACCACTGCCATCAACACGATACTATGAAACCCCTTATAGTTAATATAGTATGACCCTGAATGGGGTGGTGGGACGATGTGGACGTCGATTGCCCCTCCACAGTTAGGAAAATCCCACCGCTGGGCAAACTGGGAGGCCACAGTCTGCCATTCCTGTGGCATTGAAGGAAACTGTGGAGTCAAACAAAAAAAACGAATTAGTAATTTTGCACAGAAACATTACAAGCAGATTATACACAAACATTGTTGGCCAACATCAGTATAACATTTCTTGTAAAGAGTATTTAAAGGCTAAAATATAAGGTCCACTTATCAGATTCATCACCCCCTCTGATGGCCCCTTGTAAATATTTTAGGGGGGAGGTATGTTTTGGACAGGTAACCACCCTCTCCACTACGTAATGGAGTAATAACAAAGTAATGTGTGTTACTTTGGCCAGCCCCTCCTTAATTACACTATTGGCAGCCCATTGGACAGGTAATAAGAAGTGGCATCAAAACAAATTAATAAATGGAAGCACATTTGTAGATTCTGCAATTAACTATCAAGATAATAATATGAGAAGAAAAATGTAAACAGTAGCATTTGAAAGTATTCAGGCAGGCCCTTGCACTACATGCTTTGGAGAAATTCATCCATAAATCTGACCACAAAAGAGGTGGGTATAGTGCGTATTGGGTTTGGCAAAGTCAGTAGATAGAGGATTGCTATCAGCTGACTTAGCGGTTGGGGGAGGGGGTTCCAAATGATTTTGGGTCCCCCAAAAAAGCCTCTGGCACTCTGCATGAACTTAAGGACAACAATAACATTTGTAAACATTTTAGGGGGTCTTTAGGGTAAAGCATTACAATGGAGCTGACAAAATACATTGTTAATTGACTAGACTATAGGAGTATATGGGCCTCGAATAGCGTGCTGGGGGGGTTAGTGAAGGCAAATATGCATGAAGGACAAAAAAGGAGCATACAAAAATCCAACATGCATGAGGACAAAGAGGAAATTCCCAGCTTATTACAATTATGTTAATTATAGAATGATGAAAGAAATACAATACATTAGCAAACATTAAATACATAGAATGTGATAATAAAGGAGAAAACTTACCCTCATATATTCCTTCTGCAGGACCTGAATGATGGCAGAACAGGTCTCTGGAATAATGATTCCCAGAGCCTGGGGGGAGATGCCTGTCAAGAACTTGAGGACCTGAAGACTTCTCCCTGTTGCCAAGTAGAGCAACGTGGCGATGAGCCTCTGATCCGTAGTGATGGCTTTCCGCATGCAGGTATCCTGCCTGCTGATATAAGGCGACAGCAAAGCCAGCAGATGGTAAAAAACAGGGTCAGTCATCCGGAGATAATTCCTGAAATCATCAGGATTATTCTCGCGCATCTCACGCAGCAAAGGCATGTGTGAGAACTGGTCACGCTGGAGCAACCAATTCTTGGTCTACGAACTCGCCCTGTTCATGGACCGGGCTTGTGTCAAAGTAAGAACCCCAACACCAAGCCCCTGCACAGCACGAACTCTACGACGAGTACGTACACGTAACATGGCTTCAAAACGGTCGGCTCGTTGGAAAGGACAAAAGAAAGCACTGATAAACAGCAAGGCCCGAAAGAACAAAACGCAAATCAGCAACAAGCGGACAATAAGCACTGACAATCAAAGCGTACTATATACCAAGATATAGGCCGCAATGACAAACAAATGCAAACTGACTACACGCACTGATAGGCAGATACGCACCGACAAGCACAAACTGTAGAGCAGAAACGATCTGAAGCACAAGTCTGAAAAGCGCAAATCGTCTCTAAAAAAAACTTCTACTAAACACGCGATAAACACAAGATCAGCAGAAGGAGCCCAAAGGGTGCCGTACGTGGTGCTGAACTTCCCTTTTCTAGTCCCGTAGTACGTGGTAGATGTCACTGCGTTCTAAACTATCTGAATTTGGTGTGACCGTGTGTAGGCAAGACAGCTTGAGCGGACTTCAGCGGTGTGCAGGCGTAGCTGTAACTGCTTCGTTCTAAGGTAAGTATTTCATAATGAGCTAGTATGCAATGGATACTAGTTCATTAGGTATTTGTCCTACAGTTTGTTTTTTTCAGCGTTTCAACCTTTTTAAGGTGTATACAGTAGAACCCTAACTATGCATATCATTTAAATGGTCCCTGGCTGTCCTATTACATTTTATATTTGCTTTTGGTCTTCATAGGATTTACAATTGCTTGTTTCTCAACTACTCTTTTTTTAATAGTTATGCTATTAGTAATACTGTTTCCATATATTGATTTAACAAAGTGTTCCAAAATTTTAGGAACCATCCACTGCGCACAATCCCTTAAAAAACAACTGCAAAGTCTGTTTTTGAAATTTGCTAAACCATCTTAATCTACCATTTCACAAGATTTGTAATTACATTTAACAAAGACAACTATGCACAGTTTACGTGTTAACATTTAAGTGTTTTAATTTATTTAATAACACAATTTATTAATTAGTATTTAGCAAACCTTGGAGCTACACAGCTAATGTAGAGATACTTGATTATACAGAATTAATGTAATTAGGCATTCAGAGAAGGGCAGCATTATTTCAGTTCTTCAAAGTTTCAGAGCATGTTCAGCTAGAATAACATAATCCATCTGCTCTAAGACAATGGAGGTTATTTACCAAAGGCAAATCCCCTTCAAGTGAACTTGTATGTGCACTGAAAGTACACTCGGAAGTGCAGTCGCTGTAGATCTGAGGGGGAAATCTGAAATGAGGGGAAGCTCTGCTGATTTTATCATCCAATCATGTGCAAGCTAAAATTCTGCCTTTTATTTTCCTATGTCCCCCTCAGATCTACAGCGACTGCATTTCCAAGTGCACTTTCAGTGCAAAGTGGATTTGCCTTTAGTAAATAACCCCCATTGCTCACTATCCTTAAGTGGAAGAAGGGCATTCATCAAGTATGCTAGAAAAAAATTCTATGGCATTGGCAGCCGTACCTAAGGGTGTTGCAATTAAATGCTATTCAGAGTAATCAGCATAGGGGCCTAGAAAATATTTCTCAGGTATACTGTATGTAACATAAATATATATATATATATATATATATATATATATATATATATATATATATATATATACTGATTTATTTGAAGTGTATGTAAACCCTAGCAAAACCAAAGTGAATAAAGGGGAAATACCTAAAAAAGAAAACGAATGCAGGCACCTCTTTAAAGCGGAGATCCACCCAATAATGGAACTTCCTCTTTAAGTGCAGGTGACACCCTGACATGCCACATTTGGCATGTCCTTTTTCTGGGGGGAGGGGAGCGTAAACCCTTTTTTTAGAGGGTTCCAGCTCCTACTTCCTCCCGGAGCACCACGGCGCCGGAAGAGAGTTCACCTCCACCCCTCCTTCAGCAATGGTAAAATGTTTAATAGAGACATGGATTTACATTCTCAAAACACATGATTGTAAGAGGAAAAAGGCTGAAAGAAAAAAAACACAGAAGAGCAATGGACCTCCTTTTCTGCCATCACTCTTCTATGTTTCTGTGTTCTGTCCACAATGTTTCCATGCAAAGTTGCAGCTTGCATGCCTTGAGGAAAAAAGCCACATGTAAGCCCTTGTACACACGGTCGGATATTCCGATGGACAATGTCCGATAGGACCGTGTTGTCGGATAATCCGACCGTGTGTGGGCTCCATCGGACTGTTTCCGTCGGAGTATCCGACGGACCAAGTTTTCCAGCTGGGCTATAAAATTTTCCGATAACATGATCCGATTGGACTTTGTCCGATTGTGTGTAGAGAATTCCGATCGGACAAAGTGCCACGCATGCTCAGATCAAATTCCTAGACCAAAGCTATTGGCTACTAGCCTAAACGTAGTCCCATCGTAACAAAATTACGTCATCACGTTCTGAACGATCAGATTTTCCGACAACTTTGTCCGACCGTGTGTATGCAACAGTTTCGGACAAAATCCATCAGACAAAATCCGACGGATTTGGTTGTCGGAATGTCCGACCGTGTGTACGGGGGCTAAGAGCTACTGGCATTTCACCCAGTTTGATTTCAGAAGTGGTTTACCCCATACCAGCTTAAGAACAGTAATGTCATCTGTGTTAATGGCACAGTTCTGCTGCCCAATCGACATCTGGAGAACCTCAGGCGTGTGTCTTGCCTGGCCCATGTCCAAATACCTGGATTCCAAGAGTTGCTTTGCTAGGCCAGAAGGGTTTTTGCATACTTTCAGCACTCCTACTTGACCATGGCTCACATGGCACAAATAAAGCACCAAAACCAGCTTGTACCAAGAAATGAATATGTGACACCCTTACATGCTGGAGTTCCACCCTGTGCACCTATATGCTACAAAGCAACAGAGGTGAGTGTTCACACAGTACCTCTGAGTATAGGATGAGAACAGGCTTTGCAGAATTTGGAGGCTTTTCACTCCAGCAGTGGCTGCTAAGTCCACGCACTCTATTTCGGTCTCATTTTAAGAAGTGACTACAATGGATGGCAGGCAGTGTTGCAGTGGAGACAGGGCTGTGTCACCAATAAGGCCAATTAAGGCAACCACCTCAAATGACATTCATGGAGCCATGGTTGGGTGCAGCACTGAGACCAGAATGTCCATACCAGACACTTTGTCCTCAGTATAGCATAGTAAAGCAATAAAACCACAGGTTAAGCATTACTAGGCACCCACCTTAGCCACTGCATGTCTCAAAAATCATACTTTTCTTCAGTAACCCAGAGCCCTGTTAACAGTGCAGGCTCAGCTTCACTGAGAACAGCACTACTGACTAAGCTTATGCCTGAGTCTGTGTGTGTGCGCACACGTGCAGCATTTACCACCACCTGCTCTGGGCATCTTTGCCGTGACAATTGAAAATGGGGCAAACCATTGCCACTAAATACAAAAAAAAATTGACAAAAGGCACAACAAAGGTGTATGCAGCTAGAAACATCCAAGAGAGTCTAGAAAAAAATAACACACTGGGGTTGATTTGCTAAACCTGGAGAGTGCAGAAACTGGTGCAGCTCTGCATAGAAAATCAGCTTCCAGTTTTTTATTTTGTTTAAAGCTTAATTGAACAAGCTAAAGTTAGAAGCTGATTGGCTACCATGCACAGAAAATCAACCCCTGTGTCACTAAAATCAGTGCAAAATCACCTATAGGAGCCACAAAAGAGGACTCCTTCCTTTTTCACCAATTGTAGTTATAACCTTAACTTCTGTTATGAACTGCCTGATTTACTTATTATATACAAGGGCTCCCATAGGTGGTTTTGCGCAGATTTTTGGTCACATGTTTTCCATGAGGGGGCCTCCAAAATGGCTGCCTAGGAAAGAATGTGATCCTGGCATGACCTTAGATGGGATAGGCGATACCATATATATATATATATATATATATATATATATATATATATATATATATATATAAGAAATATATATTTTGCGCTCACCCTAGACAAAATTATGTATAATTGAAGGTGCTGCTATTTATAAAGCCCAAATACATGACTTATTAGATATGCAAAAAATCAAACAATATATGTAGAAAAGAATGAGTGTTCATATTAAGTCCATAAGAAAAAGGAAACAAATTGAAAAACAAAAAATTAATTAAAAAATTCCCATTAAAAGTGTTCTTATAAGTGAAAAATGATTCACAAAACATAGTGCTTCAGAGTATTCTTTCCCACATGCAATATGCACTTCTTACCAGAAGGGCTGGATCTCAAATTCTAGAGATCAAATTCGCTCGCACAGATATCATCCACCAGGGATATTCCACACCTTAAAGCGGAGTTCCAGTAGTTTTTAAAGTTTATTTTAAAAAAATACACTTTTTGTAGCTGCTGACTTTTAATAAACAGACACTCACCTGTCCCAGAGTCCAGCGATGCGACTGCCTGAAGCCTTGCTCCTCTCCCCCTCCTCCCCGCGGCACAGGCATTGCAAGTGTGGGCAGCATCACAGTCGGGTGCGCACTGCACATTCACAAGTCATGCTGCACCTTCTCAGTGACCTGTGACATGTCCAAGAAGATTGCAGGTATGGAGGGGGAGAGGAAGAGGAAGTAGGAGCTGGGTATCTCAGAAAACTAGGTACTCCCCAAAACAATGAATGCCAAATGTGGCATGTAAAGGAGCGAGGAGTGCTTAAAGCGGAAGTTCCACTTTTGGGTGAAACTCCGCTTTAAGGCTCTTATGAGGGTGCTCTCCACATTAGAAGACTGCTCCACTCTGTATGTGTAGCCTCAATGTCTGCACGGAACATACACTATGGGTTGTCCAAGGCATGAAGGATTTAAGAAGGAAGAAGCTTCATGGTGCAGTACTCAAGATCAGCACTTATTAAAAGTTACTATTGCACTTACATGTAACAAAAACCATAAGAAGCAAAACAAGCGGTCAGCCGCAGTCCTTGCCTGTATGCTGATGCGTAGAGATGTCACAGAATTCGGCTCCTATCTACTTAGTGTTTCTGATTAAATGCACAACGTGCAACCTGAAAGACTTGCGCTGTAGGCACTGCAGCAGGAGGATTTGATGCTATCCCCCCAAATTGAGGATATGTGGCCTGGTATGGTGTGGGGGTGGGGGGCACAGGCATGTTGCATCTTCTTTTCTAACAAGCCAGGCTTCATGCTTGATTAAAGTGATTGTAAAGGCTAATTTTTTTCCCCAATAAAAATAAACGTGTCAAATCCTCCTCTTCTCTTGAGCCTCTTTTGTGATTCTGGTCCCTCCCTCCTGTTCAGAGCCCCCACAGCAAGCAGCTTGCTATGGGGGCACCTGTGCCGAGTCCAGCTCCCCTGTGTCCATTCAGACATGGAACCCCCAACCCAGCCACTTAATGCATAGAATGAATTAAGATTAAAAAACAACCTTCTGCCTTTTACATAGCAGGTACAGCAAAATGTTTGCCACTGCATTTATCAACACATGTTGAAAACTTCTCTATAAGCTGGTAATATTTCTGAGCCATCTGAAAATAAAAAATGTTTAGAGTCCATTCATGGTTTAAAAGAAAATATAACCCATAGCAAAACATCCACTTAGTAGCTTGCAGACAGAAGTTGCTGATCACAAGGGTACTGTTGGTAGCAAAAATATTGAAGGAACACACCGCCTAACTGTACAGACCCAGTCTGACAATAACATTGGTTTCTCTATGTGTGCCAGTGCTGCCAGATGCCACCAATTATGAGGTCAGAGAAGAGTAGAATTTGGAGTCTGGAGGACAGGAGGATGGTGGACAGGGTTCAAGAGGGATTTTCCGACCTTCCCTAAACATGGGTGTTACACACAAGGAAGGTGAACAATTGGAAAATAACATTGTGCTCAGTTAAACCTGGGTCACTGATAAATAAATAAAAAATGGGATGAATCAGATTGGGGTGCTGATTTAAGCTGCATGTAAAAAACAAAAACAAAAAACATAGTTTCCACAATCAAATATATACTGCCAGACTATGCTGTGCTGGAGACTTTGCAAGAACATTGTGCTGTCCAGCCACACCATATACTGCCAGACTATGCTGTGCTGGAGACTTTGCAAGAACATTGTGCTGTCCAGCCACACCATGGACAGTTTATTAGCCCCACAAATGGACAGTTTAGGTATCAAAATTTGCCCCAGTAGACTTCATTGGGGTTCAAGGGCATTTCAACAACTCAAAATTCACTTTACAAGTCCATTTGATAGGGTGCATTCTGATTGGCTGCTTGGGATTACTGTACTTAAAATGTTGTAGTTAAGAATAAGAAGTGTTTAATGAATATGACTGCATACAACCAATGGGATATATTTACTAATCAGTCTCACTTCTTTAGAGAAACCAATCGGCTTCTAACTTCAGCTTGTTGATTCATTTAAGCTTTGGCAGTAAAACTTGGAAGCTGATTCGTTTCTGTGCAGAAGCAATAATGATATTTCACTCTCCTGCTTTAGTAAATAAACCCCAATGTTTGTTGAGTTTACAACATGCCTCGCAAATTGTTTAATTTGATTACATTTTAACAATGCAAAACATTGTATTTTTTTCTTTTGGGTAGAGATATCCAGTTTGTAAAAGATATATATTTGTCACTGAGAATCAAACATAAACACAATGATCCCTATTAATAGATATGGTCATCATGCAGACACCGGCATTAAAAAGACTGCCAAGTTTTCTTTAATATCAGCTCACTGCAGTTCCATATCAAACCTCTCTGTACCTGTTCTGAATGACAATGCTGACATTTCAATAAGAATATCCATTGTAAATCCAATAAAATATTCCATTGTTAAAAATATATCTATTGTGCCTGACTGTGTTATTGTTTTATTTGTATTCCTTTGATAAACTAAAAAACAAATCTCCCCAAAGCCTTGACACAGTTGATGCTTAAGAGTTTATATATTGCAAGTATTAAAAAACTGAAATGACTTCATTGCAATAGGGAATTCAGGGACAGACCTAAATAATGTTTAAAACAAAGTTCAGAAATGCAGGATTTGGTGGACAACCCAAATGTATGAATGTTAGACAAAAGCAAGAAAACAAATCTGCCCTTTCTTAACAATGAACAGTAAGGCACATCTAAACACAAGAAAAAAATATGTATTGCATATTACCAAATAAAATTATTAATCCTTAGCACACAGATATCGAAACAATCAATCCTGCTGAAGAAGTCTCCTAGCTGCTGGAAAAAATGCTACCCAGTGGAAAGAACGCATAATGATTAGACCAGCATTTGACGATTGATTGCATCTTACCAGTCTTTAGTTGTAGCTTTATTAGCTTTCATTTTTCCTTTTATATTCACCTGGTGGTCCTGCTAGTAACAACATTTACCAGCATACCAATGCCCATTCACTATACTGTATTGGAAAAGGAGCATACTACTAGACTACCTTCTTTAGCCTTCGCTATGGTGGTGGTGAGGAGTGGAGTGGGCTAAGTGGCAACTTATACCCACAGCCTTGGTTCTGTGTAGCATACTATGTTGGCAGATCTCCTGTTCCCTGTCCTAAATGTACAGTAGCTGCACTTTATGTAAAGATCAATGACAGCATTGTCAGAATTGGCACTACCAGGTGTCACAGAGAGAAGTTGTGTGGGCCTCATGAACTGTAGTTACACCTCTATACTTTGCATAATTTTATGAATTTAAGTAAATGTGCTAGTGCACATTGGTGTTTGAGAGAAGCAGTTGTGTTGATCCATGTCAGTTTGATTTGTTGTGCATGATAAAAAGCAATGTTTGGAAGCTGTACAACCCTTAATGCTACTACATAATTCAAATATTCAAAATATGTCACCATTGGGATGAGCAAGCAGACCCCCTTTATGCTGATAGATTAAAAGGTGGCCACATATGGATGATACATATTTTGTAAAGGTACAATTATTGAGGCAAAGTATACCCTTGCTGTGATTTATTGCCATAAACAATATGCACTCTGTTTCCATTCTAATACTGCTCTAGATCTCCTTCTAGATTCTTCATCCAGACATACAGTACCTCAATCCTATTTAAACAAATGAAAGTCATCAAACACCAACTCCATTGGGTCCAACAAGTAGACAAACACTTGAAGGGCTCAGAACACACAAGATAATGATGTCCCCATTGAATTACATGTGAACAACGTGTACTCCCAGATAGAATTATTTTTTAAATACCATTCAACAAGAACTTGACAAAGGATGATGTCCTTCCAACATTACTTTGCAATCACTCCACATTGGTAGCCACCCTGTAACTCACACCCAAACCCCTGTGCCTTTATTGGAAGCTAAAAGAATCCTTATTAAAAGACCCCATCATCTTTGCTTCTACATAAAGCCAACAGACTTACAACTCTTTTTTTCAAAAAATGTTACCCCAAATGTCTCTCCAGCCATCTTGTTGGAATCCCACAAAACAATAATTAGAGGGATGCTCATTGCCTATGGGGCCATAAACAAACAGAGAAAACCTGTCAGATGCTGTAATAGAATAGCCAGATTCAACACTTGTAACATTTACATAAGTGTTCCCTTCGCCTTTCTCAATTTAGTAACTTCAAACAAAACTAGAAGATTTGATAGCTCCACTATGCTTAGTCTAGTTCAGACTTTTTCAACCAGGGTGCCTTGAGGTTTCTTCAGGGGTACCTTGGTAAAATTACAAAAAAATTGATCAAAAATTGTATACAAGCCAGCAGGTATAGTGACTTATTAATGCCCGTGCTGACGTGGAAGTCAGCAGGGTGCAGATCGCATATGCAGAAAAGATTGCAGAGTTGGAGTCAGTGCTTCAGACAGCACGTCAAAGAGCAATAGAAATCTTAAACGGGCAGTGTAAACATGGTACAGCTGTGGCAAAGCAAGGATCCTAGAGCTAGCTATCAGTGCAATTAAAAAAGACAGCATCAACCTAAACATAGCAGATTAAAGCATCAGGTCAAAGAAGTTCCAGCAAAGTCCTGCATGCAAAATCACTCCAGTGCCTTTCCTGCCTACCCAACCTTCATTCATACGTCACAGAGCATCAGAGCAAGTTGCAAGCAAGTTATCAATCTACTGTCATCAGTACAACCTCAAATCAACATGCCATTGAAAGAACTGACTTCAAGCAAGCAACTTGCCTGAATGCATCTGCTGCAGCATATTTCCCTGTGTTCTATAAAAACAATGTCAAAGATAGCGCAACCAGCACCATTCAGCCAACAATGTCTTGCATAAAGGCAGAGGTACATACTTTGCAGAGAGCTCACAAAGACTGATCTCACAAGTTTTGATAACCAACCTGAGAACTACAGAAGTTGAAAATGTGCCTTAAGAAATGCAATCAGTGATCTTGGCATTACAGTTGCTGAAAAAATGTATCCGCTGGTCAGATGGCTTAGTCCTCTATCTTAAAGCCATTAAGATCAATTTTCATTGACAATCCTACAGCAGGCCTCACAGCTGCATGGGATTGACTAGAGCAAAGTTATGGCAGTCCAGGAGCTATAGAAAATGCTTTGTTTATGCATCTGGAAACTTTCCCAAAGATATCTTGTAAGGACAACAAGGAGTTCCAGAGACTGGGTGACCTTCTCCTTGAGCTTCAGCTGGCCCAGGCAGACCCAAAACTACCCAGACTCAATTACCTGGACATTGCCAGAGGGGTAAACCCAATAGCCTACATGTTCCCGTATGGTTTGCAAGAAAAATGGTCTGCACTAGGGTCATCATACAAAAAAGAGAACAAGGTTTCCTTCCCTACATTCTCTTTCTTCTGTGAATTCATCAGGAATAATGCAGAGACCAAGAACTATCCAAGTTTTTCCTACAGTGAGTGCAGTCTTCTTTCACCCTTTGCTAAGAGTACCAGTCTTAGCAAAGGGTGCAACTATAGGAACAATAGAGGCCCTGTATCTGTGAAAAAGACTGACATCCTTCTCATTCCTACCACAGTGTGTAAACAGAGTAGGAAAATTAAAAACCCTAACCTAGAGTTTCCCATTCACAAGAAGCAACATCCCCTCAAAAAATGTATCTGCTTTAGAAAAAGGCCTCTTGAAGAGCATAAGGAGCTTTTAAATAAATTTGGGGTATGTTTCAGGTGTTGTGCTTCTACTGAAAATTTTGCAAAGGACTGTAATGTGCCCATCAAGTGCATAGAATGTGGCTCTGAAGAACACGTCTAAGCCCTCCATCCGCTTGAGCCCAGCTCTGCACAACCTGCAAACTTTCCACTCAGGTCAATGCATGGCGGGTAGAATACAGTCCAAGTGCTTAATTCCACTATAATTTCATCATCCTGTACTGAAGTTTGTGGAGAAGACCACTATAATAAGTCCTGTGCTAAAATATGCTTAGTGAACACATACTTCAAGGATCAACCAGAAAAGACTCTAAAGACGCATGCTATCCTAGATGATTAGAGGCATAGATCACTTGCAAAATCAGGCCTGTTTGATCTATTTGAAATAAGAGGTGAAGCTCATCCTTACACCTTGGGTACCTGTAGTGGAACTATAGAGGTTTCTGGAAGAAGGGCTTGTGGTCTCATGGTATCTTCTCTCATAGGTAACTTGCAACTACCCCAACCTACACTTGTGAGTACAATCAGATACCTGCTAACAGGGAAGAAATCCCTACCCCAGCTGTTGCCTTCCTTTACCCTTACATGAAAGTAAAAGCAAATGAAATACACAGACAAATCAGAGGACCCCCACATGCTCAATTTTCCCAATGCATGGTTCTAGGTTGGGTCAACATAAGCAATGTTTGTAAAGGCAAAATGAAGAGACCTACTAACATTTGGTCATTCAAGATAAACGCTCTGCCAAATGGCCAGAATACTTACTTTGAGCCATGCCCACATCACTACTGAACAGAAGCCCTTTCTCCCGCCACAATGACGACCTCGGCTCTACAGTGTTTAATGCAACCAGTGAAGATGATATACTGGCTCCTTCAATGGAAGACAAAGAATTTATCAAAGTACCATATTTATTGGCGTATAACACGCACTGGCGTATAACACGCACACCAAGTTTAGGAGGGAATTTTAAGGAAAAAACTTTTAGGAGGGATGCTTAAGGAAAAAAACTTACATTAAAATGCCCATCAATGCAACTTTGTCAGTGTCCATCTGCAGCCTTGTCCATCATTGTAGCCTAGCCCAGTGTCCTTCTGCAGCCTTGTTCATCATTGTAGCCTTGCCCAGTGTCCATCTGCAGCCACGCCCAGTACCTTGCAGCATTGCCCTGTGCCTTTGCAGCCTTGCCAGTCTCTTTGCAGCATTTCCCTGTTTTAAATTTGGCTCTAAATACTGCTGACTGTGAGCGGACAGCGGAGAGGAGCAAGCGGAGCCAGGATACAGAAAGCAGAGTGTACTTTGGCTTTACTCCACTCCTCTCGCAGTCCCATCCACTTCCACTGATTGCGAGAGGAGCTAGCACTTCTGACATACAGAAAGCCGAGTGTACTTCGGCTAGACTCGACTCTGCTTACAGTCAGGGGCGGGACTGCGAGAGGAGCTGAGACTAGCCAAAGTACATTCGGCTTTCTGTATGTCAGCAGCGCTCGCTCCTCTCGCAATCAGTGGAGGTGGGCAGGACTGCGAGAGGAGCCGAGTAAAGCCGCGTGTACTTCGGCTTTGTGTATCTCGGCTCTGTGGGAGATCAGTGGGGATCGGCGTATAACTACACTAATTAACGATTAGTTCTTTAAAGACGACTCCAATAATTGGGTGGCACCCCACCTTTTCCTCTCCTAAGAGAAAGATTACCCAAAAACTTGCAGCAGGCCATCAGTAGATTCCCTTCCTTACAGTGCAGCTAAACCGGTTCCCGACCAGCGCACGCCGATGTACGTTGGCAGAATGGCACGGGCAGGCAAATGGGCGTACCTGTACGTCCCTTTAAATTTGCCGCCCTGCCACCGCGAGCACGCCACTGGCGGCGCGCTTTCACGTGCTGGTCGGGACCTGATGCGGACTTGATCGCCGTGGGCATACCCGCGATTGTCTCATGGGGCGGCTGAACCGAGCGATGCCGTTGTAAACAGCATCTCCCCGTTCTGCCTAGCAACTAGTGACGCTGATCTCTGCTCCATGTGATTGGAGCAGAGATCAGTGTTCACTAAATGAAAGCCCAGCCCCCAACAGTTAGTAACACACCCCTAGGAACACTTAACCCCTACACTGCCACCCACTGGTTAACCCCTTCACTGCCAGTGTCATTTACACAGGAATCACTTCATTTGTATAGCAGAGATTGCTGTATAAATGACAATGGTCCCAAAAATGTGTCAAAAATGTCCGATGTGTCTGCCATAATGTCGCAGTCACAATAAAATCCCTGATCGCCGCCATTACTAGTAAAAAAAAAATTATTAATAAAAATGCCATAAAACTATCCCCTATTTTGTAAATGCTATAACTTTTGCGCAAACCAATCAATAATCGCTTATTTCAATTTTTTTTACCAAAAATATATAGAAGGCCTAAACTGAGGGAAAAATGTTTTTTTATATATTTTTGGGGGATATTTATTATAACAAAAAGTAAAAAATAATGCGTTTTTTTCAAAATTGTCTCTCTATTTTTGTTTATAGAGCAAAAAATAAAAACCGCAGGGGTGATCAAATACCACCAAAAGAAAGCTCTATTTGTGGGAAAAAAAAGGACATCAATTTTGTTTGGGAGCCACGTCGCATGACCGCGCAATTGTCAGTTAAAGTGATGCAGTGCTGAATCGCAAAAAGTGGTCTGGTCTTTGGCCAACAAAATGGTACGGGGCTGAAGTGGTTAAGCAGGAAACCAGAGGTGCAAAAGCACTTTGTGAACTTTATGCAAAATATATTTGACAGATATCATGCAGAACTTGAGGGACTAAAGGAGGGAGAAGAATGCTGGTATCTTTCATCTTTTGCCATGTATCTCCCATGCAAATCAGAATAAATCAAAGTTGCCTTTGACTCCAGTGCTCAGCATAAAGGTGTTTCTCTTAGCAACATGCTCCTTACGGGGCCCAATTTGAACAACAGTCTAACTGGAGTCTTGATTCACTTCAGAAAAGATCCCACAACAGTAATGGTTGACAATAAACAATTGTTTCACTGCTTCATTGTCAGAGAAGACAACAGAAACTACCTCAGGTTTCTATGGCACAAAGACAATGATATCAATAAGGAAGCGATAGATTATCGAATAAAGGTACATGTCTTCAGCAACAGTCCTTCCCCTGCAGTGTCAACTTATGGGCTAAAGAGAATGATTCAGGCTTGAGAAGAAGACTATAGCTCTGATGCTTGGTAATTTGTTGAATGAAACTTCTGCATTGACAACACACTCAAGTCCTTTAGAAGAAGCAATCGATCTTCTCACCCGAACAAAGGAGATGCTGTCTGTATCAAACTTTAGACTTCACAAGATTATATCTAACAGTCAGAAAATTATGAATGTCTTTCACTCTGGGGACAATGCCACTAGTCTAAAAAAAAACTGTATTTAGGTACAGATATGCCTCCTGTACAGCGAAGTTTGGGTTTGTTGTTTAACATCAAATAAGAGACATTCACCTTCCAAGTGCCAACTTGTGACAAACCCTTCACTAAGAGAAGAGTCCTGTCAGTGGTGAACAGCATCTATGATCCACTGGGTTTCAATGCTCCAGTTACTATTCAAGGTAAGATTCTGCTAAGACAGTTATCTGCCATCTTTTTTCAGAGAACATAGACTATGATACTCCTTTGCCTAGTGAGAAACAACAGTGGGAAAGGTGAAGATATTCTTTGAGGTCACTAGAAAAACTTCAAATCTCATATTGCTATGTTCTAGCTTCCATTTCAACTGTTGACCGGAGAAAGATTTGTATTTTCTTCAATGCATCAGTTGAAGCTATTGCTGCAGTAGCATATTTAAAGACCTCTAAAATTAATATAAAATCACATTGTAGTTTTGTTTCAGGCAAGGCAAAACTCACTCCCAAACCTGCACATACCATACCAAGACTTGAACTCTGTACAGCTGTGCTAGCAGCAGGTATTGCACATGCAGATGAAGTAATTATCCGCTGTGTATGTATGTATGTATGTATGTATGTAATAAACAATGAGATTTTAGAAATTATATTTTTTTATTTATTAGCAATGGGCCATCCTGGACCACGTTGTTCTGTTTTTTTTGTTTCTCCTGCTGTCACAGAAAAGCAGGTTATCGGTATTCCTTTTCTCACACAGTGACAACGCTGACTAAAGTAAATGCTGATAAGCGGCATTTGTTTACATGGGATCAGCTGTGATGGAACACAGCTGACCACATGGTAAAGAGCCAACGTTCTTGGCACGGGACAGGTCACCACCAACCAGCACCCTAGAGCAGTATGAACTTGGCGGACACCATATGCTGTCCACCTGTAAAAAGGTAAAGTGATATTAACCCTGTGAATTCTTTTTTAATTAAAATAACAAACATGTTATATACACCTGCTCAATACATGGGTTTTGCATAGAGCAGCCCCAATACTATTCTTCTTGATTCCCCCGCCAGTGCTCCCAGCTCTTCCTCTTCAGCGAGTGCTCCCATAGAAAGCCAATCTCTATGGGGGGCACCCGTGCGGGCTTGATTCCAGAGCTGCCCTGCCACTGCTCTCATGCATAGCGCTGGATCAAGATCGGACTCAAGTAAGTATAAGGGGGGTTGGGGGGATCCTGTGACACAAAAGGTTTTTTATCTTAATGCATAAAATGCAGTATGAGTACAAATGCATCTTCATATTAGTTTCCACTAGTCTCCAGTCTCACTGTTTCAGTTATAAGGGAAAGAAAGACTGTGATTGGTGGTGGAAGAGGTTGTAGTGACATCTATGTTAGGGGCCTAAGGAGTGTATAAATAGGCTGTGGCAACTCTAAAGCCTAGTACACACTGGCCGAATGTTGGGCGACATCGGACGGTTCAATAAAAAACAACCGACATCCGACCCTTGTGTATGGCAGCCGGTTCGACAGAAGCTGGCCGTTATGCTGGCTTCTGTAGGATGAGCATGCTGGAAAACCAGCAGCAGACCAACTCCCGATCAGCGCTCCCAGTCAAGAACTGAATGTGTTGACCGGAGTGTTCTGGCAAGGAGGGGGTGTCCCCCTGTCAGAACACATTAGCTCAGCAGGGAGATCACCGTGCTAACATTGGATCGTCAGTACAGTGATTCCAATCTGAGCTATCAGTTTTTCTTTTTTCAACCCAGCGATAGTGTGTACTAGACTTAAATGTGAGAAAGACAAGCAGAATATAGAAAAAATGGCCACCTGCACCGCTCCTTATCGAACTCTGACTTCATATATGTCTCTGAGGGGCCCTAGTGGTGATGAGATATTTCTCAAATTGTCAAAATGCTGTGGTCACTACAAAGTAATCTGTAAGAATTGTGCTTCTTGATAGCTTTTACATAATGTAAAAGGAACAACAGATTGGGTATTTCAGCAGACAATAACACCTTTGTTATTACCTCATGGGAGCGTAAGGAATTAAACACTGTACAGAAATCTCACTATTGCTTACATAGGATAGTGTGACAGGGAAAGGAGGAAAGGGAATCTGATTGGTTTCCAATCTGGGAGTGAATTAGCTAGATCCTGGAGGAAGAGTTGCTGTGTAGAGTGAGAGAAAGCCACAAGGGCAAAAGAGTGTGCAGACCTGATGGGGACATGGACTGTGAACTCTGAAGGGTGCAGTGTGGTAGCAGAAGAGAGAAACAACAATGGCACACGATGTCCTCCAGGACATCCTGTCCTCCAGGAAAAACACAAGTCAAGCCAAGCTTTATTGTCAATCTACTACACGTAAGAACATCATAAATATACAAAGAATAAAAACACAGATTAAAAAAAACTATACACATCTGGGAACTACGTAACTGTACATATACTATATGTTTCTAAAAGTCTTTGTAGCAGAAAGTGTTTATAAAAGTGTCTAGTGCATATACAAGATTAAAAAGGAGGGGGTGTGGACAATTTATAGGTTGTAGAAGAGGTTTATATATGACCCCTATTTATGTATTCAATGAAGAGACAATCCAATATTATATACAATAGTGAAAAATAAAGTCCGATAAAATCCAATTGAGTAAGAGGTGAATGAAAATTATGAATGTACAGACACCACCAACGCGTGATCCACCACCACATAGATTTCACGCTTACCAGAGGCAAGCTTAATTAAAGCCTGTATATATTCAAACATCAACCCAGTAACGGCACTTCGACAGATCACCTTGATATTATTCATGCAGCAAGGAACGTTTTGGATTCAAATCACTGGCATCACCCTTTCTTGATCAATCATCAATAATAGACCAGGGACGGCAGCGATCATATGGAGCACACCTCTGTCATAGGTTCCTTCCCACCAGAGGAATGCCAGGCACTCTCCTCTCCGTGAGCGACAACAAAATCCATTGTTTTTTTTCAGACGAAACAAAATAAATAAAAATGAATTTTGGGAGTAACTAAATTAATTAATTTTTCAGACGAAAATGAAATTTTGAAACAAAATATTTCAGTGTGCACATGTCTAATTCCGACAACAAAATCCATGTTTTTTTTTTTCGGAAGGATGTTGGCTCAAACCTGTCTTGCATACACACGGTTGCACAAAGTTGGCGGAATTTCCGATCGTCAAGAATGCGGTGACGTACACCGTGTATGACAGGACTATAAAAGGGAAGTTCAGCACCATGTGCGGCACCCTTTGGGCTCCTGCTGATCTCATGCTTATCTTGTGTTAGTAGAAGTTTGGTTAGAGACGATTTGCGCTTTTCAGACTTGTGCTTTAGATCGCTACTGCTCTTCAGTTTGTGCTTGTCGGTGCGTATCTGCTTATCAGTGCGTGTAGTCAGTTCCCATTTGTTTGTCATTGCGTGCTATTTCTATAGTACTGTCTTTGATTTACAGTGCATTATTGTCCGCTCGTTGCTGTTTTTCAGTTCGTTCTTTCAGACCTTGCTGTTTATCAGTGCTTTCTTTTAGTCCAGTCTGACCAGCCGACCGTATTAAAGCCATGTTGCGTGTACATACTCGTCGTAGAGTTCGTTGTAGAGTTCATGCTGTTCAGGGGCTTGGTGTTGGGCTTTTAGCTTTGACCCAAGCCCAGTCCATAATCAGGGCAAGGAG
Source organism: Lithobates pipiens (assembly GCF_037356315.1). Lineage (NCBI taxonomy): Eukaryota > Metazoa > Chordata > Amphibia > Anura > Ranidae > Lithobates > Lithobates pipiens. Next base: position 79,269,533 of record NW_027507903.1, read on the forward strand.
GAGTTCATGGAGCAAGAATTGGTTGCTCCAACATAACCAATTCTTGCATATGCCTTTGCTTTGTGAGATCTGGGAGAATAATCCTGATGATTCAGGAATTATTTCAGGATGACGGACCCCATTTTTCACCGTCTGTTGGCTTTGCTGTCCCCTTATATCAGCAGGCAGGATACCTGCATGAGACAAGCCATCACTCCGGAGCAGAGGCTAGTTGCCACGTTGCAGTACTTTCCGACAGGGAAAAGCCTGCAGGACCTCAAGGTCTCCACAGGCATCTCCCCCCAGGCTCTGGGGATCATTTTTCCAGAGACCTGTTCTACCATTATTCAGGTCCTGCAGAAGGACTATATTAAGGTAAATTTTCTCCTTTAACATCACATTCTATATATTTAATGTTTGCTAATGTAATGTATTTATTTCATCATTCCCTAATTACCATGATTGGAATATGCTGTAATGTGTCCCTTTGTCCTCATGCATACTGGAAGCTTAGAGTTCCTTCTTTGTCCTTCATGCATATTTGCCTTCAATAACCTCCCCAGCATGCTCTTCTGGGCCCATGTACACCTATAGCCTAGTCACTTAGCAATGTATTTTTTCAGCTCCATAGTATTGCTTTCCCCTAAACACCCCTAAAATGTGTACAAATGTTATGTGGGTCCTTAAATTCATGCAGAGTGGCAGAGGCTTTTTTTTTGGGCCAAACTCATTTGGAACCCTCCCTCCCCCCAACCGCTAAGTCAGCTGATACCAATCCTCTATCTGCTGACTTTGGCAACCAATACACACTATACCTACCTCTTTTGTGGTCAGATTTATGGATGAATTCACCAAAGCATGTAGTGCAAGGGCCTGCCTGAATACTTTCAAATGCTACTGTTTAAAGTTTTTTCTCCTATTATTATTTTGATAGGTAATAGCAGAATGTAAAAATGTGCTTCTATTTGTTCAGTGTGTATTTTTATTTTTTGTATTATGACACTTCTTACCTGCCCAGTGGGCTGCCAATAGCATAAGTAAGGAGGGGCTGGCCAAAGTTAACACACATTATTTAGGCATTAACCTCTCAATGAAGTGGATAGGGTTACCTGTCCAAAACATCCCTAATTTTTTGCAATGGGCCATCAGATGGGGTGAGGAATCTGATAAGGGGACCTTATACTTTTGTCTTTAAATACTCATTTAAAAAATGTTATACTTATGTTTGACAAAATGTTTCTGTCTAATCTGCTTGCAATGTTGATGTGCAAAATGACAAATTTTGTTTTCTTGTTTGACTCCACAGTTTCCTTCAATGCCACAGGAATGGCAGACGGTGGCCTCCCACTTTGCCACCCATTAGGACTTTCCCAATTGTGGAGGTGCAATTGATGGGAAACACATCCGCATTGTCCTGCCCCCCAACTCGGACCCCTACTATTATAATTACAAGGGGTATAATAGTATAGGGATGTTGGTGGTGGTGTCAGCTACCTACGAGTTCCTGTATGTGGACGTGGGGAAAAATGTCCGGATGTCGGATGGTGGAGTGATTGCACAGATGGAGTTCTACTGGCGTCTCCAGAGTGACAGTTTGGGCTTGCCACCTCCAGAGGAGAATGTGGAAGGACTCCCCTTCCTCTTCGTCGTGGATGAAGCGTTTGCATATGCGTATGTGGCCATTCCCGATGAGGACCCCCACCCCGGACCAGAGGGTTTTTAATTACTGGCTGGCCAGCCGGTTCCGCCTATTTTTGACACTGATGCACATGGCGGAATATAAACTGAAACATATAGGGATTTTCTCCTGAATTTTGCACAGTTTAAAAAAAAAATACTCACCAAACTATGTGGCCTCATTTGGGCCTGAGGCAGACTTTCTGGAACTTGCCAACTTGATGGCACTTTAAGCAGGCCGTCCTGGCTAGCCCCCCCCCCCCCCCCAAAACGCCCGTGAGGTTAGAAACCAATAGATGGAGTACTTTGTGGGTAGGGGGGCTATTGACATGCCAGACAATATCTGAGAGGCATTTTTTAATAAATGTATCTTTCAAACTGCAATAGTATTTGTTTTCATTTACTGCTTGGGTTTGTTTTAGGTGTCTGCTAGGTTTTTTTTTTCTGTTATTTTTTTGGGCCTTTTTCTTCAACAGTGCAAACTAAATTTCTGGACGAGATGAGGTGACAGTCTCTTCTTCAGATAATATTATTATGTTGTGGGTCTGCTAAACACACACCTTGTTTTTGTTGTTAATGTATGTAATGCATTACTGACAAAAATATTCCTCATTTTCAGCACCATGACAGAAATGAGTCATGAAAATGGCGTGATTGGGGCAAATTAGCACTGTGGGTGTTATTTACTAAAGGCAAATCCACTATGTACTATAAGTGCACTGCAAAAGTGCATTTGAAACTGCACTTGGAGAGCAAAGTGGATTTGTCTTTAGTAAATAACACCCATTGTCACAGAAAACAAAAACTTTACTACAAATACTGCTTTTGCACATTGAAAAAGGAAGCCACATGTTGTTGATAATAAAACTTTTCACTCAAAGCACATTCACACATGTGCGTTTATAAAAGGGTTTTATAACAAACCAACATATTTGGTGTATATAACATTAATTTTTGGTAACACGTTTTTTAGAAAACAGACATGTTTCAAAGCATAACATACAGAACTCAGGAACTTACAAAGTTCAACTTTGAAAAGTGAAGACAATATCAGACATGAGTATCCAAACTGTGTTGATATTGCCTTCATCATATGGGGTGTCACCTCTGTAAAAGCCAAATTTGGAAGATGCACACAAATTGTGATTCAAATTGGGCATTTTCCTCCTGATCCCATGCCTAATGTCAACATGTGCTATCTCCCATCATGGGGGATCAATGTATGTGTTTTGGGGGTGCAGCCCCTTCATCTCAGCCACTTTAGTAGCGAGGAAGGGGTTGCACCTACAAAACACATACATTGATACCCCATGATGAAAGATAGCACATGTTGATGCACTGTGTGCATCTTCCAAATGTGGCTTTTGTCAAAATATAAAACCGAAAAAAAATCGATGCTAGCTAGTTTTGTGTGTTTCAGATTCTCCCTAAAACATCAATGATGTTCTTCATTTTTTGTTGAACCTCATTGATGTTTTTCTTGGGATTATCTAAATCGTGATTGCATCCCATTATCTCCCCGATGAGGATCTGGGCACTTTTACTGGTAAAATGTGATTCTTCTTCTACAACATACACATCACCTAAAAATAAACCAAAAAACATACCATGTATTATAAAAATGCAGGCATACATCTATTACCTGAAGCTGTGTTCTCAGACACTCACCTGTTGTGGTGACAATTTTGCCAATTTCAACAACCTCTTCTTACTCCTCCTCCTCTGCTTCTGGTTTTTGGATGCCCCCTTCTTTGTGAGGTGTGGGGTCCCTGCTGTTCTCAGACGTCCCAAGTCTTCTCTCCCCTATGAGAATGTAAAAAATGAATACTTAACACACAGATATTTTAGGGCAGAAATAGGAATATGAAACATTGCTTGGAAGTGTCATATAATTGTATTTTTTGGCAGATTTCAAAGCTGAAAACATTATTTTAGAGACTTCTCAAAGCTGGAATACTTACCTGTTTTGTGCAAGTTTCACAGATGGAGAAACCCCTATAGTATCCACTGGAGCACGTGTGTGGGACACCCTAATAAAAAGGGTGTTCTGGTGTCCCACACTGGTGCTCCTGAGTCCAGATGTGTAAACAGCTACTGAGTGTCCTCTCCTTTACACTGAATCAAATTTGCATTTCATTCTAGTTACAAACCCCTCTAGACAACAAACCTCCTTTAACTAAAAATAGGCCTGAATAAATGTAGTTAACATTGTATTTGAAGTGGGCGAACAAACGATGTTTACTATGAACGATTGAACCCATGAACATGAAAGTGGCCTTTTTAAACTGTACAACACTAAAGAACAGCACATAGAGCAGTATGCAAGCAGTATATTATTAATAATAATATGAACACACGACAACTACTTACTTTTTAGAAGAACTCACTTGATCCTTCTGTACTGATCGTGCTCCCTCAGTTTTGGGTCTGACCAGCGTTTCCTCAGTTGATCCTTGGATCATCATACCCCAAAATACTTTTGCAGACTCTTCACAACTTTAGCCATGATCTTGGCCTTTCTGACATTTGGGTTTGGGTAAGGTCCATACTTCCCATCATAGTCATTCCTCTTCAATATGTCAACCATCTCCAACATATCTACAAAAGACATATTTGAGGACTTAAATCTTCTCCTCTGGGATCGGGATGTTTCTAGCTCTGGGCTTTCCTCGTCCTCCTCGTTACTGGAATAATTAGCATGCACCTGCTGTGTCTCCGCCATGTGCTCTCCCCACTGCGCCAAAAGAGAAGGGGCTGGGAATAGACTAGAAAGAACATCAGGGGTGGGCGGACTTTCACGCATGCGCACTGTATATAAAACATAACCCGCGCACGTCATATGTACAATCTGTGAGCGGAAGAAGGAGTAGCGGAAGCACCGATTGTTCGAATGAAGGTACAATTTTAACTTGGTACATTACTGGCCTATACTGCTTCTAGATTGAGGCTTATATTTGGACAAGATTAGAAGAGTTTAGCCTGACATTAGGGTTTGTCTTGTGTTGTGTCTTGCAGAGAATATGGATCCATTCAAGGACAAGAATTTCTCCAAATATTCCTCCCATTGATATTTTCAGGGCGCTGCCCTGCCTGTGGCAGGTGAACCACCTCTTTTATAAGGACCTAAGAAAGAGGAAGGCAGCGCTGGAGAAACTGCTTGCTTTTGTGAAGCCGATGGTCCCCACAGCAGACATCACCTATGTGAACGCCAAAATTGGTGGCCTGAGGAGTACATATCTGAGGGAGCGCAAAAAGTTTCAGAAATCCCTGAGATCAGGAGATGCAGATGACGTTTATGTATCCAGGCTGTGGTACTATGACAGGCTGCATTTTCTAGCAGACCAGAGGGAACTCAGGCCATGAATCTATAGTCTTCCTTCAAGGCTTCCTTCCCCCCCAGCTGAGGCTTTCGATGTCCAATCTGGGCGTTCCAGGCAGCAACATGTGGAGGAGCCCAGCTTGAGTCGGGTAGAGAGCATTGATCAACATATTTATTGTTGTAAATGTAATGATGTTAACTAGATGTTATTATTGATCAGTAAGTTCTGATTTAACAAATTGGTTTACATATTATAAGGGGATACCTATTGAAATTACCAAAGATATACTAGTCAAAATCTAGTACTAATATGCTTAGGCTTGCATTTCAATAGCTTCAGAGTTGGGACATACAAGCATACTGGCGTACGTGACAAACTATGTACAAAATAGCGTGACTAGATGACAGATATCTGTATGTCTCTCCAGAGGGTCTATGCAAGATATTGATATCTCAGGAAACATCTGCCTGTGGTTTCGTCCCTATACATTGCTGAGAGGCACAAAGCTAGATAATGACTGGTTATGCAAGAATATGGTCAGTCAGTAGATGCTGAAAGGGCAAAATAACTGTCAGGAGATTGTATTAACCTTTGACTTACATTTCAGGAATGAACTAATATCATGAGTTAAAAAATTGTCGATGTATGTGTAAATCACCCGATTGGCCCCTCACGGGGCAGGGCTTTGTGGAGTACCACATAAAAGACGGTCCACTCTCCCATTAAACTCTGTAATCAGTTACCACGTACTCTCGAGTGTATGTGTATTGATTAACCGCCGGCGATTGGGACCTCCATTGAGCCACTCCAGCCTAGGCTATCCAGGGGAATCTAGAAGACGAACACCTTACAGTTTTGGTACCAGAAGTGGGGTTTGCACAGGTAAGTCATTTACACCTTTACCTCTTTTTATGGTAATTGGCGTTTATGCTTGACCTGTCCAAACAACCATTATAAGAAATTTAATTGTATATATATATATATAAACTGTGCCTTCGCAACGGACTAGGCTGGTCCCTTGGGGGGTGAAAAGGGTTCGCAGGTACTGAGGAGTCTGACTAGGTTGGTCCGACTATAAACTAAGAGAGATATTCATGATTATATTCTAACACGGGAGGTATCATATACGCCCGTGACATAAGGATTGGCTAAATGGACGCCCACTTGAGAACTTTTAAAGTGCACTATAAATAATGAAATGCATCATGATGTGATTACTTGATAATGTACATGTAAAGTTTTAAAGCTGAAATCTTAAACCATAAAAATATGTCTGTTTCTCTTTAGGTGCAAGCGTAAGTATATAGAGTATTAACGTTGTATAAGATATAATTATATAGAGTGGATATCTGTTTGAATAAACCCAATTGTTGTTAAATGAATACAGAGTATGAAGAACCAGATTGTAGTGAGGTAGCACCCGCCTGTTCACGCTGCACGCTAGGTTTACTTTTTCTTAGCATTGATGAAAGGTAGATTCTTTTGACCACTAGACCTACAGGCTTCTCTTGCAGACTTGGTGTAAGAGGGGTATATCCCGCCACCAGGAAAGGTACCCTTCATCGTATATTAAGGGTAAATCTTCACAGTTTTATATAAGTCCATCTGCCCCAAAAGATCAGGGATCCTACTCCCAGACCAGAGACCGGATTATTGAACAAACCGGGTGTTATCACCTGTGTCCTGCCACTAGACACACACTGCCCAGACTACTAGATGGGGAATTCTGCAGCAACCCAAGCCATGGCCACCCCATCACCCTATGAATTTGTCAGTAATATGATCCCTGGCCCCCAGGTAGAACCATTTTGGACACAAGTCCGAGAAAGGTGTCAGCAATTGGGGATACATGACCCAGGGCCATATGGTCCTTGTACTGAGGAAGACTGGCAGGAAGTAAGTAAAATATGCCAAATCCACAAAAATTCGTACCCTCCAGGGAAGTGGGAAAATATTCAATATATGAAAGATTGTTACCATGCATGGGATAAATGTCTACGCAAATATAAAAAGAAGCATATTAATAAAACTACGAAGCTTACTCCAAATATAGGACCCAGTACTATGGCTGAAGCCCCTGCACCCCCTTCACCTCCCCCTCCCCCGCCTCAATGTCCACCCCCACCTTATGTTATGGTAAAAAACGAGGATGGGACGCCAGGTCCATACCTTCAACTATATCCTTCACTGGATCCTGTAGTCCTAGCCGCCATAGCACACACCACAGCAACACCACAACAAGTGGCCCAATGGGAACAAGTAAGAGGGGAGACAGGAGGAAGTTACAGGACAAGAAGAAGTGGGTAGTCCCGAAAAGCAGGAATTAGAGGCAAAGATAAAAGAGTTTGAAGAGAGGAAAAAGGAGGAAGAAGAGAGAATAGGGAAAAAGGAGAACTGAGTTAGAAACACTTATGGAAGAACTAAAACAAAAAGAAATAGCCCTCAATGAGGCAGAAAAGGTAGAAGTGGATAGGAAAATAGTGTTAGAAATGTATCAGAAAGACTTGGAAGAAAGGGAGAAGGAATTCCAGGAGGGAAGAGAGAGAGAGGAACATAGGATGGAGGACTTAAAAAAGGAACTAGAAAAGTTAAGAAGGCAATTAGGGAAGAAGGAGGAAGTGTTAAAAGAAGCGCAGGATAGGATTATAGCGCTGCCCCCCACCACTACAAGAAGCCATACAAAAGAGACACCTATTCCCAAAACTGAGGAGTCAGGTCCAATTAGTAAAAAAGGGACATTATCCATAGAAGAGGAAACTGAGAAAGAAGCAGTAGGGGCTTCATTCAAAGCACCTTTGATGACCATAGGGGACACCGAGGTGCATATACCATTACCTTTGGGTACACTCTCCAAAATAAAAGAACTATGTCCCAATCCCAAGAAGTATCCACGAGATGCAGGTACCTTTCTGGCAAAATATAGTGCAGGCACAGGGCTTGACAAGGATGACATAAAAGGTATTCTTAGCATTGTAGACCCAGACAGCCCAGAAGAAGCCCCTGTAGACGACCTATGGGCAACCCATATCCAGACCGATAAGGATTGGATATCCTTTTGGAAAGGCATGGGAGGTCATTGGTCCAAATTATACAAAGGATCATCTGCACTCCAAGAACTGATCCTAGCCAAGCAGGGACCTAAAGAGAAATTCTATGATTACTGTACCAGAGTATACTCCCTATGGAAAGCTGTAGATGGGGCCACACCACAATTATTTACTACTACCATCATGTCGGGAGGCGATCCCAAAGTGACGCAATTGCTCAAATTCACAAACCCCAAATGGGCGGAGCAAGTACCAGATGAATTCATGAAGGACGCTAGGTCCAGAGAGACTTCAGGAGTCTTTGAACAAAAAGGGGGAATTTTCCCCTCCTTGACACAAACACAAACCCTAGTCACACCTGAAACCTCATCCTCACCACCGCACCTCATGACCATGCAGCCCTACCCACCTGACCAAGGATGTTTCAATTGTGGGGAACAGGGACATTGGAAATCACAGTGCCCATATAGACAGAGGGCGAGCTATCCGAGGGGCAGGGGAAGGGGGTACAACGCTGCTAATCGCCCCCCTCACACTACAAGGTACCCCCAATATCCGCCACCTCCCCAAACACCATCTCAAAACCATGCGCTTGCACAGCCACCCTACACCCCAACCTCTAACAGACCTCCCCCTTGAATCCCCATGCAGTGGCCGTCTACCCGACAAACACACCCCCAATAGGGATGCCTAGAGTATGTCCCTTCCCTCAGTCTGGTGTGCCACAACCTATCATGGAAGAGTCTACCACAAGTTATATTACGCGTAGACAACCACATAGTGTGTTTCCTGCTTGATTCAGGTGCCACTTTTAGGTCATTAAATGATGAGAGGTATGACACACCACTGTGTACTGAGGGACACTCTATTGGAATAAATGGGACATCGGTTACTCATTCCGTCACCCCGCCTTTACCAGTCTCTACCCCGGATGGACTAGAGCTATGTATGCAGAGTTTCGCTGTCCTGACTTCCTGTCCAGTGTCCCTAATGGGCAGAGATTTACTATCCCAGTTGAACATTACCATTAAGTTTGACAAAGACGGCTCCCTCACTGCGAGTTCCCCTCTTTGTGACTTACACAGCCCAAAAAGACATGCACACAGGAGTTTCTTTCTAATGATACCTTCCTCCCTTGACCATCACACAATTTGGGCAGAAAACAAAGGTAGTGTGGGCTTTATTATTTGCACACCATATCCACCCCAAATGCGATCAGATGCGGGGATACAATATCAAAAACAGTATCCCCTACCCCCAGAGAAAGTCAAAGGCATCTCCCCTCAAATTAATGATTACATATCAAAAGGTATCCTGAAACCAATCATCAGTCCCTGGAACACGCCCATTTACCCCGTAAAAAAGGCCAGTGGGGAGTGGAGACTTGTACAAGACCTAAGGGCAGTTAACAAACAAGTGATTCCACTTCCACCCCTAGTCTCAGACATCACTTTTATCTTCTCATGTATACCGGTACATTCTCTATGCTACACAGTGATTGATTTAGCAAATGCCTTCTTTAGCATTCCCATTGCGGAAGAGGCCCAGCCTATGTTTGCCTTCTCCTGGACGGAGGGCCAGTTGACGGGTCAGTTAACCTGGACACGCCTGCCTCAGGGGTATGTTGATAGTCCTGCTGCCTTCTCTATGGTACTCAATGAGACTGTCAAATCTTGGACGCCTGAGCGAGGGTCGGTGCTAATACAGTATGTGGACGACTTGCTCCTGTGCAGTCGCACTGCTGAAGATTGTGCGGTCGATTCCACATCTCTGTTGAACCATCTAGCCCACATCGGGCATTTAGCATCCAGAAAGAAGATACAGTGGTGTATGCCACAAGTGGAATACTTGGGGTGCATACTAAAAAGGGGGACAAGGATGGTCTCCCCCAAACGCGCCGCAGCCCTACAAGCTCTGAGCCCCCCAAAAGACAAGGCAGCCCTGCTCTCATTCTTGGGCGCTGTGGTATATTGCCGCCAGTGGATCCCCGACTGGTCTCATTATGATGGCATACTAAGAGAGGCCACCGCCTCAACAGCCCCTAGGCAGGTTGATTGGACAGAGGAACGGCTTAAGGCCTTCCAGGCCCTATTGAACAGTTTGTCATGTGCACCCGCCCTGGGGTTGGTAGACTATGGTAAAGCTTTTCAACTATACTGTGTAGTCTCGGGGACCTCTTTTGCCGCGGTTTTGACACAACAGCATGGAACAGGCTACCGCCCTGTCTCCTACCTATCTAAAAAACTCCCCCTTCAGGTTCAAAGCATGCCATCATGCCTTCAGAATTTAGCCGCCTGTGCTATGGCCGTACAAGATGCCAACAAGATGGTCTTGGGACACCTGATGACGCTTTACACCACACATTCTGTCACCCACCTCATACAGAACATGAACACCCAACACATGACCTCACAAAGACTCAGTGGATATGAGATTTCCCTCATGAACACAGACAATCTGTCTCTCAAATATGTTCCCGCCAACAACCCTGCCGTCCGTCTCTTGCACTCCATGTTACGCCTACCACAAGACCCAGACCAGTTTCATGACTGTATAACACGAGTGGAGTCTATCACATCACCAAGACCAGACCTCACCGACGTACCGATTACCAATGCAGACGATGTTTTTGTGGACGGTAGTTGCTCCCGTCCCTCCGATTCCACCTTCCAAACAGGATATGCAATAGTCCAGTTGCCAAACAAGGTATTAGAAGCCAAACCACTGCCCCCCTCTTCGGCTCAGGTGGCTGAACTAGAAGCCCTCACCAGGGCCTGCATTTTATTTACAGATAAGAAGGTGAACATTTACACAGACAGTAGATATGCATTTGGGGTGGTGCATGACTTCGGAGTAATATGGGCTAAAAGAGGTTTTAAAACAGCGGATAATAAACCTATTTCCAATGCTACCCAGATTCAGGCACTTCTTCGGGCTATTTTGCTCCCAAAAGAGGTGGCAATAATTAAAGTAAAAGCACATTCTTCAGATAATAGCAGACTTTCCAAGGGAAATGCCTTAGCTGACCGAGAAGCGAAAAAGGCAGCCCAGTCCTCCACCCAGGAGCCCACCCCCACGTCCATGTACTTTAAGGATCATTTCACCTGTCCTAACTTTAAATCTGTAGTGGCACAAATGCAATCATTAGCCACTGAGGAAGATGTCTTGTATTGGGTGAAGGCTGGCTTGACCAAAGACCCAGAGGGTCTGTGGTCAAAAGAGGGGAAGATATTGGGAATACCTGAGGCAAGCAGTATTCTAATTCTCTCCTACCTTCATGGTCCAGGACACATAGGTGCCGTCCCTTTAGCCACCATGTACACCAAATCTTTCTGCACAAACGCCTTGAACAAACAAGTCAAACTCCTGACCACAAGTTGCCTTACCTGTGCTCAAAACAATGTGCAGGGCAAACGGCATGGCCTACATGGTCATCTACCCCCACCAATAGGTCCCCTTACAGATTTACAAGTAGACTTCACACACATGCCAAAACAAAAGGGGAACCTAAAATACCTGTGCGTTGTCGTCGATAAATTTTCAGGCTGGGTTGAAGCCACTCCCTGTGCAGGTGAGACAGCCAATATAGCAGCAAAATGCTTGCTGAATAACTGGATTTGTAGGTTTGGCATACCAACATCTATTTGGTCAGATAGGGGACCTGCATTCAGCTCCTCCGTTACCCAGGCTGTGGCTAAATTGTTAGGGCTGCAATGGAAACTACACATCCCCTATCACCCTCAAAGCGCAGGGGTAGTGGAAAGAATGAATAGAAATATAAAGGATAAATTGAAAAAGGCCACAGGGGGCACAATGAAGGGATGGCTTGATCACCTCCCTTCTGTGCTATTCCAGATTAGGACGGCACCCCACGCCAGAACGAAACTTTCACCTTTTGAAATTTTGATGGGAGTCCCCGCAAACATAGAATTACCCCCATTAGACCAAGACACTGATATTGACATTTATTCCCAACAGGAAATGTACGTGAAAAACCTGGTAAGTATGCTTCATGAAACGAACGAACAAGTTTCTGTCACCTTCTCTCCTCTCTCCACAGAGCCAACACACCCCTTCATCCCAGGAGATCAAGTGCTAGTCAAGCAACTGGCCCACAAAAAGAGGATCGGACCAATCTACTCTGGACCTTGGAAGGTTGAAAAGGTGTCCAGAACTGCGGTCCTGACTGACCTAGGAAACACCTGGATCCACGCCAGCAGGCTGAAAAAGTGCCCACCGCTTCCCACAACCCCCGACCCCCCACCTATTGAAGGAGAACCCGACCCACCCGAACAGCTACCGGAACTGCAAGAGATTCAGGAAGGCATTGGACAATTAACCCTTGAAACCTTACACGATAGCGAGGAAGAAGGACAAGCATAAGAACTTGTAGAAATGTTTTTACCTTCAGTGTCAGGGAAGGCTGTATGCCTCTGGGGTAGTCTGGTACTACTTGTATTCCTGCCCACATGGTTTATAGCCAACTGTATATATCATCCAAAAGACTTAGGTCTATTAAAAGGGATATGTGGACCACCTAAGATGAATAATACCCCCGGCCAAAGACATAGCAGAAGTATTATACCCGTTAATGAGTCACCTAAGGGACTGACTGACAAGATGTTACTACTAAAATTCAAATATAGCTATGCTCAAAAATCCGGTTTTGAGAAATGCTGGATCTGCAGCAAGCTACATCCCAGTACAGCTAGAATCCCTCTCATGGCAGTCCCCTTGAATTTTACCCCCCTCCTTAATGGAACACCCCCTATCGTCCTAACGAATGTTACTAGGACCCTTTCAAATAAAACCCTCACTTTCCAAATTATAGGTAGAAGCCACTTCCCAGACTGGTGTTTCCAACTGGGAAACACCACAGATGGAGCCGAGGTTTGCAAACAAGCAAAACTTAACATTTCAATGACATCGCTTAACAGTCCTTCTTTCTTCCATACTTCAGATCCCACCCTAAATGCCACCTTTTTAGACTTTCTTAGCTCCAGTACCAAGTCTACAATACACCAATTAATGTCAATTCTGATGCTCTCTGGCCTTTCTGATACTCTTAGGAACGTGTTCCATAAACGGCCCCTAGCTCTAGGAAATACCATATATATATGCTGCGGCAAACTCTGTCACCCCTGGATCCCAACCAAACCCCAGGGGTGGTGTTACCTTGCAGCCCTGGTTCCTATCATGGGGGTATTAGGGGATAACAAGGGAAGTCACCTCCTTGAAGCTAGCATGCATCCTAGATATCCCCTTAGACACCGTAATAAACGAGAATTGTTTTTAGAAAAAGATATGGCCTGGGCATGGTTCCCTTCCTGGACAGGGTGGGGAATTGACCTAATGAAAAGATTAAATAATTACACTGGCATAATTGATGAGATTCTGGAGAAGAATTCTGATGACATAACCAAACTAAATCTAGAAACTAGGGCAATTAGGAAGCAACTAGAACTACATGAGTTGGCTATAGAAAGTATGAGTGCAGCCCTTACTGGCCTCTGTGAGATCACTGAGGATTATGAGTGCTGTACCTGGATTCATAATACCAGCATCGAAGTCCCAGACTACTATGACGTTATTGCCCAACACAGGGAAGAGGTAAATAAACTACAGAAAGAGGCAAGAAACATAGGAAAAAACTGGGATCCATTCTCGAGCAGCTTTAGTTTTGGGGGATTAATATCTTGGCTCTGAAATGCTGCCATGACAATTGCCACTGTGATTCTCTTCATTCTATTTTTATATGCCTGTTATAAGATAATCAAATGTTTATGTAAAAAGGGAAACACGGCCGCTCCGGAGGATCTGAAACTCACTTCCATTGTTAAAGATCCAACGGTATGGTATAAAAACCAAGAGCACGAGGGTTCGGAGTATGAAGCCTGTGCTATTAAATTAGAAAAGGAATGATCATTATGTAAATCACAGAATGATCAAATGGAGGATTATAAGGGGATACCTATTGAAATTACCAAAGATATACTAGTCAAAATCTAGTACTAATATGCTTAGGCTTGCATTTCAATAGCTTCAGAGTTGGGACATACAAGCATACTGGCGTACGTGACAAACTATGTACAAAATAGCGTGACTAGATGACAGATATCTGTATGTCTCTCCAGAGGGTCTATGCAAGATATTGATATCTCAGGAAACATCTGCCTGTGGTTTCGTCTCTATACATTGCTGAGAGGCACAAAGCTAGATAAGGACTGGTTACGCAAGAATATGGTCAGTCAGTAGATGCTGAAAGGGCAAAATAACTGTCAGGAGATTGTATTAACCTTTGACTTACATTTCAGGAATGAACTAATATCATGAGTTAAAAAATTGTCGATGTATGTGTAAATCACCCGATTGGCCCCTCACGGGGCAGGGCTTTGTGGAGTACCACATAAAAGACGGTCCACTCTCCCATTAAACTCTGTAATCAGTTACCACGTACTCTCAAGTGTATGTGTATTGATTAACCGCCGGCGATTGGGACCTCCATTGAGCCACTCCAGCCTAGGCTATCCAGGGGAATCTAGAAGACGAACACCTTACACATATCAATAGACAGTAGTGACCAAAAATGTCTGGGAGAAGAAGAAAAAATGCTGGGGTCAGAATGATAGTCTGTTCTATTCTCCCTTATATATGGACTCCTCGGGCTACCAATTTTGCCTTTAAATAGTTAATGTGTGCCCTTGGGGCCAAAAGCTTTGCCAATTTCAGCAGTTGCTCCAGTGTTGCCTTCCTCTATATTTGAATATGACACCTAATAAAGGTTTTTTTTGGGTTAAAGAATTACTTGCCTATGTGTTTTACTTACAAAATGACAGTTTATTTGTGAGTAGGCAGGTACATTTCAAAAATACAAAGTCAAATTAACAAGGGGCACCAACACCAAACAACCTCCTCAAGATTAAAAAATAAAACAATAAAATAAAAAGATAATAATGGTGTTGTGGTAAGTTGGCACACAAAACACACAAACAATTACGAAGATGACCAAAATTTAAAAAAAGGAGATCTTGATTAAAAAAGCAACCACAACATTTTTTTAAAATATTAAAACACAAAAATCAAAAATTATTCGGGAGATCTGACGAATTCTATTCATGAAATCAGGTGAAAGAATAAATAAAGAAGTTTGTGAGAAGTCTGTGTGAATAGGAGCAGCAAAACAACTTCATTCTTCTAGCATTATAAAGAAAAAGAGATTGCACTGCATTAAACAATTTTTAAAATTGCAGCGTGATGAATGTGCTATATCTATCAGGAGCGCTTTACCAGACCGATCACTTCCGTATCATAATTTGTTCTGAGCATGCGTGGCACTTTGTGCGTCGGACTAGGCTACACATGATCGGAAATTACGCAATCGGATTTTGTTGTCGGAAAATTTTAGATCCTGCTCTCAAACTTTGTGCGTCGGAAATTCCGACGGAAAAAGTCCAGTGGAGCCCACACACGGCCGGATTTTCTGACAACAATTTTTCGATCGCACATTTTCCGTCAAAAAAATCTGACCGTGTGTATGGGGCATTACACTATGTGATTTAATATTATTTCTCTGTGTTCATAACTTGGTTTATTATTGCTCTGTGTCTTTAAGCTCCTGTCTAAGTTCTTTCTCTCACTGTACTTCTGTATACTCCTTCTCTCTGGAATCATTCTACTGTTTGGTGTAGACATCTTTCCATGTGGCTTACAACATCAACATTTTTCTACCTATGAGTATCCTTCATTAAACGGAACATTCAAAAGGCTTGATCGTCTGTCTCCTCCGCGCGAGTTTATTCATCGAATTAAACTGTCTGAGTTGATGCAAAGGATAAAAAGACCACCAGGTTGTATAAGCCCTATATGTCGATGGAGATAAAGTTACATAGTTACATAGTCGGTAAGGCTGAAAAAAGACAATAGTCCATCCAGTTCAACCTGTGTAGGTCCATGTGTATCAGTGTCTGTAGTTATTTCCCATATCCCTGTATGTTGTGTCCTTTAAGGTGTAAATCTAAGAGTCTTTTAAAAATATCCATACTCCCCACAGCCACCACCAGTTGGGGGAGAGAGTTCCACATCCTTATAGCCCTATAAGAACCCCCTACACAGTTTAAGGTTAAACTGCTTCTCCTCCAGTCTCATTGTGTGCCCTGTGTCCTCATACACTCCCTATGACTGAATAGTTTATTTCCTATGCTGGGATCCGCATTGAGAAATTTGTAGATCACTATCACGTGCCCTCTCAAGCACCTCATCTCCAGCAAGAATAAATTTAGTGTTTGCAGCCGTTACTCATAATTGAGGTCCTCCAGTCCCCTTATTAGTGTTGTTGCCCTTCTTTGAACTCTCTCCAGCTCCAGCACATTTCTTTGGAGGACTGGTGACCAGAACTGGATGGAAAACTCCAGATGAGGCCTAACCAGAGTTATACAGAGTTATAAATTAGCAGAATTATAGTTTTGTCCCTGGAGTATATAAGGTATGGGGTACCTTTACATTTATGCTTTACTTTTATTTTATAAGTAGCAAAGCCTGGGCTATGTGTACGTGACAAACTACTGATAACGTGATAATTAGTAGCGTGACAAAAAGAAGATGTTACTCAAGTCTGACCAGAAGGTCTGTCTCAAGTTCCTATACTAACATCTGCGGAAACAGCTGTTGGTAGTCAACTGTCTGTTTCAACTTGTGACACCAACCGCATGGTGGGGCAATACTGGTTGAGAATGGTTTTGCTGAACTCTTGACATATTTGGGGTCAGTCAGCAGATACTGATGAGCAAGCGTAGCGAGCTAGGACAAATTTACTAACTTTTGGTCTATATTTCTTAACAACGACTATTGCTTGAGGAAGTATAATGCTGACGTATGTTTATGTGTAATGACCTCTACGGGGCAGGGTCTTTTTCTTGTACTGCATAAAAGGCTATGTGTGAGTTAATAAATTTCACAGTCATTATTCACGTACAATCGTGTATGTGTGGTGTCTGTCCACCGGTGATCAGAACCTCCGCTCCTCCATCCTTGCCTAGGCAACCAGGGGTGACTGATATTACTGAGAAGACGAGCCTAACAGAGTATATCCTTTTTTTATGCACGCTAATATTCTGCCTGCTTTGGTAGCTGCAGCTTGGCACTGCATGCTGTTGCTCAATCTGTCATCTGTTAGCGCTCCTTCTCCATCCTGGATTCTCCCAGCTGTTCACCTAGTGAATATTTTTAATTTATGTTTTTTGACCCCAAGTGCATTACTTTACATTTATCCACATTAAACCTCATTTGCCATTTGTCTGCCCACTCCTTTATTATATTCAGGTCTTTCTGCAAAATTTCTATGTCCTGATGTCAGTCTATTACTCTGCTTATATTTGTGTCATCTGCAGTCTATTACTCTGTTTATCTTTGTGTCATCAGCAACCTTGGGGTACCCCACTCACCACTCCAGACCAGTCTGAGTACATGTTATTTATCACTACCCTTTGGACCTGTCCCTGTAACCAGTTTTTTTACCCAAGCACAAACCCTATGGTCCAAGCCTCCAGACCTCAGCTTGCAAATTAAGCGTTTATGGGGGACTGTAACAAATGCTTGTGCAAAGTCCAGATACACCACATCTACAGGCCTCCCCTTATCTAGATGGCCACTCACTTCCCCATAGAATGTTAACAGATTGGTCTGGCTGATTAACACTAATGAAATTCTTCTCCTCAGTAAAACTTTGGATATAGTCCCTAATCATCCCCTCCAATAATTTTCCCACTATTAATGTTAGGCTGACTGGCCAATAATTCCCAGGAATATGTCTCTGCCCTTTTTTGAATATTGGTACCACACTGGTACCAATCCTGTCATTATGCTGTCCACAATGATCAGGAATAATGGCCTGGCTATCACTTCACTGAGTTCTCTGAGGACTCTTGGGTATAAGCCATCTGGTCCTGGTGATTTATTTGTGTTAAGTTTATTAAGTCTTTCATTGACTCCGGCCTCTGTTAACAATGTGGGTATGTCACATGCTGTGTTACTAACATTACAGTCGCTGTTGGTAAGCCCTTCTTTTTCTTGCGTACAAACTGTGGAGAAGAAGGCATTTCATTTGTCTCTCTTAATCCTTTTTTTTTCCGTCCTGATTGCGATTTTACATTTCCTATTGCATCCCTTGTAGTGCTGGAATGCTGATGGTGACCCATTCCCTTTATATTTTTCAAAGCCCAAACTTTTCTCCTTTATGAGGCTACTTACATTACAGTTTAACCATCAAGGTTTCATTTGCGCTCTTCTATATATTTATTGCCCATTGAAATGCACTTTTGATACCTTTGTTTAAAGGGGTTGTAAAGGTAAATTTTTTATTTTCTACATAGCTTCCTTTAAGCTAGTGCATTGTTGGTTCACTTATCTTTTCCTTCGATTTCCCTTCTAAATGTTTTTTTTCCTTTGTTTTCTTTGTCTGAATTTCTCACTTCCTGTTCCTCCTCAGTAAGCTGTTCAGTAAGCTGTTCTGGCTGACTAACCACCAGCTCGGATGATGGTGAGAAGTTTACTGAGGAGAAACAGGAAGTGAGATATTCAGACAAAGCAAAAAAACATTTAGAAGGGAAATCAAAGGAAAAGGTAAGTGAACCAACAATGCACTAGCTCAAAGGAACCTATGTAGAAAATAAAAAAAATTACCTTTACAACCCCTTTAATGTGCTCCTAAAGCATTCCCATTTCTCTTCTGTGTTCAAAGGCTCCAGAATTCGGTCCCAATTAATGTCATGTAGCAATGACCGTAGTTTAGGAAAACTGGCTCATTTGAATAGTGTTTTTGTACTACCGATATGCCTCCCTTTCCTGTGATTTATGCTAAATATTATTATCCTATGATCGCTAGATCCTAAGTTGTCGCATATCTCCACATCTGAGATCAGACTTAGATTGTTCGTAATTAATAGATCTAACAGGACATTCTTTCTAGTTGGGGAATCCACCAATTGGGACATGAAGTCCTGTAAAACATTCATGAAATTACGGGCCTTTAGTGAGTGAGCTGTTCCCTCTGCCCAGTCGATATCTGTTTAATTGAAGTCTCCCATTATGATTACATTTCCCTATTTCCCTGCCATTTCTAATCGTAATTCCAACTCCTCCTCCTTCATGTTGGATGGCCTATAGCATACTCCATGATTAATTTCCCATTCACTTCCTCTCTTTGAAGTTCTACCCATACTGATTCCACTTCCCCCTAGTCCCAAACATAATGTCACTCCTCTCTACCACCCTTACGTCACTTCTGACATATAGGCATACCCTTCCCCCTCTTCTACCTTCCCTGTCCTTTCAATACAAGGAATACCCCTGTATAGTGGTCAGTCAATCGTGTGAGCTGTCAAAACTTTCAGTTATTCCCACAAAATCTAAGTCCTCCTCGTGTAATAGCAACTCCAGATCCACTATTTTGTTACCTAGACTCCTAGCATTTGCGTATACTCCTCTGAGTGTTGTATGAGTGCTTATTGTTTTCCCATTTGTTTCCCCTGACTTTGTTTTTGAATTTGAATTGCCCACTCACTTACCCCTGGATTAGTTGTTAAGGTTGTATTTTCACTGCTGTTACTACTGCTGACTCTCCTATCACCCACTGTCACCTGCTCCCAGTCAGCTATCGCTTTCTCTGACCCCCCCCCCAAATCTAGCTTAAAAGTCCCTCCAGCTTTGTGGCCATGGCCTTGTAGTTGAGTCAGAACAACTATTATGACTAGACACTGTCATCAGTTGATAAGGAGTATGTCTGCTGCCTCCACATCATCCTTGTTTGACCCTCCTCTGCTCCTCTACCTCACCACTTGGGTCACATTAGCTGACTGATGGAAAGAAATAGGAAAGGAAGGAAAGGAAGAAGAGAAACATTTGAATACTAGTCAGTACCAGTGTGTAAAAGTGTATTTGTTTTGGAAGAATAAATCACCTCTAATGTTAGGAGTCCTATGTGTGGATATTGCTGCATTGTGTAAATCTATTAGAATAGTTTTTTACATTTAAGAATGGGGTGCTTTGAGACTGTCCATTATTTTGAAGGGTGCATTGACTGAAAAAAGGTTGAGAAACACTGATTTAGTTTCTATACACTTTACTAATGTGGAAACAAACACTTCTTGCAAAGGTCTAACACCAGAAACATTGCCTCAGATATATTTCTATAATGAAAACTCTGGTGCATACAAACACAAATTGGAAATGTTTTTTGCACCTAATACCAATTCGAGTGATGCCCTATTTGAAAAAGAGGCCTAACTATTAAGAACTAGATTACACGCCACTCTAACAGTTACCTTAAAAAGGCCCACAAAAAAGGCAAAGAGCACGTTACGCACAGAACTACCTTCCTTGCATAAAAAATGAAAGAAAATACTACTATTATGCTGCGTACACACAATTGGACATTCCGACTAGACGTGCATTCGTTTTCGTCCGAATGCATTTTCGTCCGAAGTTTGGGTATTTTCATTATCATTTTAACAAACAATAACGAATGTACAGAATCCGAAAACCGAAAAAGATCCGACATAAACAAATGCTTTATTTTCGTTTTCATTGTGACAACAGTTCGATATAGATAGGAGATTCGACATGACGCTGACAATAGCAATCTGTGTCCATCAAACCGGTGGTCGAATGTGCCTAACCTTAGCTCTATTAGTCCAAGATTATTCTACATAGGGAGAAAAGATTCGACATAGAGAGAAAAGTTTTGACATTATAAAGACAATAGCAAAAAAGGTCAAATGTGCCTAACCTAACTCTATTAGTCCAAGATTATTCAACATAGAGAGAAAAGAATCGACATGAAGATTCGATGAAGCAGTCGCCGTGAGTGGACATTTATGGTCAAATGCTCCGCCCATGGACTATAGAAGAATTCTAATCTTGGTTGACTAGTAATAATAATTAATAAATATAATTATTATTAGTGTCATACAACATTAGAATTCTACTATAGCTTGTAAGCGGAACATTCGACCAGAAATGTATGATTGCGTCGTCGTACAGTTTAGCTGCTCCGTCAAATCTTCTTAGAACATTCGACAGTCACCATAAGCATTCAATGACAGATTCGACATTAATTATTTCAGATTTTCGGACGAATGCATCTTTTAACGAAACGAAAAAATTGAAAATGAATTTTGGGAGTAACTAAATAAATTAATTTATCGGATGAAAAACAAAATTCCGAAACAAAATATTTCAGTGTGCACATGTCTAATTCTGACAACAAAATCCATGTTTTTTATTCGACGGATGTTGGCTCAAACTTGTCTTGCATACACACGGTCACACAAATCTTGTCGGAAATTCCGAACGTCAAGAAGGCAGTGGCACTAGAAAAGGGAAGTTCAATAGCCAGTGCGCCACCCTTTGGGCTCCTTCTGCTAGTCTTGTGTTAGTAGAAGTTTGGTAAAAGAGAATTTGCGCTTTTCAGCCTTGTACTTTTCTGATCATTACAGCTCTTCAGTTTGTGCTTGTGGGTTTGTGTTTATATTAAGTATTTGGTTTTCAGTGTGTTCTTGTCCGCTCCAGACTTTTTGTTTTTCAGTGCTTTCTGTTAGTTTGTTCTGACTAACCGACTGTTTTGAATCCATGAGGACCCTCACCCCGGACCAGAGGGTTTTTAACTACCGTCTGGAGAGAGCCAGAAGAGTGGTGGAGAACGCTTCCAGGATAAGGGCCAGCCGGTTCCGCCTATTCCTTATGCCAATCAACATGACGCAATATAAACTTAACCATATAATCCTTGCATGCTGCATTCTCCACAACTATTTAAGGAGAAATTCAATGAACTATGTGGCCTTAGTTGGGCCTGAGGCCGGACATCAAGAATAAACTCAGCTACTAAGTTGTGAGGAAGGGGTTGCACCCTCAAAACACGTACCTTGATATCCTGTGATGGCAGATAGCACATGTTGACACTCTGTGTGCATCTTCAAAATTTGGCTTTCAACATTTTGGAGAAAAGTTTGAAAAATAGAAACAATTTTATAAATGTTGGTGTGCTTTTAATTCTGCCTAAAACATCAATGATGTTTTAAAGTATTTTTTCAACATCATTGATGTCTTCCTTGATATTCTGTATATTCTTGTATTCTGTAAACCTCTCCTTCCTCCACATCCTCTGGTTGTTGTTTTTGGATTTCCCCTTCTTTAGGAGGTTGGGGGTCCCTGGTGACCTCAGACATCCCAAGTCTTTTCTCCCCTATGTGAATAAAATAAAGATATACTTAGCACACAGATATTTGAGGCATGAAATAGGAATATGAAACATTGCTTGGAAGTGTCGTACAATTGTCTGTTTTGGCAGAGTTCAAAGCTGAAGACATGATTTTTTCCCTTTACAAAGCTTGAATATTTACCTTTTTTGTTAAAGTATCACACATGTAGACACCCCTAGCATCCACTGCAGCACCTGTGTGGGACACCCTAAAAAGTTTGTTCTGGTGTCCAACACTAGTACTCCTGCATCCAGATGTGTAAACAGCTGCTGAGTGTCCTCTCCTTACACTGAATCAAGTTAACATTTCATTCTAGTTACAAACCCATCTAAACAACAATGTACTAAACTTATTTTAAGACAATTAGGCATGACCAAATGTAGTTAACCTGCATCTGCACAATACATAGTATTAGTGGGCGAACAAATGATGTTTACTACGAACGATTACTGTGCCCACGAACCTGAAACTTGCCATTTTATACTGTACAACAGTAAAGAAAAGCACATGGAGCAGCACAAACGTAATAAGAAGAATAGGAACACACGACAAAATACTTACTTTTTTGCAGCACTCTCTTCATTCTTCTGTACTGATCCTGCTCCCTCAATTTGAGGTCTGACCATTGTTTCCTCAGTTGATCCTTGGATCACCGTAGCCCAAAATTCTTCAGCAGACTTTTCACAACTTTAGTCATGATCTTGGCCATTCTCACATTTGGGTTTGGGTATGGTCTATGCTTCCCATCATAGTCGGCCCTCTTGAAGATGTCCACCATCTCCACCATCTCTACAAAGAACATATTAGAGGCCTTAAATCTCCTCCGGGATCGAGATGTCCGTGGCTCTGGCCTTTTGCCGTTGCTGCATGCACCTGTTGTCTCTCCGCCATGTGCTCGCCCACTGTGCAGAAAGACAAGGGGCCGGGAATATACTAGAAAAAAGGTCAGGGGCGGACGAAGTTTCACCCATGCACAGTGTATATAAAGCCTAACGTGTGTGTGTGTCGTACGTATGATCTGTGAGCGGAGGAAAGAGTATCAGAAGCACCGATGGTTAGAACGAAGGTACAATTTTAACTTGGTGCGTCAGTGGCCTATACTGCATCTAGATTGAGGACTATATTGGTACAAGATTAGGAGACTTTTAGCCTGACATTAGGGTTTGTCTTGTGTCTTGCCTAGAAAATGGATCTATTGAATGATGAGGACTTTATCGCCATATTCATTGCTATGTACAGGGAGCTGCCCAAAGGGGAAGGCAGCGCTGGATCAATTTCTGGAATTTGTGAAGCCGGTGATCCCCACGGCAGATATTCCCTATTTGAAGGCTTTAATTGGTGGCATGAGAAGCACTTATAATAGGGAGCGCAAGAAGGTCCAGGATTCCCAGAGATCAGGAGCTGCAGCAGAGGACGTTTATGTACCCAGGCTGTGGTCTACGACAGACTGCATTTTCTGGCAGGCCAGACTGAACCCAGGCCAACACTCTCCAATCTTCCTTCAAGGCTTCCTTCCACCTCAGCTGAGGCTTCCGACGTCCAACCTGGACCTTCCAGCCAGGAAGAAGGGGAGGAGCCCAGCTTGAGCCAGGTATAGCATTGTTCAACATATTTCTAGTTAAATAATTAATGATGTTAACTAGATGTTATCATTGAAGAGTAATTTCTGATTTTAGAAAGTGTTTTACATATGAATAGACAGTAGTAGCCACAAATGATTGGAACAAGAATGAAAAATGCTGGGGTCAGAATGGCAGTCTTTTCTAATTCTTAACATTCAATTTTCAACAGTCATGAGCTGAAAATTGTGTGTGATTGATGAAACAAAAACTAAAACTATGTCCCTTTTTCATACACAGGTAAGTCTCAGCCAGGAAGAGGCTGCGGAAAATGGCAGCCAGGTGGTGGCAGGGGTAAGTGGCAGCCAGTAGGTGACCAGGCCCAGTAGCCTGCATGAATCCCAGGTCCCTCCCCTCCGCCTTCTGCAAAAAATTCCCAGGAAGAGTAGTAACCTGGAGGAGGCAGCACTTGGCCATTTCGGTAGGCTACTGCTGCCCTCAGAACCCCCCTCAATAATCAAGAGGACTATGCCTGCATGACAGCCTGTAAAATGCAGGAAATGGAGGTGGGCCAATGCCTCTTCTGTGAGGAAGTGATCTTACAAGCCCTAAATAAGGGGTTGAGGGGCGAACTCACAAGCCACAGCCTGGAAGCAAGTGTGTAAGGAAAGACAAGAGAGTGATAGCCTGGGTTCAGTCTGGTCTGACAAAAGACACAGGCTCTTGTAAGACCACAGCCTGGGAACAGATATGTCATCTGCTGCTGTTCCTGGTATCTTGTAGTCCTGGACCAGATTGTGCTCACTATTATAAGCACTCCTCAGGCCAACAATTTTCACTGTAAAATAACTGATGTGTGCCCTGGGTTACAAAGGCTTCGCAAATTTCACCAGTTTCTCCAGCATTGCCTTCCTCTTTATTTTGTTATGACCCATATTAAATGGCTATTTATTTTTCACAAATACTTGGCTGTGTTTTAGTTAAAAAAAGGACAGTTTGTGAGTAGGCAGGTACATTTCAAAATACAATGTCAAATTAACAAGGGGCACCAACACCAACCAACCTCCTTGAGGTTAACAGCTAAAAGATAATAATGGTGTTGTAGTAACTTAACCCAAAACGAAAGAAAAAATTATGGAGATCACTATAAAAAAATAGGAGAACTGGATAAAAAAAACAAAAAAAAACATTATAACCAAAAATTCTAAACGTTATTATGGAGATCTGATGAAAACAAAAAAAATATTCATGAGATCACGAGAAATAATAAAGAAGTCAGTTTGTCAGAACTCTGTCTGAATATCAGCAACAAAACAACTTCATTATTCTAGGATTATAAAGAAGTTTTTGCAGCGTGACGAATGTGCTATCGCCATTATGAACGCTAGTCTCATAATTGATTCAGAGCATGCGTGGAACTTTGTGCATCGGAATTGTGCACACACAATCGGAATTTATGAGAACGGATTTTGTTTGTCGGAAATTCCGACGGAAAACGTCCGATAGAGCCTACACACAGTCAGAATTTCCGGGAAAAAAAACTACCATTGAACATTTGTTGTCGGATAATCCGTGTTTACGCGGCATTAGAGTTATAACAAAATCCCATCGCCAACATGAACAAATTAGCCATATTTAGAAAAAATATTGGCATCTTCTTAGTATGGACGCCACTCTTGCTCTCATCACATACTAAGGAGCTCCATCACTATGCGATAAACTTGTTCACAGTGAATACAAAGGAGAATGGAGCCAATACACAGGTAAATTGTATTATATTGCCGAATGGAGAAATATTTAAAACTAGGCATTATGTCAACTGCCCCACCCCTGCTTTGGTTTATTTATTGTCATGCCAATGTGGTTGTTATGATGTTGGGAAGATGAAATTAGAACTATGGCATATTATCTACTGACCTATAGTCAGTATAAGCAAAAGGGATCCCGCATGGGGACACCATTCCCAAGGTGAAATTCCTGGCACTGGACCATATTTATGCCAACCCAAGAGGGGAGTAGTTCAACAAATTTCTACTACAAAGTGAACTTAGATGGAACTTTCATCTAAAAGCCATTATGCCACCAGGCCTCAATGAGGTTTTCAACTTCAAACCCTATCTATCAGGATTCCAATCAAGTGTATGTGATTTGGATCTATAAAAATTACACTATGATTTCCTGTATTGTTTGATTGTTAATTTTCAATTTTAATAAATTTTGCACATCTTTGAGGCTTGCTAATTTATTGTTAAACAATAGAGGCTTTATGATTATTTTATATGAGTATTTTGCATAATTTATTATCATGCACTGTTTTGTTTGATTTGGTTGCTTTCTCCAATTCCATGGGGCTACCACTAGGTGTAATTTCCTATCTCTTTAACAAATAGCAATTAAGACTTCTAGGTGCCCAGACACTGGAGGTGATACTGTGTCCCTCATTGGGGGTGGTTGTGGATTCTAGCGGCTTATGCATTGCTGTCCAGCGTGCGTGGGTCCACAGTAAAGCCCCTTACCTACGGGGCCGCTCTGGACACCTTTTGGCCCTAGGATTCATGGTGTACACTGCTGATTCCCTTCCTGTTTGCATTGCATTTGAAGCTCAGATGGAAGGCCGCATGCGCATCGGTGGTGTGATGGCGTGGGATTCTACTCCACCTGCCTTGACGGGCTCACACTGCACGTCGACATGCCGGGGGACCCAGTGATGGATGCCAGATGCCAATTCCCTGGCACTGACATCCTCACTACTCTGACCAGTTGTTCCCAATCACAGATTAATGCAATTGGGCCAATTACCATCTGACACTGCTATATCTACCTGCACCCTAAGCAGTCATTTGAGATTCCTTGGAGGTGTATGACGGATATACTGAAGTTGTCTTAATCTGACTTTGAGTTATGTAGGATATTGAGGTATTTTATTAAAAACATTGTTACTCGGTTGGTTATGGACTATGTGTACGCCATGGTTAGGCGTTCACATATCCATATAGAAGGACTCCTATACACAATCACAATTTTCTTAGCTTTTTTACTTTTTTGGTAATACCGACCTCACAAAAATCATAATTCATACCTTTTGCTTATCTATACAGATGAGCATTTGAAAATGTTCCCTTTTTTTCTATGAACAATATTACTCCCTTGGCTGCTGGTCAATCTTGGCAGGAGAGCAGCAGCTCCTATGCTATGGGGTCCTTGTAGTTGAAGCATTTGCTGCCATCTCTCCGCAGTCTCCCTGTCTCCATCTCGGGGTCCACCTTTGTTGCACCTTCCGATCTATGGGACCATTAACCACTTTATCCTTTGGATACATGCTGCATTTGTATATGTATTTTTGTAAGTACAGCTGTATTACCTTTATCAATTGTATGCACATGAGAATATTGTTATTATGATGCTAATAACATATTTTATGTATCTATATTGTAGAAATGTTGTTGTCCATATGACATAAAAACCTCTGAAGAAGGACTATATGTGGTCCGAAACATGTAAAGTGTCTACACCAGTGTGCAACATTGCTATCCCTTTTATTTTCCAAGGGCAGTCTGTTCAACATACTGTACAGTTGCGAACAATTTAGGGTATTATGTATCTTGATTTTATATTATGTAAATACTGTTGTTATCTGTTGCTACAATGATTTGAAATAAAATTAAATTTTTTTTACTTATATACCTGGTCTGCCTTTTTTAAATCCACAAGCGGTTTACCGTGCCTTGAGCACTAGGATTTTTGTTTCTGTCGTAATACCAATTCCAAGAGTAAATTATCATATAAACCTTCCTAATAAGCTATACATAATAAATGGATTTGAGATTAAAATACCATCTCCTTCCCACTCTGTTAAGAATGTCTCAGAACAAGACATATTGAAACTTGAACTCCATTTGCATCAGAATAAGCATTTTACTAAGGATAATGTCAGCATATACAGTACCTATTGATATGCACTTGGTTTATAATGCAATGAAAGACTGTGGGGGTTATTTACGAAAGGGAAATCCACTTTGCACTACAAGTGCACTGCAAGTAAGCTTGAAAGTGCAGTCACTGTAAATCTGAGGGGAAGCTCTGTTGATTTTATCATCCAATCATGTGCAAGCTAGAATGCTGTTTTTTATGTTCCTTGCATGTCCCCCTCGGATTTACAGTGACTGCACTTCCAAGGGCACTTGTAGTGCAAAGTCGATTTGCCTTTCATAAATAACCCCCTGTGCCTTATAATTGGTATTAGTAGGTGAGTACTATTTTCCTAATGATTACTGGCTTTGGGAATAGGGAATGGGGCTCACTCAACTGTGAAAATTGGTAAGATGGCAGAACTGTATTATTGATCAATGAAAATATCTCATTCTAGCACTGTCCTATAATGTATCCAATAATGGAGCAAAAATAAGGCCTTAATAAATTCTTAGTATGTGAATTCATATATTTGCATTTTCACAAATATCTTGCCAGCCACAAGCTAAACTATACAGGGAGTCATTATACCTGCATTGGGTTATGCCAACAGGAGTGTATAAAGTCACCATGTGGGAAGGACTAAACCATAACTATCCATGGATTTTATTTTTCTCACTATGTACAACAACTTTGATCTTGCTATAACTATGCAGTGCAGTATATCATTAACAAATTGATATATTGTGCCTTTTTTCTGGAAACATCAGATGTGAGGTATAGGAATGTGAAGCAGAAGCTAAGACAGAATACAGGATACAGGCCGGGTTCAGTACACAGTCGGGCAGTGAGGTACAGGAATATGAGACAGGAGCAGAGTCAAACACAAGCCAAGGTCACAGGTAGGCAGGCAGAAGTTCAAAGGAGGGTACAGGTGAAGCCGAGTCAAACACAGGAAATTGGAGCAGGTCAAGGCACAGGTTAACAGGAACAAGCTGAAAGATCACTCAGCAATGTGTATGTGTCATTGCTCAGTTTAAATAGGCTGTCTGGCGGCAGTACGTGCACGTCTGCTCATGCCGTGCGCTCTCACGCATGCACAAATACATGTTATTCTTTATGCGCATGCTGGTGCGCCTGCACCAGCGTGCCAATGTGCGTCTGTTAACCGGGCTTCCCTTACAGCCCGCTGTGGTCATGACTGTGTCCGAAGCATATGAACTAGAAAATCTGGGATTGGGGGAGATATCTTTTGACAAGAAGCATACAGCGCTGTCAGCTCAGGGGAGGGCAACAAAATGCATTCCAGACCTCTGTCCGCTCTATTTCCTGGGACCGGCCAGGGGGGTTATATTCAACAATGCAAATGGGGACACAGAAACACTCTCATAACAAGGTATACAGATGAGTTTTAAATTGAACGTTATGTCACTTAAGAACTGCTGGTAGATAATAAGGTGAGCTAGTTCAGTGATGATAGATCAAATGGTGATGAAGCATATCCAGTTCTTAGAGCTAATAGTTAATTATCTGTTCTGTGAAGTAAACAAACACACCCTGCATAAGAAGTGACGGCATCCTCCGTACTGGAGATAAACAGTTACTCACGATTGGCAGATCAAACAGCTGCTGCGAGCAGGGAATCCCTTCACACCAAAAGGTAGTTACATTTACTTGGCAGGTGTGGGTGCAGGTGCAGTCAGTTGCTGTTCAGAGGGAGGGCGGTTTGGTGAATTATCTACGCGTTTCATTCACTGGTAAGTATTTGGGTCTCTTCCCACCACCAAAAGCTGCAGAGCCGCTCCAAGACACCCCAATATTATC
Source organism: Lithobates pipiens (assembly GCF_037356315.1). Classification (NCBI taxonomy): domain Eukaryota; kingdom Metazoa; phylum Chordata; class Amphibia; order Anura; family Ranidae; genus Lithobates; species Lithobates pipiens. The sequence continues at coordinate 79,299,100 of NW_027507903.1, forward strand.
CACGGTCCTAACTATTGTACATTTTTGAGAGCCTCCATAGTAGAAGCATATGCATTTTAATGGATAGATAGAGGGCAGGTGGGCCTGGAGGTGGCTCACCCCTCCTTGAAGGCACAGGTGCACACTGGACGCCCAGCACATAGCACAATATATATAAATGTTTATTGATTATGGATATGCCCCAAAAGGGCTGGTTTCGGAATAAAAGTATAATGAAAGAGACAGTTCTATAAGCTCACGAACTCCTCTCTCCAAACTCGTGACCCACACCCCTTAAGTACCCCTTCCCAGACTCCTCAACGGGCCCTGGCACTCCCACTGATTGGTTCTGAGAAGGCTGGTACTTAAACATCCAACCAGACCTGGTTCTGGTCTGTCATGTGCACCTCGACGTTCACATGACCAGGCAGAACTTCCAAACACAGCCTGACCAGACTGGTGTTAAGACCTAACCTACACAATCAACCCTCAGAACCCCTAGTGTTCTAAGGCAAAAACTAAATTTACATGCGTATGACATTTTGTCCAAACTATCATCTGCTACATAACCAATGCAATCTAAAGGATTTTCCTATCTTCAACAGGCACTCCAAGAAGGAATCATGGAGTTGGCTGTGTAAAATTACCAAATAGAAAACTAAGGTCCTCCTTGCTTGATCACGGTGAGTCAGAGTGGGCACAAGTGTGCATGTGGTATACAGTATCTCACAAAAGTGAGTACACCCCTCACATTTTTGTAAATATTTTTATTTATATCTTTTCATGTGACAACACTGAAGAAATTATACTTTGCTACAACTTAAAGTAGTAAGTGTACAGCTCGTATAACAGTGTAAATTTGCTGTCCCCTCAAAATAACTCAACACACAGCCATTAATGTCTAAACCACTGGCAACAAAAGGGAGTACACCCCTAAGTGATAATGTCCAAATTGGGCACAATTAGCAATTTTCCCTCCCCGGTGTCATGTAACTCATTAGTGTTACAAGGTCTCAGATGTGAATGGGGAGCAAGTATGTTAAATTTGGTGTTATCGCTCTCACTCTCTCATACTGGTCAATGGAAGTTCAACATGGCACACCATGGCAAAGAACTTTCTGAGGATCTAAAAAAAAGAATTGTTGCTCTACATAAAGATGACATAGGTTATAAGAAGATTGCCAAGACCCTGAAACTGAGCTGCAGCACAGTGGCCAAGACCACACATTGGTTTAACAGGACAGGTTCCACTCAGAACAGGCTTTGCCATGGCCTACCAAAGAAGTTGAATGCACGTGCTCAGCATCATATCCAGAGGTTGTCTTTGGGAAATAGACATATGAGTGATGCCAGCATTGCTGCAGAGGATGAAAGGGAGGGCGCTTAGCCTGTCAGTTCTCAGAACATACGCCGCACACTGCATCAAATTGTTCTGCATGGCTGTCATTCCAGAAGGAAGCCTCTTCTAAAGACGGTGCACAAGAAAGCCCGCAAACACTTTGCTGAAGACAAGCAGACTAAGGACATGGATTACTGGAACCATGTCCTGTGCTCTGATGAGACCAAGATAAACGTATTTGGTTCAGATGGTGTCAAGCGTATGTGGCGGCAACCAGGTGAGGAGTACAAAGACAAGTGTGTTTTGCCTACAGTCAAGCATGGTCGCGGGAGTGTCATGGTCTAGGGCTGCATGAGTGCTGCCACTGGGGCACTACAGTTCATTAAGGGAACCATGAATGCCAACATGTACTGTGACATACTGCCGCAGAGCATGATGCCCTCCCTACAGAGATTGGGCCGCAGGGCAGTATTCCAACATTATTATTATTATTATTATTATTATTATTATTATTATTATACAGGATTTATATAGCGCCGACAGTTTACGCAGCGCTTTACAACATTGGGGTAGACATTACAATACAATATAATTCAAGACAAGGGGAATCAGAGGGCCCTGCTCGTTAGAGCTTACAATCTAGGAGGGAGGGTCAAGTTATACAAAAGGGTAATAGCTGTGGGGGATGAGCTAATGGAGACAATAGTGAAGTTGTTAGATGGAGGCAGGATAGGCTTCTTTGAAGAGGAAAGTTTTCAGGGATCGCCTAAAAGTGGATGAATTTGGAGACAGTCTGACAGATTGGGGTAGTGAGTTCCAGAGGATGGGCGAGGCTCGGGAGAAGACCTGTAGGCGGATATGGGAAGAGATGATGAGGGAGCTAGAGAGCAGGAGGTCTTGGGAGGAACGAAGTGGGCGATTAGGTTGGTATTTTGAGACTAGGCTAGTGATGTAGCTGGGGGCAGAGTTGTGGATGGCTTTGTAAGTAAGTGTTAGTATTTTGAATTTAATTTGTTGGGCAAGTGGCAGCCAATGGAGGGATTGGCAGAGAGGGGTAGCAGACACTGTGCGGTTTGTAAGGTGTGTGAGTCTGGCAGCAGCATTTATGATGGACTGAAGGGGGGATAGTCTATTTAAAGGTGAGTCAATGAGGAGGGAGTTGCAGTAGTCAAGGCGAGAGATAACCAGGGAGTGAATCAGGAGCTTTGTGGTTTCATTGGTTAGAAAGGGACGTAGTTTAGAGATGTTGCGGAGGTTGAGGCGGCAAGCTTTGGAAAGTGATTGGATGTGGGGCTGAAAGGAGAGTTCAGAGTCCAGGTTAACACCTAGCACCCTGACATGTGGGGATGGGTGGATGGTTGTGCCATTACTCTCGACAGAGAAGTCAGGGGAAGAGGCGCGTGGGGGAGGAAATGTTATAAGTTCGGTTTTGGACAAGTTGAGTTTAAGGAAGTGTTGTGACATCCATACAGATATGTCTGTTAGTAAGTTGGTGATGCGTGAGGAGACTGTTTGATTGAGTTGAGGGGTGGAGAGATAGATTTAAGTGTCGTCAGTGTAGAAATGATATTGAAAGCCACGAGAGGCTATCAGCTAACCCAGGGAAGAGGTGTAGATTGAAAATAAAAGAGGTCCAAGAACAGAACCTTGGGGGACTCTGACAGAGAAGGGAAGAGGAGTGGAGGAAGTAGAATTGTAAGTGACACTGAAGGTGCGTTGGGATAGATAGGATGAGAGCCACTGGAGAGCACAGTCACGGAGACCAAGGGAGTAAAGTTTTTTGAGGAGGAGAGGGTGGTCAACCGTGTCAAAGGCAGCTGAAAGGTCCAGAAGTAGGAGTACAGAATAGTGTCCATTGGTTTTTGCAGTTAGTAGGTCATTTGTGAGTTTTAAAAGAGCAGCTTCTGTTGAGTGTTGAGGGCGAAATCCAGATTGAAGGGGATCAAGAAGGTTGTTTTTAATGAGGTAGTCACTCGGTTGGCTGTAAACCAGGCGCTCAAGGAGTTTAGAGGAAAATGGGAGCAAGGAGATAGGGCGTAGGTTGTTAGGATTGGTAGGGTCCAAGGATGGCTTTTTAAGTATGGGGGTGACCAGTGCATGTTTTAGAGCATTGGGGAAAATGCCAGAGGTGAGGGAAAGATTGAAGATGTGGGTTAGAGACCCTAGTGTTTGAGAGGGAATAGGATCCAGGGGGCAGGTGGTTAGGTGGGCGTTAGAAAGGAGTTTAGTAACTTCATCTGTAGTAGCAGTTTTGAATAAGGGGAGTGTTGAGAGTACCTGTTGTAGTGGGGTCTTAACTGGGGGAGATACCTGTAGAGTGGAGATTTCATCACGGATTGTATCAATCTTGTTTTTGAAGTGATCAGCAATCTCCTGGGCAGTGAGTGAGTCAGTGGGTGGAGGCGGCGGAGGACGGAGTAGAGAGTTGAACGTAGAGAAAAGTTTACGGGGACTGGACGAGAAGGTGTTAATAAGAGTTGTAAAGTAGGTCTGCTTGGCAGTGTGGAGGAAAGAGTAGTATTTTTGGAGGGCAGATTTGTATTTGGTTGAAGTCTTTGAGAGACTTGGTCTTGTGCCACAGACACTCAAGAGCGCGACTATGTTTTTTGAGAATTCTAGTGTCATCTGTTTGCCAGGGTTGTAGGGGTCGAGGTCTGATTCTGCGTGTAGTGATTGGAGCGAGCTTGTCCAGGGTGGAGGACAGGGTTTTATTGTAGATGGAAGTGGCTTGGTTGGGGCAGGACAGGGGAGAGATTTTGTCATAGAGGTGGTCAGCAGCAGAATAGAGGAGAGAAGAGTTGAAGTTGCGAAAGTTTCTGCGGGTGATGGTTAGGTGATTGGAGGCAAAGGTGTTGGAAGACAGGGAGAGAGAGAAATTAATTAGGTGATGGTCGGAAAGAGGAGAAGGATTATTTGAGAAGTTGCATGGAGTGCAAAGGTAGGAGAATACAAGGTCAAGGGTGTTGCCATCAGAATGAGTAGAAGCCTGTACCCATTGCTTCAGGTCAAATGAAGAGGTTAGACTAAGAAGTTTAGAAGTAGCAGGAGTGTTTGTATTAGCAGGGATGTTGAAATCACCAAGAAGGATTGTGGGAATTTCTGAAGACAGAAAGTAGGGTAGCCAGGTAGAGAACTCATCAAGGAAAATTGATAATGGTCCAGGGGGCCAGTAGATCACAGCAATTCTTAGGGAAGTAGGAGAGAATAGACGAATACAGTGAGCTTCAAATGATGAGAGGGAAAGAGAGGGAGGGGAGTGAATAACCTGGAAGGTGCATTGGGGGGATAGGAGGAGTCCCACTCCACCTCCCTTGCGTCCATTAGGCCTAGGGGAGTGAGTCCAGTGAAAGCCACCCTGGGATAGGGAAGCAGGAGAAGGGGTATCAGATTTGTGGAGCCAGGTTTCTGTGAGAGCAAGTATATTAAAGGAATTAGTGACAAAGAGGTCATGAACAGCCGGGAGTTTGTTGCAGACAGAGCGAGCGTTCCAGAGGGCGCAGGAGAGGGGGAAGCTGGTGTTGGGAAGAAGAGGAACCAAGACTAAATTGCGTAGATTGCGACTACTGCCAGAGGGTGTAGGGTTATGGGTGTGTTGGGTACAGTTAAATAAGGGAGGCCCAGGGTTAGGGGAAATATCTCCAGCGGTTAGCAGAAGTAGAAAAGTAAGGGAGGTAATATGAGAGTAGGATTTGTATGAGGGGACATGCTTCAGTCCCTTGGGGTGTTTGTTAGCAAGTGGGTTTAGAGTTAGAAAGAGGTGATGAGTGCAGTAGTAAGGAGAGGGGAGAAGTGATGGCGATATGTACAGATTGTGGGGTGGAGCAGGGGGGTGAAGAAAAGGGAGTTTGAGGAGAGAGGCTGCAATTGTGAAAAGGAGGAGAAGTAAAGAGTGCATGTTTCAGAGAGGAAGGAGAGATAATTAGGAAATGAGGTCACCTGCAGTCTGCTGTAGGTTGCTTTGTGCAAATCGCTGAAGTGCAAGAGCAGAAGTGCCACTTATTTAAAGAACCCTACTTGTTTGGAAGAACCCCCTGTATGTGAAGCCCCCTGTATGTGTTCCCCCGTAAAGAAGGCCTTGTTTTTATACTGTGTTGGGTGTGGGTTGAATCTGGCAATTAATCAATCAGGAGGTAATATTGGGCACACAGCTAACAGAGCAAATCTTTTCACATCACATTCAAATTGAAACAGGACCAAAGGCCAAAATTGTAAAGATAAGACAAGCCATAATTTAGGTAAGACTTAATAGCTAAATAAACATTGAAATAATGTGAGCATACCTACAGATTGAGATTGAAACAGCAGTGAAAAACAGATTTACCTAATAAGCATGTAAGTAGTAGAGTCAGTGTTCAGTTTGAAGTATATGGGGGTATAAACGCAGATTTACGAAATAAGCATGTGAGTAGTAGAGTCAGTGTTCAGTTTGAAGTAGATGGGGGTATAAACGCAGATATACCAAATAAGCATGTGAGTAGTAGAGTCAGTGTTCAGTTTGAACATGATAATGAACCCAAACACACCTCCAAGACGACCACTGCCTTACTAAAGAAGCTGAGGGTAAAGGTGATGGACTGGCCAAGCATGTCTCCAGACCTAAACCCTATTGAGCATCTGTGGGGCATCTTCAAACCGAAGGTGGAGGAGTGCAAGGTTTCTAACATCCACCAACTCCGTGATGTTGTCATGGAGTAGTGGAAGAGGGCTCCAGTGGCAACCTGTAAAGCTCTGGTAAACTCCATGCCAAGAGGGTTTACGCAGTGTTGGAAAAAAATGGTGGCCACATAAAATATTGACACTTTGGGCTCAATTTGCACATTTTCATTTAGGGGTGTACTCACTTTTGTTGCCAGAGGTTTTGACATTAATGGCTATTTTGAGTTTTTTGAGGGGGCAGCAAGTTTACACTGTTATACAATCTGTACACTCATCACTTTACATTGTAGCAAAGTGTCATTTCTTCAGTGTTGTCACAAAAGATAAGATATAACAAAATATTTACAAAACACTTACTTTTGTTAAATACTGGAAAGGCAGAAAGTTTACACATGTTTATATACATTCACATGTTTATATACATAAACACGATTCCACTATGTAATGTCAGTAAAACAATATCCTAATGCTGAAAGATTTTCATTAGGTATTTCGATCAACTTCCAAAAATCAGAACTACAATTCACTGAGTTTTGCATAGAGTAGGGGTTGATTAAAACTATTGATTAAAACTATTAATTATTTGCTGTCTTTGTCTCTTTGGAGTTTTCTATCCATGTCCTGTTCCAGTGTCAGGAAATTTCTCCAAATTGAGGGGAAATCCCTTCTCGTTCTCATTAAAAAAAATTCCCCTCACCTTTTGGTCTAGTGGCAACTGAAAAAATGTTTGAGTTCTTATCATTCTGTCCCAGGACAAATAGTTGACTAGCAGGGTCACAGATAGGTATAAAATCCTGACAGGGTTTTTATTTTTTCTCTGATGCTGCTTACACACGACCGGACTTTCCATCAAACTAGGTCTAACGGAATCAGTCCGACGGACAATCCGGTCGTGTGTGGGCTAATCCAATTGTTTTTCATATAGAACATAGAAATAGAACATGTTTCAAGTCTGTCCGACGGGCTCAATTCCTATCGGGAAAACCGTTCGTCTGTATGCTGGTCTGACAGACCAAATACGACGCAAGGAAAGCTATTGGCTACTGGCTATTGAACCTCCTTTTTTAGTCCTGTCTTACGTCACCACGTTCAAAACAAACGAACTTAGTCAAGTCCGTTCGTTTGGAAAGTCCATCGGAACTACGCCAAAAGTCCGTCGGGAAGACTGTCAGACCTAGTTTGCCGGAAAGTCCGGTCGTGTGTACGCGGCATTACTCTATTGCAGGGGTGTCCAGACTTTCAAAACAAAGAGCCAGTTTACCGTCCTTCAGACTTTATGGGGGGCCGGACTGTGGACAGTGGGAGTAGACAATGCCTCAGGGGGTCAGTGGGTGTAAAATAGTACATGCTGTGCATCCCCTGTGGTTAGGTGGAAGAGGAGTAGTTCCCATTCATTGGTATCAGTGAGAGGAATAATGTCCCATTGTTGGTGTCAGGGGGAGAACTAGTGTCCCATTTCTGGCGTCAGTGGGAAGAATAGTGTCCCATTATTGGTGTCAGTGGGAAGAATAGTGTCCTGTTGTTAGTGTCAGTGGGAGGAATAGTGTCCCATTGTTGGTGTCAGTGGGAGGAATAGTGTCCCATTGTTGGTGTCAGTGGGAGGAATAGCTTCCTGCTGTTGGTGTCAGTGGAAAGAATAATAACCCATTGTTGATGTCAGAGGGAGGAAGAGTGTCCCAAGGGCCGGACAAAGGCAAGCAAAGCACCGCAACCAGCCCACTGGTCATAGTTTGGAGACTACTGCTCTATTCGAATAAATAAAAAAAATGTTTTCTATACATATACTTTAATGGAAGAATAGCAGCAGTACCACAGAAACCAGGAGAGTAAGCACCCCATTGTTTCAATTTAAACTGGCAGAGAGACGAATGACAGGTCTACAGCTATTTTAAGCACAGACATTTAATTGACACCTCATCCTCATAGGGTGCCAAAGCATTTTATAAAAAAAAAAAAAAGAGTTTGCCTTTTTTTCATCAGCGTGGTTTCAGCTTACAGCTGCTTCTAGACACCTAACTAAATGAAAACAGCTGCTGTTTGTTATTCCAGAATGCAAATCTGATCATTACAGAGTGTACTGGTGCTTGTGTAATGTAAACTTCTCAATTTGTAAATACCGAATGTTTGCTCTTTCAATGGTCAGTTGAGCTCATTTCTACTGTATGTGCACCACACATGCAGAAACATAGTTAAAATTATTCACTGATCAACAGAAATTGCAAATTTTCTAAGGAATTTAGAGTGTTTTTTAGTTAAATAACTATGAGGTTGTTTATACTTTGCAGCCAGTTATGGAACAAGACCTTTCACATTGAGTTTTGCAACACAGAACACACCTTGATTAAAGCGGAGGTTCACACAAAAATTTAACTTCTGCTTTTCGGAACCCTCCCCCCACCGGTGTCACATTTGGCACTTTTCAGAGGGGAGGGGGTGCAGATACCTGTCTAAGACAGGTATTTGCACCCACTTCTGGGTATAGACTACCACGGAAGTCTACGCCTCTTCCCATCCCCCGTGCTATCTGCTGGGACACACACGGGTCCCAGTGACAGCAGGGATCATTCGGATTGCGCAGCGTGACTCGCGCATGCGCAGTAGGGAACCGGGAAGTGAAGCCGCAAGGCTTCATTTCCTGATTCCCTTACCAAAGATGGCGGCGACAGCATCCGAAGACCGAGGGATGGTTCGGCCTCAGGTGCTGACATCGCTGGACCCTGGGACAGGAAAGTGTCCTTATTTTAAAAGTCTTTTAAAAAACAAAATTGTGGGACTTCCGCTTTTAAGTGATTGTAAAGTCTCATTTTTTGTTCTATTAAAATAACAAACATATTATTCTTACCTCCTCTGTGCAGTAGTTTTGCACAGAGCAGCCCCGGATCCTCCTCTTCTCAGGTCCCTGGCTGGCGCTCCTGGCCCCTCCCTCCTGTCGAGTGCCTCCACAGCAAGCAGCTTGCTATGAGGACATCAGAGCTGAACTGCAGCTCCGTGAATCCATTCATAAACGGAGCTGCCATTCGGTCACGTCGCCTCTCTCTCCTGATTGGCTTACTGAGTTTGATTGACAGCACCAATGGCTGCTGTGTCTAAGCCAATTAGGAGAGGCTGAGGCATTAGTGGTCATTCATGGATAGAGATGGGGTTTAGGTAAGTATTGGGGGGCTGAGGGGGGCTGCTGAGGGGGGCTGCTGCACACAGAATTTTTTTACCTTAATACATAGAAGCATTAAGATAAAAAAAACTTCTGACTTTACAACCCCTTTAAGTAACTGCTTGTTTACGTAATTATTGCATTTTGTCTAGTATGCAAAGTATCAATATGGTGGATATCAGAGACCCTGACATATTTATTACATATTCCTAGGTGATGCATCAGATTTGTGTTTTCTGTATACTTTGTCTTAATGGCAGGGTTCCAGATTTTGGAAAGTTTGGAACTGTTCCATACTTCTCACTTTGCCTCTTCTCATTGAAAGGTCACCTTTACAAAAAAAAAACTATTGCAAAAGAATGGAAGGCATAAATGAAAATCTAAACCCAGGATAGCTTGAGAGTCTATTCACATAATATACACTGGTATACTTTTATACTTTTATAGATGCATTCTCAACACCAAGACATCAAAATCAATGATTCTCAGTGAGTGTAGTTCCCGGCAGAGGGCTGTGTTGCATTGCCTTATTTTATTTTGTGCAGAAAAAATTACAGTATGCTGCACCTTTTAAAGTGTAATGCATGTCAAAAGTTGCAACGCATTTCTAGCTAGTCTAAAGCCAGCCATACATGGATCTAAATGTGTCTGGTTCAGCATGGACTGGCCTAAATGTGATCCATATATGGACAGGCTGATTTTTGCCCAAGTAGATCCATCGATCGACTTGAGTACAACCAGCCTGTTGGATTATTTTACATGTGACTACTGTCAGCGGCTATTGCATTCTCCCGATCAGGAAGGTTGCATTCTCCCAGTTGAGAAGGCTCCCCATGGCCGCCTCCTCACCATAAGAACACAAACAATAGTGCTGCAGGAGGGATAACTCCATCAATACTGATTGTGCTGACATGGGGAAATCGGGTAATTTTTTTTCCTTCCACCCATGGTGGAGAAAATCGAATCATCTATGGGCTACATGAGTTTGGCTGCACTGATAAGCCATACACCACACCTCGAGATAGAGAAAGGTCTGTCACCAGGGCAGTATAAAGCTTTGCAAAAGGAAAAAAAATAAGCAACAAAGAATGGTTGGACGTAGATACCCTGATAACTGTAGTGCAAGATTGTCCAGTGCTTTACGATCCAAGACATATGTAATTCAAAGACAGGTAAAAGCCACCATATGGAGGGAAACTGCTGCCTGACACTGTGCATACTGGGAGAATTTGAACAAATCTTAGCAGACATCTGCAGGTGAGTTTAAGCTTTCATTACAAAAATTGAAATGTATCTGCTATGTTTCAGGATTATTTCTAGTAATTTCATTTTTTTATAGTGTGTAATCAAGGTTGCTAACCCCCACCTCCCAAAGCTACATCCTTATCTGTAACAGGAAATAAATAATGAGACTTAAAGTAGAACTATAAGCAAAACCTTTTTTTTTCATTTGGATAGAGTAACGCCTGGCCATTTATTTTTTGCCATCTGTGTCCCACTGGGGAGATTTACCTTCACATCCCCAACATTTGGGATTTTCTTTTACTTTCACTATAAATAAGAATGGTAAACAGGAAAAATAGCAAGTGCAAAGTAAACTTCTTTTTCTGACATTTACCTATAAGTAAGCCTAAAATAAGGCTTACCTATAGGTAGTAAAAATATCTTCTAAACGTTTACATTACATGCAGCCAGCGACATCACTGGCGCATGTGCTCTGAAGGAACGGACACAGGCGCCGTTCCCTCCGAGCCCCGCATGTACGGGAGTGATGTGATCGTGGCTCTGGCCAATCACAGTGCCGGAGCTTGCAAACCCAGAAGAAACTCCAGGGAAAATGTCAGCCATTTCAGTGATGTGCAGGTTCCGGTGGAACAGCTTCATTCTAATATAAGGATTTCATAATGAGTTAGTACGCGATGCATGCTAGCTCATTATGGCTTTGTCTTACAGGGGTATTTTTTTTTTTTCTTTCAGAGCTTACAACCTCTTTAACTGAGACACAGACAGCAGTAAAAATAAACACGTGTTCTAATCCCTTTCCACTCTGTCCAACACAAAATAAAAAGTTTGGCCTTCAGTTGTATTTCAAAGCATTGCCTGTATTAGAGTATATACTGTATAAATATATACATAATGCAGAGGGTATAAACCTAAAACAATATAGGGGAGATCAGTAAAACTGCAATGCCACTTTCCTGGTGTTAATTTCTCACCAAATTTGATACTTGAGTGTGGAATGAGGACAGCTTCTAGGGAGCTTTTCATCACGTTGGTGGCTCCTGATTCAGGATTTATGTCCCATCTTGTGACCATTCAAAGAAGAAATCAGAATGGTGAGCCGCAATGAGATAAGGGTTAGCGACATGATTTCGTTGGAGTTTCTGCTGGAGCACACACTGTGCGGTGTAATAAGCCAGGCAGCAGGAGGAAGAGTTGGAATTCCAGCTATTTAGATCCAGATTTAGATTTGCCTTTTGCCTCCATCCCTGTGAGGCAGAGACAGCAGCTGACCTACCATTAGTGATGAGTGAACTGAGCAAAGTTTGGTTTAATGGACGGTCACAGACTACTTTAAAAAGTTTCAAATCAAACGATGACATTGCGGCTCAGGCCACTTACAGTGTCGGAGCCGCACCCAGAAGACACGACGAGGGAACGTGTCAGATCCCTCGGCATGGACCAAGTGAGATGCCTGCGCCTCGTTCTAAGGTAAGTATTTCATAATGAGCTAGTATGCGGTGCATACTAGCTCATTATGCCTTCTCCCTTACAGATGTAAAAAAAAAAAAAAAGTCAGCAGGTTTAATCCCGCTTTAAAATTACATTGATTACTATATAAATGGGACTGACAGTGAAGTTAACACTAGGTGGCCCTGTAGGGGTTAAGTGTTTCCTAGGGAGTGATTGTAACTGTGGGGGGGGGGGGAGGGGCTGTGTGTGACACATCACTGATTATGTTCCCGATCACCATTTGTGCACCTCGGATGGTGAAATCTTCTTGGATAGTTGGTAGTCTTGAATTAACTTTTTTGCACTGCTGGGTGCATTTATATGTCACTATATATGCTGGATTTGTTTGCACTTTAAATTGGACTATTTTTTGCACATTTTTTTGGAAACATCATATTTGCACATTAATGATTTTGTTGCTCAGATTGCACATTTTTTGGTAATACGTATTTGCTTATTTGCACATTTTATGCACTTTATTCATGTGAGAATTATTGCTTTTATTACACTTTTTGTATTTGGAATCACGTCATATATATTTCTAAATTCTTTGCATAGTTTGCAGTGCACATTGATTTGTATTGGATGCACTTTATTTTATCATTGTACAGTATGTGAGGTCTCAGTATATTTAGTAAGCGCCATATTCTTATAGCTTTATCTTACCTGTAATGACGTGTCACATCTTTGGCTGGCTGCTGAATAGTGTAGAAATTAGCACTGATCTTCTGATCTTCTGTTGCTGCTGGGATTAAAGTAGTATTAAACCCAGCTAACAAAGTTTCATATAGCACAACCATTCAGTTGCTATACGGGCAGTTAATATATTAACATTTAGGAGTTCTTCTGATTAGGTTTCAAGGCAGATTCTAGAATGATAATATTGAAAAACCTGTTTATCAGCAGAAACAAATAGGTTTAATGATTACACAGTGAATTCTTCAAACGCTACCAATAAATAAACCAAGTAAAAGCATTTGATCTATAGAGCAACCTGACATTCTTCTTTTCTCTGCAATTAAAATTAACAGTCAATGCAATTGATATCCATGCTATGTAGGCTATAATGTCTTTCTGGAGTAACTAGGATCAATCTTATGTAACATATATCACAGCATAGCTTAACTGGTACTTTTTTTTAATTTTTTTTTATTAATGATCACTACTGAACTTCATTACTTACAGAAATCACAGACAGACCAACTTCCACCAAATATACATGATCCCCTTTAATGAAAAATGCATGTTTTTTCTTCTGGTTAAATGGGAATTTTTTTACCATGCTTTTAACCGCTTGCCGACCAGCTGCAATCATCATACGGCGGCAGGTCGGCTCTCCTGCGAAAATCGCCATAGCTGTATGGCGGTTCGTGCATGGGAGATATCGGGCACGTGTGCGCCGTTGCACGCTTCTGCATGCCGCAGGAGCATGCCCATGGGTCCAGCGGTCGATGTCTGCCGGTGGTGTACAGAGGCAGAAATGTGATCTGCCTATGTGAACAAGGTGGACCCCCGTTCTGCCAGATGACATGTCAGAGATCTTTTGTTCCCAGTGATCAGGAACAGCGATCTCTGTCATGTCCCTGGTAGCCCCCCCACCCCCCCTCCCCACAGTTAGAACACATCAAGGGAGCACACTTAACCCCTTGATCGCCCCTAGTGTTAACCCCTTCCCTGCCAGTATCATTTAAAAATTGATGATGTGTGTATTTTTATAGCACTGATCAATGCAGTAATGTCACTGGTCCCCAAAAAGTGTAATTCAAGGTCAGATTTGTCCGCCGTAATATTGCAGTCCTGCTAAAAATCTCAGATCGCCGCCATTACTAGTAAAAACAATAAAATAAAAGTCCCTAAATCTATCCCATAGTTTGTAGACACAATAACTTTTGCACAAACCAATCAATATACGCCTATTGCGATTTGTTACCAAAAATATGTTGAAGAATATATATCGGCCTAAACTGATGAATACATTTGTTTTTTATATTTCTTTTTTTTTGGATATGTATTTTAGCAGAAAGTAAAAAATATAGTTTTGTTTTTAAAATTGTCAGTCTTTCTTTGTTTATAGTGCAAAAAATAAAAACCGCAGAGGTGATCAAATACCACCAAAAGAAGTTCTATTTGTGGTAAAAAAAAGTCAGTTGAAGCGACGCAGTGCCATATCACAAAAAATTACCTTGTCAGGAAGTTGGTAAATGCTTCCTTAAACTGCATTTTATTTCTTTATTACAGACAGACTTTTTTTTTCTTTTAATCTGTTTATTGTATTAGTATACACATCACAGACATAAAACAAACATAAAACAAAGTAAATTAGCAAAGAAACCAGCGTATCATACAATTTGAGGGTGTAGCTCCCATGCAAATAACGGATATACAACAGAATAAGGACAGAAAGGCATTGGGTACACCCTTTAGTAAAGGGGTACCACTCATATTAATAACTCTGGATGTGCTCTAACAACCATAAATTAGACTTAGTAGACACTATGACAGACAAATCTTATATTTACCCGGAATCAGTAGAAAAAGGTAGTGACTCACTTCATGACCGAAGCAGTCAAAGGTTCCTCCAGCCATTTACGCCAAACCTTGTCGTACTTTGTGGGACAACCCCTATTCATGTAAGTATCTTTGTACAAAGGGAGATTATTATTCACACGCTGTTTCCACTAGGACAGGGATGGGGGGAGGATTTCTTCCATTGCATAGCAATATTTTTCCTAGCGTAGAAAAGGAGCAGACCAATCCGTGTTCTTTTAGCTACAGTCGGTACTATGGTTTCAACTAGGCCCAATAGAAAAACAAGCATGGAGGGTTGTACAGAAATAGATGTGACCAGATCGATCAGAGCCAGCACCTTTTCTCCCAATATATCCTAACTTTGGGACAGTGCCAAAAACGTGCGAGAAATCTCACAGGTGAAAAATAATGCACTGCCAACATTCCGGGAAAATATCTGCTTTCATCATGTGGAGCCTATAAGGAGGGATGTATGCTCTGTTTACTATTTTAAATTGTACAAGACGATCACATATTGAAACTAAGGATTGGAAAGGGAAATCCCAGACATCGTCCCAATCATCATTGGAATTGCCAGCGAGTCCAGAGCCCCTCAATAGGAAGTAGAGACACAAAGATTAAGTGAGAATATATAAGCGTGAAGCGGGCTTCTCACCACACTTCATATGGAGTACTCGTTCTAGCCTCGATTGGACAGTCATGCAGGAGGACCGTGGAAATTGGGAGCCAAGGCATGAGAGAGTTGTAAATGACGAAAGCAATAATTTGGAGAGATATTATATGTTGAAGAGATTTGAGACAAGGGAATTCATGCCTGACGTGACACTACTTGCGAGAGCAGTTTAATGCTATACTTAGTCCAGGCATATGGATCTGATATCTTATATATATATATGTAGCAAGTTTGGCCATATCGGTGCATTAGGGGAAACAGTTGTTCCCCTCACAAGCTAGGCTTACCCTCCAGGCATGCAAAGGAGTGATCATGGAAGGGGTCAGCTCACAGGGGGCTCGTGGTCCTCTGTAAACCAGAAATGTAAGCACTTCTAGGGACCTGATCACTGCAGCCTCTAAAATTGGGGATGAGTTAAATATATCAGGATTCAGTCACCAAGCCACAGTCACCAATTGGGCAGCCAAAAAATATTTGTGGCAATCGGGAAAGGCCAGAGCACCCTGTGTGCATGGACGCATCAAAGTGCTACAGGCTGACATATTTTAGTAGCATTCCTATCCGCATTAGTATCATTCATATTATCATTAGTATCATTCATAGCAGCAAAAAATAAAAATTAAGAAATAGCAGTACCACATTAGGATTCTGCTTGCAGTCATTTGCACATACAACGTAGAAGGTAGAGCTTATTATTTAGAATGCGCCCACTGTAGACACACATAATGTTGGCATATCACTGCAGTGAGGGTAGTAAAGTTGATCTACACTATACATTGATCAAGTAAATAAGAAAAGGCAACAATGTGTAGTCATCAGAAAATCCATTGGTCCCACATAATACTAAGACATTAGAATAGCCGGAAATGCATTACAAAGAAATGATAAAGCAGGGAAGGTTAGTCACCTAGAAGTCTGAGATCTATGGGAGACAAGAGACTAGTAGCTGTTATTACTGAACAAGTTACTCAGCTGTAATATTACCTATGGGACACATAGGTCAGAAGCACAGAAGATTATTGTCAGTGTGCAGAATTGAAAGGACTATTTAAAGGTGACAGCAGAGTCATGCAACGAAAAGGTGTGGAATTTTTCATCTATTGGTCTATATAACATTGAATCAGAATTTTCTAAGCTATTGCTTAAACTGTAATCCAGACAGAAACCTATGTATTAGATTAAAATCAATAGTAGTGGCTATTTATTAAAAAAATATGGAGATGCATAGGGGCTTTATTATAATGCATTTAAATTAGGACCTTTTAATTAGGAGATGTTATAGTGGATGTAAACCCATTCTCATCCTTTCTAAACTACTGCCATAGTGGTTATCTATAAGGATATACATGCCTCCTGCATGTATCCTTAACTGCCAAATGTCTCCCCTCTGTCTGTTATGAGGTCCGAAAAACTGCAGATTCTGTGGGTGGGTGGAGTCGTGATGTAATTAGACTCCCGCCCACCTCTATGATACCCTTTTCAACATGCATTTTCTCCTGTGTATTTCTTACACTGATCTTCTGCTATGATCACTAACATCCAGTCAACAACCAGAAAAGTGACCACATGACTTCAGCATGCCCAATCATGCTGAGATGAGGAGCAGCCAATCCTGGGAGATTTAGAAAAAGAAAGGAGCAGGGGATCTGAAGTACACTGAATGTCTCTCTCAGGCTTGTGAATGAGATATTTAAATCACCTGTTACTCACAGCAAGGGGGAGAAATAGACTCCTATTTCTCTGTCTGACCGTTTTTATCTCAATGAAAAAACATAAGAGGACTGCTCAGATTAACTCTTTGTGGCAAGACTGGGCACAGATGACATGAAATCCTATAGTGTACAAGGTGCAAGCCTTAATTAAAAAAAATAATTTGGGTTTACATCCACTTTAAGGTTTTGGCAATGAATAACAGAGATGAGCTCAGGCTTCCTCCAAACTCATCCCTAAACTAAACCTCCACTTTTTTGTACTTCAATGAGCTGTGGGCTGGGTCATTCTGTGACCCTGAAGCCCAATGAAGTACAAAAAAGCATGAGTTCAGATTTTGGGTTAGAAATTAGTTTGGAGGATATCCCAGCTCATCTGGTTTTCTGATATATTAAAGGATCCTATGGTTTAAGCAAGAAAGTATCATTAGTCAATGTATAGAGCTCAATGTAAAATATTCTTGGAAAAATTTTAAAAATGTAATATGATATTTAGCAAACTATATGAAAGAGGTTCTAAAGGCAAAATGATTTTTACCTTAACCACTTCCATTCTGGGCTAATTCTGACATTTCTCTCATACATGTCAGCATTTTTTTTTGCTAGAAGACTTAGAACCCCAAAGCATTATATCTATATATGTTTTTAATCAGAGACCATGGGGAATAAAATGGTTGTTGTAATTTTTTTATATTGCACAATAATTGTGTAGCGGTTTATCAAAAGCAGATTTTCAGGTAAAATTATGCTTTCATGAGTTTAAGTGAACACAAAAGCAATATCATACCCATTTTTTTGGTAAAAGATGATGTTTCATTGAGTAAATAGATACCTAACATGTCACACTTTAAAATTGAGGATGGAATTGGGATGTTCCCCTTCCAGTATCTTGGTGACAGCTGACGTAGGCTCGCTATACACCATCATAGAGCATAATGACGCTATGACCTCAGTTGAGTGGGCCTTGTCATCATCAGCATTGTCGGGTAGACATCAGGAATTTTTGCTGACTTGTTTAAACTTTTGCCTGAGCCGAAATAATTTTTGGTATGGCAAGAAGTTTTATTTACAGACCAGAGGGGTTGCGATGGGAGCTCGTTTTGCTCCCAGTGTGGCCAACTTATTTATGGCCCACTGGGAGGAAGAAGCAGTTTTTAAACATCGCCCCCCAGAACTGGTGTGCTACTGCAGATTTATAGACAATCTTATTTTGATTTGGGATGGTACTAGATTGTCACTTGATATTTTTATTCAATCATTGGATTCCAATGATAGGAATATTTCGCTCACATGGAATGTGAGTCAAGATCATATAGTCTTTTTGGATCTGGAGATCAACAAAGATTTGGGTAACTTCAGGTTGGTTAACCATTTTAAACCTACTGATCGTAACGCTTATATCCCCCTGGGGAGTTGTCATCACCAATCTTGGTTGTGCAACATCACCAGGGGACAATTCATTAGGTTACATCGTAATTGTACGAGGAGTGAGGATTATACATCTCAATCCGAAGTGTTGATCTCCAGATTTGAACAAAAGGGATATGATAGGTCGGTTTTGAAGGCAGAATTTGAAAAGGTCAAACAGATTGATAGGACTACTTTAGTCTCCAGTCAACCTAGGGAGACTAATAATAGTGAGCAAAATTTTAGAATGATTTTAGATTACAATGTTCAACATAAAAAATTCAAAAAGATAGTGTCTAAACATTGGTCCATTTTAAAGCAGGACAAAATTGTGGGACTCGTACTACCTACTCGTCCACAGTTTATCTATAAAAAAGCTCCCTCTCTGAGGGACCGTCTTGCTCCCAGCGTTCTTAACCCCCCTATTCCATCAGAGAACCGATTGTTCTCCTTTTTGGGGGGGGTTTACGCTTGTGGGCGGTGCAAGCCGTGTAAGCATTCTAAAGTCAACATTAAGAAATGGAAGACGTTTCTGGCCTCTTCAACTAATAGGGAATATGATATTTGGCAATTGAATACATGTGACACGATCGGAGTGATTTACATGTTAGAGTGCGAATGTGGGTTACAATATATAGGATGCACTTCTAGACCTTTACATGTGCGTTTAGCAGAACATGTTGATAATATTAAAAAAGGTCTGAAAACCCACAATGTGTCCCGACACTTTAAACAATTCCATCAGCAAAATCCTAAAGGCCTAAAGTTTTGGGGGATTGAGGGGTCACAAAACATTGGAGGGGGGGTAATTTCATACGTCAGTTAAGTCGTAGGGAATCTTACTGGATACATGAGACCAATGTATTAATGCCTGGTGGATTGAATGTCGATTTTGATATTAACTGTATTATTACTGATCGATGATTTTATTGTTTACTTTTTATTGTATTTTTAGTACTATTTAATTTATTGGCTGCAGGTGATGTCACGTTAATATATGTGTATTATACACATTTTAATATTCTTAATTGTTTTTGAATATTAAGTTCGAAACACATCTTTATTTGCATTTTGTAGGAGGTGGACTTTTGTAAACTCAAGTTTGGAGAAAAAAGTTCATGCTTTGCAATTTAAAAATGTGTATAATAATGGGGTTGTTTTGTATTGGTACCCATTAAGCAGTTTTTATTTATTTGATTACATTATATACACAAGGGGAAGGGATTCATTGTGGCAACGGCAATGTTTGCAAATATTGATATGATTCCTTTTTTAAATTCCGCTCGTTGCTGTGCTCATTTGCATAGTGCGGATAGGCATGATGGGATGATCCGTTAACATGGTAACGTTTGTTTAAATTCACAAGGGCTGCCCGGAGGTCTTTGCCTGTTATCGTGTAGATTCGTACTACACAACAGGATGTGTTGTTACCTCGGTAACTTTTTTAAACATGGAAAGGTTGTCCGTCACGTTGTGCTCACCGTAAGCGCGCTATAGGAACCCCTTATTGTCTATTTATATATCGTGTGTCACGTAGTTTACGTGTCCGCTGATGAAGTCCCGCCCATAGAGACGTACCGTACGGACGGAGATCACGTGACGTCACCCGCGGTCATTGATCATTTTAACGATCGTATGAAGCTTCGTTATTATAAGTGTGTTTTTTATGTATATGTTATGTATATTCATCATTAAAACGTTTTTCTATGGAGAGCACTATGGCCTGTCTTTCTATCCACATGGTCTGAGGAATTGTGAATACTGCTATATACCGATCCAGTGTGGGTATGCCACGAACGTGTCAGTTTATTTGACTCTGAATGGGAGAAAGCTGTGTTTTCGTTTGTGAATCGGTCGGATATTGTCGGAGAGTACAGCGATTGGACGAGTTGATATTTAAATGCATACGACCCTCTGTAATTTAAAGGGTCCATACGATGAGGTGAGCAGCCAATTTTACCATTGGTGGTGGTCCCCCCCTTGGCACTAAGTCACTTTATGCATGAACTGACTGTATACCACTGAAGATTCCTCACGTGGACTTTTTGACTCAAAAGCTATCTTAGGCTTGTGCAATTCGTTTCGTAACGAATCAAAATTCGGACGAATTTTGCATCTTTCGGACATTCGGATGCATCCGAATGTCCGAATAAAAAAATAACAAATTACAACGAATACGAAAGAAGTATAACGAATGAATTCGACATGATTCGAAATTATTTCAACCACATTCGAAATTATTTCAACATGATTCGACATTATTTCAACTGCATTCGAAATGATTGGCCCCAAAATCGGGTCGCAAAATGTTATTAGTTATTAGAGCAGAGAATGACATTTTGCGACCCGATTTTGGGGCCACATATCTCGGGGTCACTTATAGCTAGAAACCCCATTTGGTATGCAAACACAATGGTACTAGCACTACAACATATCCAAATTTGAAGTGTCTAGCACTAAGTGACCCCGAGATACATGGCCCTAAAGTCGGGTCACAAAATATTTTCGAATGCGGTTGAAATAATGTTGAATCATGTTGAAATAATTGAATAAGATTAAGGTGGTTGCATTGTTTCTGGGCTCCCCAATTGCATGGGAGAGCCCCTGGAAGGAGGTAGTGGCATGAGGGGGTGAGCCCCTTCTGCCACCTGTAAAAGTGATTAAGCAGCTGTATAGCCTCTCAGATCATTTATACCATTTTGGAAATCACCAGCACTAAAAAATTATATCTCAGTTATTGCTGCAGCTGCAGGGACATATATATGTGTTAGACGGACAGGAAGTGGTTAATGAATTCTGCATTAAGGTAAAAACCTTCTAATGCCTGTGCCCCCCTAGCCATCCCTAAACACTTACCTGAGCTATGGATCAGATTAATATGTCTGTGGTATGAGCTGCCTCTACTTAATTTTCCCACCCCAATGGTTGGAAATAACTATAAAGGAGAGGGGGGTAGATCTGGCGCTATACCTTTAAAATATTAGTGAAAAAACACATAAGTGAAAAATTTGTCAGCGTGTTGGCAAATAATAAACTGATAGTAGTGAAACACAAAAAAACAAAGAAATCCCAAGAATCCTAGGTGAAACTAAAATATGTGGTGTGTATTCAGAAAAAACCCCAAAACAAAACAAAAAATAAAACGTGCTGCTCTAAGTGCGTAGATCACTATAAATATCATATATAAAGTGCTTAATTTAATATTTGAACAAATCAAGCAACATACTCCTAAATTAAATTAATAAATAAAATTCATAAACACAAAGTGATAATAACATCAAAAAATGACAATAAGTAAAAGTCCCGCACTTGAAAATAAACAAAAGTGGATAGTGCGCAAAAAATGATGATGGTTTTCTTCATGAAACAAAAAGCTTCTCCCGCTGCGCTTCTCAGTGAATAGTAATGTGATTGCCCTCACCAGAAATCTTACCCCTATTGGGGTGCACCAGCCTCCACAGTATGAGCCACTGTGCTGCTCTCTGGCATTGGCTTGATGTTGTCCTGGGAGACGCCTGCTCTTCCACTGGTATTATGTCCACATTATGTCATTGAGCCAGGATTCCCCAGGATTAGTAGTACATTTACCAATTATAATTAGTAAGATTTAAGAAAAGTATGCAATTAATGCACAGGTGGCCAACAAAAGCGACGCTTCACCAGGCTGTGGTCAATATCCAGTAGTGGCTTACTTGAGGGGTGGTTATGTCCAGTTTAGCGACTTGCTCCAAATGTTTTGCGTATTTATACGCTTCTTCAAGAGCTTGAGAGTTAAAGTGCTTACATCTGCTTGATGTCAGGTGGCCATTATACCCTTAGACAAACTGGGCTGGATCGCTTGGCTGCGGAGGGTGTGGGAGCAGCTGGCTCAGGCTCTCAGCAGCTCACCGAGAGGCTGAGCCAAATGCGGGTCAAGGCATCTGGGTGGATCCCGACCATATGGTTTGCATATTTCCAGAGCCTGGGCTGGCTCTGTGACATCAGCTGACAGCGGGCTTTAGCCCACTGTCAGCTGAAAATGGGTCACAAGAGTGCAGAACAAACTGGACTCCTGTGATCTATAGGAGAAGTGCAGCTAATAAAGCTTTGGCTATATTTCTCCTTTGATTTTATAATGAAAGATTTTAAACTCACTGGGCTGTAGTTGCCAGCTTCTATCTTGCTGTCCTTCTTGTGGATAGGTACAATATTAGCCATTAGTGAAGGATCTGGTATGGGGGACCCCCACACCATTTTTTTTTTTTCATTTTGGCACGGGGTTTCCGTTAATATCTATACCAAACCTGAAGGGCCTGGTATGGAATTTAGCAGGACCCCCACACATTTTTTTTTTTGTTTGGGGTTCCCTTGTGGGGGAATCCCATGCCATTTTTATCAATGAACTTTTATGTATATTGCGGGACCGACAATTCATTGTAGCCACGAGTAGTTTTAAATTACTTTTTTTCCTTTAGAAATGTAATTTTGCTGTCAGACTGTTCTAAACATGGGAAACATGCGTCCTTTTACAGGCATACTATAGACACCCCCAGGTATGAAATTTAAAACAATATTACACTTTTATTGTTTCACTTTAAGCATTATTAAAATCACTGCTCCCGAAAAAACATCTGTTTTTAAAACTTTTTTTGCATTGATACATGTCCCCTGGGGCAGGACTCAGGTCCCTGAACACGTACAATATCATGCATATAAGCCTTTAAAATTAGCACTTTTGATTTTTCATGTTCGTGTTCCATAGGCTTTAACGATGTTTGCGCGTTTGACCAAATTGTTTGCAATGTTCACATGTTTTGATGCAAACCGAACGGGGAGGGGGGTTCGACCAATCCCCCATGGCGCACACACCCACACAGGCATGCTCATTCGCACTGGCACACGTCTGAGTGCCTGCACACATTGTCTGTTGAGTGTTGGCAGATGTGCCAGTTCATCCATGAACCATTTTCTATGCCAGTGACTCAAAACACTGAAGCTAAAAACAAGGTGACTGCCATTTTCAGAAGGAGGTCAGCAATGTCAGCCTACATGTTTCTTTCAGTAAATATGGTATGTAATTTAATTATGCTTTTATATTCCTCTATATACAAGAAAACACTTGTGCTTAAGATCAATGCCAAAATGTAAAAATGCATTCCCATAAATTGATATTTTACCTTTAAGGTCAGTGGCTCCACACACTAGCAATATTACATAATTCTGTGATGTCGATGGATTACACAAGCTAGAATGTTAACAGACCATGTTATTATTTTGGTTTGGTTTGATAGCATTAACAACCCCAGATGGGGCTAAATAATGTGTTATAATATTTTGCCTATTAGAGCAGAACAAAGCTGCCTTGACTCTGACCCGGTGAATGTGGATGAGGAGCACCTGTTCTCACAATTGCTGCTGTTTTCTTTTAATGTGCTACAAAACGCATAGCAGCCCTATGTTCTTAGTGCATAAACAGAGCAGCAAAGCCATTTATCACTGGACACAGGGGATATATTCAGAAAGCTATAAATTAATCTACTGCATATATTTTTAAAAGCTTTCTTTATATGTTCCTCGAAAACTGCAAATGACAGGGGAGTTGATGGGAAATATAGTCTATCTAGAAAATTACATCATTTAAATATACCATAAAGCATTTTTTTGGTACACATTTCACATTTTTAACATGCTTACATATTTTAATTGTATCTAATATGACATCATTTGTGAATTTTTTACATCAGGAAATGTGATTGCAAACTTTAAAGAATAACTTCACTTTCATTGAGAAAAAAAAAATCCCCTCTGGGTGATCTATGTACATTGCAGTCATTTTAATAAACTTGGTTGCGGATTCTTAACTTTTGTTCTTCTAAAGACATAGAATGAGTCTGTATGGGGGTGGTTTTATGATTATCAATCAGCCACTGCACCTCTAGGGCTCTATGAAGAACTTGTCAGGGTCTGCATCCCTTTAGACATGCTTTTCTTTTGGGAGTACAGTAGCTTGCCAAAAAATGACATTTTTGTTACAGGGGATGCCAAAAATCTGACGTGTAATCTAAGTGTAGACTTCTGAGAAAACCAGTAAACCAATCACACAAGCAGGAAATTACATATCTGGGGGGGGGGGGGGGGCATACTGTATACCTTCTGTGTACAGAACACCTCCAGGTAGCCATTTTTCATTGCATTTTACAGAAATCATGGCGAGGAGAGGCAGGACAGGGAACTGCCTATGGAAACAAGGCATTTCTTTACTCTGCCTAGTGACATGACAGGGATCTACTGCTCCCAGTGATCGGGAACAGTGATCTCTGTCATGTTTCAGTAAGCCCACCCCCCTACAGTTAGAACACGCTGAGGGAACACACTTAACCATTTGATCATCCCCTAGTGTTAACCCCTTCCCTGCCAGTGTCATTTATACATTGATGTATATATCGGCCTAAACTGATGAGTACATTTGTTTTTTTATATTTGTTTTTTTTTTGGATATGTATTATAGCAGAAATTTTTTATAGTGTATAGCTAAAACCGCCCCGCTAGCGGCCGAAAAAGGGTTAAAACCACCCGCTGCATCAGCGCTTTGCCAGCGGTATAGCCGTGCTGCCACATTGATTTCAATGGGTAGGAGCGGGGAAGGAGCTGTGAATACACCGCTCCTTCACCACTCCAAAGATGCTGCTAGCAGGACTTTTTTTACCGTCCTGCTAGCGCACCGCTCCAGTGTGAAACCCCTCCGGCTTTCACACTGGAGTGAAAGGAGCCGCTTTTTTCAGGCGCTATACAGACGCTATTTTTAGGGGCCTAAGCGACCATATTGACTCCAATCCTTACTTTCTGAGTTTTTGTAAAACGTAAATAGTATTTGGAGAGGTTTTGAATATCTATGTTTCTTTTTTTCTATGTAACCTATAAAGAGTGCTATAATGGTGAAAAATAATTATTTAAACTTATACTACATTCTCACCCTTTATTTTTTCTGTATCAATACACAGTGTCAATATAGATTATAAATGTGACTCTTTATATATTTGATCGCTGTCCAATTAATCAACACTAATTTCCTCTTACTTTATTTTCTATTTCAGCAATTTTGTATTATACCTATATTAATTATATTAAATTATATTAATTTGATATTATGATTATGTTTATTTATTTTGTAGTATTTATTTTGTATTATTAACTTTTCTAATGTATATATTCATTATCTCTCTCAATAATAGTTTAGTATTTGGGAAATGGTGAACAGGGTCACCAAAAGGTCCCCAGTGGGAATCCAATATAGGCCAAGAAAAAAACACTTATTGTGATCAGCTGTCATTAGAAATGAGCTTGTTCACCCACCAAACTCACTTCTATCCCACTATCAAACTTGTGTTCTTTTTTAATCCAATCTGCTGGAGGCAGGGTCATTCTCCACCCCACAGGAAATTTGTCAATGGTTTTACATGAACACATGGCTATGTTTAGTTCAATGACATTTAAAATATCATTGTTCTTAGGGTTGGCCAAGCTCATCTCTAGTTGTCATGTTCAAGTCTACAGCCAGTATAAATAGGCTCATAACTCCTAAAGGGCCTTGTGCAGTTGCACAGTCTGCTTAATTGGTTTGTCTGCCCCTGTGAAATGAATGAAATGAAATGAAATGAAAAATAAGGGATTAAGGTCAAATTCATATAAAGGTTTAGGTTTGCGTGTGAAAAGCCTGCATATTTTATGAACTCACTAAACTTTTCTGTACAATTGTCTCTCCAACTTTAGTTTTATGTATACCTTTTATATATGAGTTTGATACAGTTGACCACCCCCTCCTCCTCAAAAAACATTACCCCTTTTGGTCTCCATGACTGCACTCTTCGTTCATTCTTATCCTACCTATCCCACAACACCTTCCGTGTTACTTACAATTCTACTTCCTCCTCTCCTTCTTCTGTTGGGGTCCCCCAAGGTTCTGTTCTTGGACCTCTCCTATTCTCAATCTACACCTCCTCCTTGGGTCAGCTGATGTCAAGATCATTGGCACAACCATCAACTGGTCCCAGGTTGCTAGGTGTAATCCTGGACTCCAAACTCCTGGCGGAAATCTCCAAAGAAGATTTCAGCCCCACATCCAATCACTTTCCCCCTCAACCTTTCTCAACATCTCCAAAATATGTCCCTTCCTAACCAATGACACCACAAAGCTCTTAATTCACACCCTGGTTATCTCTTGACTCAAATACTGCAAACCCCTCCTCATTGGCTTACTTTTACATATGCTATCACCTCTTCAATCCATCATGAATGTTGCTGCCAGACTCATCCACCTTACCAACCGCACAGTGTCTACTACCCTTCTCTGCCAATCCCTCCACTGGCTGCCACTCACCCAACAAATGAAATTAAAATTACTAAAATTAACTTACAAAGCCATCCACAACTTGCCCCCCAGCTACATCACTAACCTAGACTAAAAACTCCAACCAAATCATTATTTTATACCTTCCAAAATTAATTTACATGGTATTGTCAACTTGTACACCGGAGCTTATATTTATGTCCAATTGCCCTCTGATAATAAAATTGATATTTTTTAAGAAAATTGCGAACATTTCTTTATTTATTTATTTATATTTGCTGCTTAAAAACCCCATGGGGAATTCTCTATTTTTTTTAAATTTCTGTGGAATTACCTACCCCAATCTGTCCGACTATCTCCTTCTCTATCCACTTTTAGGCAATCCTTGAAAACATTTCTCTTTAGAGAAGCCTATCCTGCCTCCATCTAACAACATTACTTTTATTTTCTCCATCAGCCCATCCCCTATAGTTATTACCTTTTGTATGATTTGAGCCTTCCTTTTAGATTGTAAGTTTTAATGAGCAGGGCCCTCTGATTTCTCCTGTATTGAATTGTATTGTAATTGTTCTGTCTGCCCTCATGGTCTAAAGTCCCGCGTAAACTGTTGGCACCATATAAATCCTGGATAATATTAATAATAATAATCTATAGTAGCCAAAGAGAGCCACCAAGGATGGGATGGTCAAAAAGTAAATACAAAATAAAAATGATGTATTTTGAAACTGCTCTAAATAATACTCTTGAGAGTAAATATGTTTATGTTACAAAATATTTGCTTGAAAATGTGTAGCCTTTAAAAAAAATCACTATACTGTTTCATGGTCAGGACCAGTCAATAGTCACTGATTAAGCTTAAATAATGGAAAAAATGTTCTTCCACATAAATGGTAGTGTCATGTCTAGGGGTGACTGTAAGTTTGCAATGTTAAACAAATTACTCTTCAGTAAATCTTGGTGATGCAATCAAACAACCAGCTGCATTTCAACTCAAATAGATGATAAATTCAAAACCAATTCTCATTACCAATTGCAGGACACTATATGGATTAGTGCAATAAAGATCATGAAAGCAGGCTGCATCTCAAATAGGTAATTCTGTAATGACAACAGAATCTAAATCATCTGCCCTATAGCACATAATCTGTCTGCAAGACTAGCTTCTTGGAGAAACAATGCTTTTAATATTCAGGTTTAGTTCGGAAATTAAATCCCAATTGAACTTTCAGTTTAAGTCAACTAAATGCACTCCATGTGCACCTAAACAAAATGTGTGAATAGTCTTTAGAGTTGCCAATCTTTCCTTCAAGTCAAGCCAGAACACTTTAACAGCAAAATTCTAGGTTATTGTATAAACTATACATATATTGTGCAATTAAATAACATTTCTAATCAAATGAAGTTAATCACAAGAGTCCCCCTTTACATCAGAGTCTACAGCTTTCCTCTTTTACATCTGAACTCACAGAGTTCCCTTACAGTGTAAGGGGGGGGGGGGGCTCTGCAGACTCTGATGTAAGGGAGAACTCTGGGGACTCTGACATAAGGGATGCTCTGGAAACCCTGATCTAAGGGGGAACAGTGAGAACTCTGATGTACGGAGAGCACTCTGATGTAATGGGGAACACTGTAGCCTCTGGTGTAAAGGGGAACTCTGATGTAAGGGGTGCTCTGAGAACCCTGATTTACCTTAGTGTACTCATTCACAGGCAGGAGAGAGAAGGGGGGGAGACTTCAGTCACAGGCAAGGATGGATGGTGAGCTCACTCACCCCTTGGCAGGAAGCATCTGTCATCCAGATGTATCTGAGG
This sequence comes from Lithobates pipiens, assembly GCF_037356315.1. Lineage (NCBI taxonomy): Eukaryota > Metazoa > Chordata > Amphibia > Anura > Ranidae > Lithobates > Lithobates pipiens. Next base: position 79,327,413 of record NW_027507903.1, read on the forward strand.
CTGTTGGACTTCAACTTTCTGCCCCCTACTTTCCTTTTCTGAGGTGCAGCACCAGGAATTGAAGTGTGGGCAGACAAAGAGGGGTAGGAGCTGGAGGAAGAGGAGCAGCTCAAGCCCTCTCTCCTCTCCTGTTTGTGTGGGGGAGGGGTAATTGTTAGTGCTGGCTTTGGGCAGTGTGAAAGAGAGTGTAAAAGACACTCTCGGCTTACACAACTGCAGCCAGCAACCCTGCTGGGAAGCCATAGTCCAGTCGGAATTGTGTGTCTGGGTTGCAGGTGGTCTGAAACCCGAATGCATGATTCCAAACCCAAAATGTCCAGGTGAATCCCGGACAGGTGGCAACCCTAATAGTTTTACAGTCTTGTTTTCTTTTTTAAATATTTTTTATTGAGTTTATCATTTTACAAATAATAACATTTCAAACAACGAAAAAAAGAAGGCAATAAAGAGGAGTACGCAGACTCCATTTGAGTCCTTAATCCTCTTATGAGAATGTGATACACATATAATAACAATAATGATAGTATAGGCATATACTTCCTGAGCACTGTCAAAAATATCTCAGTCTTGTTTGCTAGTATAACTTGTGTCTTTTATCGAATCGTTCCCATAGTGACCATCGCTTTGTAAATACTGTTAGTGTGTTTTCTTGATAATCAATAGTTTTCAGGTATGAGTACGAGCAATAACAAGTCAGGCTGCAAATATGATATGCATCACTAGAGTGCTACATGAGGGAGGGTATAGGTCCATGTTTATGCTTAGAAGTGCATGTTTGGGTTTGACTGGGTTTAAAATTCCTGTTGCCTTCACTATCAGCTTTGCTATAGCCCCCCATAAACTATGTAGAGATACACAGAACCAGAACATATGTGCTAAGTTAACCACCTGCCCACAGTCTCTCCAGCACAAGTTAAAATTGTTACCCGTGAAATTTTGTTATAGTGTAAGGTGTTCTATACCATCTCAAATGAATCTTCTGGGTTGCTTCTCTAAAATTGGAGCATCTGGTGTGGGTGTAGTTACTCTTAACTGCTCTTGCCCATTGAGCTTGGGAAATAGATATGTTTAGATCCTTTTCGCATTTAAACAGTTGTTTTGTGATTTCAAATTGCAGTTTACTGTGGAGAATATTGTAGATTCTTTTAATTCCTTTCTTGTGCCTAGATTGTGGTTGCCACATTTCCCATATTTACTCTGGTAGTGAAAAGTAGTATGTGTTAGTGGTGGACAGTATGCTTGCTATTCTGGCATAACTCATAAATTCTGTCTTAGGCAATGAAGTATTAGATTGTAGCATAGTGAAGGATTTTAACTTCCCATGCTCTATCAGCTCGTGTACATATAGAATACCATGTTCTTTCCAATGACTTAAATTTAGGTCAGGTGTGAGGAACCATAATGCCGTTATCAGAATAGGTATTGTTTTGTGCTTAATAAGCGTATTTTTGTAGCTGTTGAGGTATTTCCATGCCTGTAAGGTGGCCTCAATGATAGGGTGTCATTTATACTGTTTAGGGTCACCTATTGCTGTAGCGTAGAGTAGCTCTGTTATGTTGCCCTGATCTACTTGGTCTTGTTTGCTTGCACACCAGTGTTTCAGTTCTGGGGAATAAAACCAAAACTGAAGTTGGTCCAAGATTGCGGCCATGTGATAGTCTCTAATGTCTGGGACACCCATACCCCCTGGTTTTTGGTGTTTAGTAAGAATGTTGTGAGTACACCTTGCCTTCGTACCTTCCCAGATAAATTTAGCTAATAGGCGTTGCATATTTTTATAGAAGGATACTGGCAGATGGATTGGGAGTGCTCTGAAAAGATAGAGCAGTTTGGGAAGTAAGAACATTTTGTATGCCGCTAACCTTCCTGACCATGAAAGGTAGTATTTTTTAAGTCTGTTCATTTCCCTCTCAAAACTCGTAGTTAGAGGTTGAAAGTTATTTTTAAAAAATTGTGAGAAGGAACTGGACATCACCACTCCTAAGTACTGTATAGTTCCGTCAGACCAAGTGTATGGGAGTGAGTCTTGGATCTGTTTCTTTACTTCGGAAGATGCTATGCTGAATATACTGGATTTTGATGCATTAATCTTATAATAAGAAATTTCATTAAAACATTCCAACACTTCATGTACCATCTTCAGGGACTGAGCCGGATTGGTGAGTAATAATATGACATCATCGGCAAACAGAGTTATGGTATGCTTTTTCCTACCAGTATAGATTCCATCTATTTGAGGGTGGGTCCTAATCCTCTCCACCAAAGGCTCCATCATAAGAGCGAAGATCAGGGGTGATAAAGGGCACTCCTGTCTTGTTCCATTAGAGATGTGGAACTGTTCAGAGAACAAGCCCTCTGCAAATACATGTGCAGAGGGTCCTGAATAGAAAGCTGTAATGGTGGAGAGAATCTGGCCCATGAATCCAAATTTCGAGAGGACCGCTGAGAGATAGCCACAGTGTATCCTGTCGAAGGCTTTCTCGGCATCCAGTGATAGGAGGACAGCCGGTTGTCCATCACTGGATGCCGAGTGAATCAGGTTTAATACCCTCCTTGTGGCATCTGTGGCCTGTCTACCCATAACAAACCCTGCTTGGTCGGGTTGTACCAATGACGGTAGTAGTTGTGCTATCCTATTCGCCAGAAGTTTGGCGTATACCTTCAGATCCACATTTAAGAGTGATATGGGTCTGAAGTTGTGTGCTTTGTCCAGCTCCTTGCCTGGTTTAGGTAGTGTAATTATTGTAGCTTGTAACATTTTGGATGGAAATGAGGCAGAGGAGGTAGCAGCGTGGAACACTCTTTGCATTATTGGGGATATGATGTCTGTGAAGCTCCAATAGTACTCCGAGGAGTACCCATCAGGGCCGGGCGATTTGTTAACAAGCAGGCCAGCCACTGTTTTTTGAATTTCTAAAATTGAGAATGGGGCATTCAGTATGTCTAGATCTGCTTGTTGTAATGTGGGTAGCTTAATCTCATGAAGGAACTTCTCTATTAGTTCTGGTGCCGGTTGGGGAATTGTTTGGTCTTCATGTAGGTTGTAAAGGCTACCATAGTATGTACTGAATGCATCAGCTATCTCATTAGGGTTGGTAAGTTTGGATCCATTTTTTGGGTGTAGTATATATGGAATTCTTTGTTTGAGTGTTCTATCTTTAATTTGGTTGGCCAGTAGCTTCCCTGCCTTATTGCCGTGTGTATAGAAGTTTGCTTTAAGTTTATGGATGTTGCGTGAATGTTGGGCTAGCAATAAGATGCGAAGGTCATTTCGCGCCTCCACCAGTTTGTTACTTGTAATTAATGAGGGTGATTTTTTATTCAAGATTTCTAGATCCACAATCTCTTTTAAAATGTCATCCATGCTCTGCCTCCTCACCCTCCTCAACCCCACACTTTTTTTTGATTAAGAGGCCTCTAATGAATGCCCTGTGGGCATTCCACAATGTAAACGGGTTTACATCTTTTGTGTCATTATTTTCAAAGAATTCTTTTAATGAGTTGGCGATGTCCTTTGCTATGTCTGGATTGCTGAATAGCTGTGGATCATTTTTCCACCTATTTGCATGAGTGGAAAAACCATGGTCCCCCCCAATGATAGACACAGGGGTATGATCTGTCCATGTCATGCATCCAATCTCTGACTTAGAAATTTGTTGTAATAAATATTTATCCACCAAGAACAAGTCTATTCTTGAATACGATAAATGGCTCTGAGAAAAAAATGAAAAATATTTTTCCATGCAATGCTGACATCTCCATGCGTCATATAAGCCAGCAGTTTGTGCAAAGTTAGAGACAGTTGGTCTGCAAGATGCTATGGACTTGATGTTGGAGATATCCATTTGTAGGTTAGAAACCACATTTAGATCGCCACATAGAATCGTATGCCCCATTTTCAGTTTTTGCACTTTTTTCCGAAGTTTGTTTAGGAAGTGAATCTGTCTGGTATTGGGGGCATAAGTGTTAATTATGGTATATGCTACGTTGTTGATCTCGCATGACAGTGTAATGGATGTGATCATAAGTGTTATAAGTGAAATGCCTATTTCTGGTACTCTTATAGATATAAGTGCTTATCTTTCACTATCAGCTATCAACCTTAATCATACTCATTTAATCATAATTAAGATGTCTGCCAGCTTCTCCCTTCATGTGTAACGAAACTGCAAGGGTTAAAAAGAGCAAAGTCAAAAAGAAGATTGCGCCTGTTTTCGGAACCATGAGACTACACCCAAGAGGAAGAAGGGGCTGAAAACAAGACCCTATTTTAGCTACAATAGTTTGCTTTTCCCTTTTTTAGACATAACCCAGCTTAAAAGCTTATACTCCATCACAATAATGAATATGTATAATTTGTGGTTTGTACACGCTGTCTTTCATCTAATTTTTGAATTGATAGTAAGATATCCGGCTCATTGTATATCAGCCGGAGTCCAGGAAATAAAAAAGGAGAAGTATCTGAATACTGAACTACATGTGTGTCAGTGTTTGACTTCAAGTGTTTTTTATATTGAGGATTCATTTGGCCAGGGGGACAGAAACAAAGGTACCGAGCGGTTCTAGTTCAGATCCAAAACAACAGTATAATGTATCTTCCATCTTTATCGCAGTGATTTGCTATGTGCTTGAATGAAACAGTATGCTTGATCAGGATAGCCACTCCCCGTTTTTTAGTCGGTGCGTTGGAAAAGTAAGTGTTGGGGAATTGGCTATGAGCTAGGTTAGGGGGGTTGCCATCCTTAAAATGGGTCTCCTGTAAGTAAAGGACATCACATTTCTGGGAGTGCACTTCTTTCCAAAGCATATGCCTCTATTGTGGGCTGTTTAAGCCGTTGACGTTTAGAGAGAATATCTTGAAAACATCGTTAAAAAATGGTTATCTTTTTTGTGTGATTATGGGTGGGGTATGTTCCCTGAAAAGAATGGGTTGATCTTACCCTTACAATGCCCTGTAGTCACTGGAAAGCTGCTGAGGGTGGCTTGTGGGTTCCAACTCCTGAGATAATATAGCTTGGAGTGCCGTTACTCTGAGGTAGGTTACGTAGGTTGTTGCGTACAAGTGTTCGAACTATGAAGGAGAAAAAAGGTTAACAAGTTGCAGAACATACAACCAAGAAGTAACATAAACAATGCACTATTTCAGTACGCTTTTAAAAAAAAAAAAATGTGCGATTCCTTTGGAATCTGAGCATGTAGTTAACTGCTGAATGTGGGGGTTGTAACAACAATTTGGACACCGGGTGGTTCATCCAGAACCAAACATTAATGATAGGGCACTATATGCTTAATCGTTTTGTATTCAGGTATTTGGTGACTCCGGTAGTTCCTGCTAGTTCCTGGGTTCTGCTGGGTCTTGGATAATGATTCTCCATTTTTCCAGTAGTCATATGCTGTCCTCTAAGGTATTTATGCGGAATTCTTGATCCCCTTTGGTGATCACTAGAGTGGCGGTGTAATTCCACTGGTAAGGAATGTTGTGATTACTGAGAGGTTTCGTTATTGTCATGGGGTTACGTCTTCTCTGCATGGTGTGGGCAGAGAGGTCAGAATAGAATGATTGCATGCAGTCTAGGAGTTGTTCAGCCTATCTTGTGGCATACATCAGTTTTTCTTTAACCCTATAGTAATGGATCCTAGCTATAGTGTCTCTAGGAAGTTTAGCCGGTATGTGTTGCGGCTTTGGGAGCCTGTGTATACGGTCAATGACCAGCTCCTCCAGAGGTAAATCAGGTAGGGTTTCTTTCATTATATTGGTTAAGTAAGCCATTACTTCATGGGGTTTGATCGTTTCAGAGATACCTCTTATTTTCATGTTGTTCCTTCTGGAACAGTCCTCTAGGTCGGCGACCTATGCTTTACGCCACGTTATATCGTCATCATGTTCATTATGTGCATCAACCATGTTATTGAAGGTTTCAGTGAATTCCCCCATTTTACTCTCAATATGAGTTACTCTGTCGCTGACCTCAGTCACCTCTGATTTGCACTGTTTCATAAGTTGCAGCATTTCTATATGGATTGCACTCCTAAGGGATACCTGCATGTCTTTTAGTGTGGAGTCCATAACAGGCTGATTGTTTGTTGGGAATGCAGCTATGGCGTCCCGGAACTCCAATGTGTCATCTAATGCTGTGCCTGTGTCCTTTGCTCCGTTGTCTAATGACTCATGCATCAGCCTTAGTTTAGCTTTAACAGGGCTATTCGTGTTGGAGGAGGACTGAGATGCAGTATGCAGCGGTTTGAGTCTGTTTCTATGTGTGTTGTCTGTGACTCAATCCTCTGCAGCACTGTCTGATAATGTGAGGATAGAAGGATAGAAGTGAGGATAGAAGTCGGTCATCTTACCAGGCCATTTCCCTTCCCTTCTCCTCCACGGCATGCTCGTGTCCAGGCTGTATAATCCACCATCAGATAGTGCCCTGTGTCGCTGTGTTGGTGTCTGGATGATCGCCTAGGAGGATGAGGTGGCTAGGAGCTGGGATCTCACGCGGCCATACTCCTTGCCCGCCGGCTCCGCGCCCCCCAGTTTTGTTTTCTTTACACGCAGCCACAGTCTAGGAAAAAAGTCTGTCCTCTGACAGCATCCTGCAGAGAAGAACCCTTGCACTCTTTGAAGCCAATGGTCTCTCTTTAGAGGTCCAGCACATCCCCTACAGAGTCAGATCTAGAGCTATAGAGCAAACAATGTGTCAGACCTATGCAGAGGGCCATTGATTTCAAACAGAGCATAAGGGTCCTCCTCTGCAGCATTCTGACAGGAGACATGCTTTTCTATTTACGTTGCTGCTCTTTCTAAAAAAAAAAAAAAAAACTGTAAGGCCTAGTACACACAATAACGGAAAATTCCTATCAAAATACTTACCGTAATTTTCCTTTCCTGATGGACTCCATGGCAGCAACGTGTGCGTTAAGTCCCGCCTCCACTACCCTATAGGACACTATTCCCATAAATCTTTGCTCCCTGCCCATGGCCGTGTTCGATAACTAGCTTACTCCAGCCATTTTGGGAGGGAACTCCTGCTGCCATGGAGTCCATCAGGAAAGGAAAATTACGGTAAGTATTTTGATAGGAATTTTCCATTTTCCTGACAGACTCCATGGCAGCAACGTGTGGGAAATAACTCGCCAAACACACTCGGGTGGGCAAAAATGCTGAACAAAAATGTATTTAACACTTTCCACCGACAGCACCTTTAAACCAAAATCAACGGAAGATAAACTGGCAGGTTCGACACAATAGTGAGCCATAAATGTATGAATGGATGACCAAGAGGCAGCCTTGCAGATAACCTCAGGAGCCACATGACGTGAAGCTGCCCAAGAAGTAGAGAGACTTCTCGTGGAATGTGCCGTAACCGCCTCAGGAGGAGCCAAGCCCTTCTCTTTATAAGCCCACTGGATCGCCTGAACCACCCACGTGGAGAGGGATCTGACCGAAGCCCTAAGGCCTTTGCTTTTACCATGAAAAAGAACAAAAAGATAATCTGATTGCCAGAAAGAAGCTGTCGCCTCCAGGTATCGTTTCAGAATAACTCCCATGTCGAGAGGATGAAGATCCTGACTCCCAGCAGAATTAAAGGTAGGAAGAGTAATATCCTGATTTTCGTGGAAGACTGAGGTAACCTTTGAGTTCGACCCCAGCATTGGCACTAGGACCACTCTGTCAGGGAAAAATGTGAGGAAAGGTTCCTTTGATCCTAAAGACTGAATCTCAGAGACTCTCTTTGCTGAGGATATGGCTACCAAAAAAGACGTCATTAGGGACAATTCTTTGACTGAAAGTGTTCTGTCCAGTTGTGAGAAGAAGTCGAGAACCAGCGGTAAATCCCACTTGGGGAATCTAGGTTTCCTCTGTGGTCTAAGTCTAATTGCTCCTTTAAAAAATTGCTGAACCAAGGGATGTTTAGCACAGGATACTCCAGAAAAGGCCGAAATTGCCGAGACTTGTACACGAAGAGCGCTGACAGATAGGGGAATGTCTAGACCGGACTGTAAGAAACCCAAAACATCCTGAACCTTCAAATTACCATTGGAGCAAGACCTGGAAGACAAGTGACTTGTGAATCTAGACCAAATCCTCTCATACACCTGGTTGGTACTTTTCCTCCTTGCACTCATGAGAGTAGGAATGGCCTCCTTTGGACAACCCAGAGCCTCTAACCTTCCCCTCTCAAAAACCAGACCCTCAGACATAGATGGGCCGGGCAGGGATGGAGCTTCGAGCCCTGGGATAGAAGATCGGGTCTGAGAGGTAAGGGAATCGGATATGTGACACTGAGGAGCATTAGAAGTGGAAACCATGGCCTGTTGGGCCAATAAGGTATTACAGCTATCACCTCTACTGCTTCTGATTTGAGTCTCCGCAGGAACTGTAGAATAATAGGAGTTGGAGGAAAGGCGTAAGCTTTGTTGAACCAACATCGATCCGTCAGAGCATCCACTCCGTAGGCCTGAGGATCCCGAAACCTAGAATAATACCTTGCCAGTTTCTTGTTGCAAGACGAGGCAAATAGGTCGACCTCTGGGGAGAACCACAACGTTAGAATCCACCTGAAAACTTCTTCGTGAAGGGACCATTCGTTGTTGTCCAGACTGACTCGAGACAGAAAGTCCGCTTGGACGTTCTGCGTTCCTGGAACATAAGTTGCTGTAATGTTGACCAGGTTCTTCTGAGCCCAAGACATGATTGGCTCTACCTCCTGAAGAAGGGACAGACTCTGAGTACCTCCTTGTCTCTCCTTGTCTCTGCTTGTCTATGCCACTGCTGTTGTGTTGTCTAGTCTGAGTAGGACCGAGGTTCCTGAGACCAGATGACGAAAGGCTAGGAGTGCCTGGAAGGCTGCCCTCAATTCTAGAATATTCAACACCATCCTCCTGGAAGGGAAGTCCCAGGTGCCTTGTGCTACTTCCGTCAAACAGTGGGCGCCCCAGCCCCTGTTGCTGGCATCCGAAGTTATTGTTATCCATGAGATGGGGAGAATGGAATGACAATTGAATAGGTTCTCCTTCCGAAGCCACCAGGGCAGAGAGATTCTCATTGAAGATGTGATCCGGATAGGTTGAGTCTTGTCGCCTAGCCATTGGTGAAGAAACCCTTTTTGGAACGGTCTCATCTTCCATTGGGCCCACTTCACCATTGGAATCGTAGCCACCATAGTGCCAATAATTCTCAGGCACTGAAGAGCCGGGAGATGGGAGGCTGAGAGGGCCGGACGAATTCTGTCCCGAATTACCGCTACTTTCTCTTCGGGTAATGAGATGGTACCCTTCACTGTGTTGAAGAGTGCGCCTAGGAATACAAGAGACTGGGAAGGAATTAACTGACTCTTCTCTAGATTCAGGATCCAACCGAATTCTTGAAGAGTGGAGATAACCTGATCCTTGTGCAATAACAGGCGGTCTCTGTCCTGGGCTAGCAGCAGAAGATCGTCCAAATAGTGGTGAAGACGAATTCCCTTGGTTCTCAATAGAGCCACTACGGCCAACAACACCTTTGAAAACACTCGGGGGGACGTTGAAAGCCCGAACGGGAGACAAACGAACTGAAGATGTAGTTTTCCTATTGAAAATCGCAGAAACTACTAAAAATCTTCTGCCACAGGGACATGAAAGTAAGCGTCCTTTAGGTCTATTGAAATCATCCAGTCGCCTGACTGGACTGACTGTTGTATTGTTGACAAGGTTTCCATCTTGAACCTTTCCTTTTTGATAAAACGATTCAGATGTGTAAGGTCTATGACTGGCCTCCAAGAACCGTTTTTCTTTTGGACCATAAAAAGAGGAGAATAAATTCCGCGCAGCGCTTTGAGCCAATAAAGATTTCACGTAGGCCAACAAGATCTGCCTTTTTTCTTCTGAGGCCAGAAAGGAGGTGGGAACATATCTTGGGGACCTGCTGAAGGTCCAAGAATGGCCTGAAGAGACCGTTCTGACGGTCCAGAAGTCCTGGATTGAGGCCGCCCAGACATGCCGAAAATGTAGAAGACGAGCCCCCACCTGGCCTATCTGAGCGGGCCCAATCTCAAAAAGATTTGGTTGGTTCCCTCTCTCCTGTCGCACTGCTCTTGGCGGATTTCTTAAAGGAGGACTGCCTTGACTTCCATGATCTGGAATATTCCCGACCCGGTCTATAGCTACGGGCCTCCCTGGCCTGCTCTTGATATTGCTTTTTAGGGAAAAATCTCCTCTGGCTTTTTAAACGTCTATCCTGAGGAAGAAACCCCGACTTACCACCAGTGGCCCGGGTTATGGCATTATCCAATTTATTCCCAAAAAGGGAAGAACCCTCGAAAGGGATACGGCACCACACCTGTTTAGACGCTGGATCAGCCAGCCAGGGACGGAGCCAAAGGGCCCGTTTGGCGGTTACAGCTGAAAGCATAACCCGAGACACTAGGCGGATGATGTCAATCGAAGCCTCCCCCAGAAAAGCCGATGCAAGCCGTAACTCCTGGATAGGAGAGTTTTTAGCGACTTCATCCGAAATGTTTCTGAGGGTATCATCCACACCGTCCGTCCAGACTTCCATGGCCTTGGACATTGCCGCTAAAGCCAATGCTGGTTTGTATGCCATACCAGCAGTGAGGTAGACTCTCTTTAAATCGGAATCAATCCGCCTATCTAAGGCATCCTTGAATGAAACTGTATCTTCCAATGGAAGGGTCACATGTTTTACTAGTCTCATCACCGCTGCATCCACGAGTGGAGCTGATTCCAGATACTTGACCTCATCCTCCTTAAAGGGATATAACCTTAGGACTTTTGAGAGCATACTATTCTTTTTCTCAACTTTACTCCATTCATCCGTGATGACCTCACCAAGTTCAGACAGGAATGGAAAGTTAAGACGCTCCCTTTTAAGTTGCTTAAAATACTTCCTCTGTTTGGAAGGATTAGCCACCTCATCTTCCCAGTTCAAAGCCTCTCTGATAGCCTTCACCAAGGGGGAAAGTAAGGCAAAGTCAAACCCCACACAGGGACTATCTTCCTCAGATTCACTGTCTGATGCAGCAGCTGAAGGGTGGCTTGTTAGAGACTCCCAGAGCTCTTGAGCATGCGACTCCCTGACTGGTGACTGAGGTGATTCTGACTGAGGCACTGGGGTCTGACTGGCCCCGATCCCCTTGAGGGATTCTTTCACCACTTTTTCCACAAGGGATCTTAGTTGCTGGTCCGTACCCCCTCTCTCACTAGAGGCTTTGGAAAAGCAGAGGTCACACAGGGATTTCCCAATAGGAACTTGCGATCTGCATCCCCAGCAAGTATTAATAACTGAGCGGCTGGAATGAGCCCTGGAGGAGCGAGATCGATCTTTGCTACGGCGCCCGGATCTTGAGGGTGAGCCGTGATGTTTAGACTTAGAATATGAGTGCCGGTGGTAAGACTTAGAAGAATCGCTTCCTCTATGCGTTGAGCTGCGTTGCTGTTCTGATCTAGATGGGCTAAGACAGAGATAGAAGAGACATACAGATAAAGAAAGATAACAGACTGACTAATACCGGACCCCCCCCCCCCCCTACTTCCCCCCTAGACAGTACCTATTATGAGAGGGCTGGCCACATACAGGCGGAGGTGAGTCCATATCTCTAGGGGTTTCCATAAAAGCTGCAAAGACATATAAGTAAGGCTGAGAGCACCATACACACACACGCCCACCCCCCTCTTCCCAGAAGGCCACCTACCTCCACCGAAGAAATCCTGGACAAGGGGAAGTCACGTAATAACCTGCAAGCATTCCCAAAGCTTGCAGGCTATTTTCTATGTTTAAATAGGGCGCCTTAGTGACGTCATCACCGCGTCCTGTGCGCCGCTACTGCGCATGCGCGAATAGCGTCATTTTGCCGCCATTGCGCATGCGCGAACCAAGCCTCGATCCTGTGCCGTACGAACGTATCTAACGAAAACCAGGAAGTGAGCGGCGGCTGGAACGCAGGCTAATCCAGCCGCCATGCCTATACCCACATACATGGACACACAAAAAACGAACGGAAATGAAGGAAAAGGCAAGGAACAAACACAAACTGCTGCCATGAAAAAGAGGAACAATCTTACCGCTCCCACGCGATCGTCTCCAGGCCGAAGGTAAGAACAATACATACCGGACTTCTCAGGGCAAAATAGGTCACCTGCTATTTAGCTGGGCTATCCGACCGAATGCGCAGCCTGCCTGCCAGTGACTAGGCTCCTGGCTTCCTCCAGCGCTTATATCCAATGCCCACTCCATACCCCGCTAGTAGCTAGGGCTTAACGGAGTCATGCGACAATTCCATCCACAGTCGCTATTCGGCCAAACCAACAACGGAACCGTGTGGGAGCAATCTTCAGGTAGAAAGACCGTAATGGGTCCTACGGAGGAGGACAAAAAAAGAACACGGCCATGGGCAGGGAGCAAAGATTTATGGGAGTAGTGTCCTATAGGGTAGTGGAGGCGGGACTTAACCCACACGTTGCTGCCATGGAGTCTGTCAGGAAATGTTTTTTTTCATTCAATAAATAAACAAACACTTCACAACCAATGTTAGTACAGTGATTTCCCCCGCTGTCCTATTGTGTTCTGACAGGGAGACCACCCTCCTGGCAGAACACACAGGTTAGTGCTTGCAGCCATTGGCATTGCCAGTACTGTTCAGATTTCTTTTAGCACGCCTGTTCGACAGAAGCCAGTTCTGTCAGACAGTAAGCTGTACACATGGACCAAATTCTGATTGCAGACAATTTTCAGCTCATGTGTACCCAGTTAAACCTGTTTGATAAACTCGGGGGTTAATATATCTAATTAATAGACATGTGCGGTTTGTTTTGTACAAATCGAAAATTCATACAAATTTACGAATATTCATACAAATTTCTGAAAATTCGTACAAATTTCCGAACATTCGTACATTTGGATGCATCCGAAATACGAATTTCTATGCTTCCGAATTGTGTACGAAATTTCGTTCACGAATTTCGGATCCAAATTCCGTTACAACGGAAACGGGACTGGGGTTTTGTTGACCAATCAGAGGTTTTCTTCTGCTGCTCCTTCATGGTCCCCCCTGTGACTTCACCATTAATATCAACAACACAACCATTGACCCTCCACACATGCCAGGATCCTGGGTGTAATCCTTGACACTGACCTCTCCTACATCCAATCAATGGCTAAATCCTGCCTTCTTAACCTCCGCAACATCTCCAGAATTCAACCCTTCCTGACTAATGATACCACAAAGCAACTTATTCACTCCTTGATTATTTCCCGCCTTGACTACTGCAACTCTCTCCTTAATGGCCTGCCCTTAAGCAGGCTATCCCCCCTTCAGTCTATTATGAATTCTGCTGCTACACTACTACACTTTACTAACTGATCCATAACTGCTGCTCCTCTCTGCCAATCCCTTCACTGGCTCCCCCTACCCCACCATGTAAAATTCAAAATGCTAACCATAACATACAAGGCCATTCACAACATGCCCCCATCTACCTCACCAACCTCATCTGCAGATGTCACCCAAATCGTCCCCTCTGCTCCTCCCAGGACCTCCTGCTCTCTAGCTCCCTTTTTACCTCCTCTCATGCTCGCCTTCAAGACTTCTCCAGAGCCTCTCCCATCCTCTGGAACTCCCTGCCCCAGTCTGTCCGATCTGCCCCTACCATGTCCACCTTTAGGAGTTCCCTGAAAACTCATATATTCAGGGAAGCCTATCCCACACCCACCTAACAACTACTGTCCCCGAGCCACCCCCATCAAATCATTCTCTGCAGCTATTACCTTTTGTACCACCACCTCCTTGTTAGACTGTAAGCTCTATGAGCAGGGCCCTCCTATACCTTTTGTATTGAACTGTACTGTAATTGTGTTATCCCCCTATACATTGTAAAGCGCTGCGTAAAAACTGTTGGCGCTATATAAATCGTGTATAATAATAATAATAATAATGAGCACAGCAGGGGTGCAGCCCCAGGAGGAATCCGCACAGCACAGGGATGGTGGGAGCCCCTCATAATTTGCACAGCAGGGGTACAAACCCAGGAAGTCAGCATAGCATAGGGATGGTGGGAGCCATTCATAATGAGCAAAGCAGGGGTACATTCCCAGGAGGAAGTCAGCACAGCACAGGTATGGTGGGGGCCCCTCATCATGAGCATAATGAGTCGATTACTGCCATATTGAGAAAGGTATTTTTTGCTTTTTAAATTCATCAACGAACATTCGTAATTGTTACAAAATGTTAACAAACGAAAATTCGTATTTTGTACGAATCCAAATTTAATTTTGAACACGAATTACGAAATACAAACAGCTAATATGAAATGGAACGGAAGGAAACGAAAAACAAATTGTCTACTAATTAAAAGTTTTTCAATGTGCATAGAAGTATGAAAAATTTGAAAATAAAGCCACTTCAAAATGTCAAACTGTCTCAAATGCAATGTACAGCCACAATAAGCAAATTACGATTTAAACCAATCATCATATAAGTAAAGTCTATAAAGACGTAGTCATGCTTTTAAGAAATAAACTAATAAGTATGGTGGCATAAATGGTATATAGGTATATGGGGAAGGGAAAGGAGGAGAGAGAAAGAGAGAGACAACCATAGACAACAAAACAGAAAAGAGGAAGATGACAAAAGAAAGAAAAGGGGCAGAATCATGACCGAAACTCAGTGGCGGCTCCACTAGTACTAAATCTACTGTATGTAATGGCAAGGGTTGCTGGGGCGTACTGGATTGTCTATTAATGCTGGCTGCTGGAGGATCTATTATTGCTGGAGAGGATCTATTTTTTGCATGGTTGTCTATTGTTGCTGGGGAGGTCTATTGCTGCTGGTTTGCTGGGGGGGGGGGGGTTGTTGCTGGGGCGAGGGTCGATTGTTGCTGGAAGGAATCTGCTGTTGAGAGAGGGGGCTATTGCTGCTGGCTGCTGGGAGATCTGTTGTTGCTTTCCCATGTCTTTGTTGCTGGGATGGCAATTTGTTTTGCAAGGTTCTATTGTTGCTGGGGAAGATCTATTGTTGCTGGAGAGGGTCCAGGGGCTGCAGGGGATCTATTTTACTGCTTTTCTTGATGTCATTAACAAATTCAGGATGGATTTGATTTAAATCAAGTCAATTTAAATCACAATATAAATAATGATATAAATAATGATTTAAATCGCTAGTAAAAAGGCTTGATTTAAATCAACTCAATTTAAATAACAATTTTGAAAGAGCAACTGTCATCTCTGTCCCACAGCTGCTCCTCCTCTGACCTGCTATTGTCCCACTGTTGACTCACCGACAGTCCCATTCACTTTAATGGGATGGCTGGTTATATGGCAGTGACACAACAAAGGGAGGGACGTGGCAGCAGCAGGTGAGTGGAGGTGCTGCCATGACAGGTGCTCTTTAAGAGGACTTAGTCTTGCTGGTAGTTAGAATCTTTAATATTTGCAAACAAAATTAAGGTTTCCAATCTAGAATAATAAGCTGTCAGGTTAGTAAAACAGCGATATCAGAACCAATGCAATCATACAGTTTGTAGTGTACATAGATTTGCAAAACAATGGGATAAAGGAATATTCCTGAACTTTGTTTTGTATCTCATGGTTACTATGAAATTGTGTGAATGCATCAATGCAGTGCATATTATCTTAGCTTGCAGAGCTTGGATTCATTGAAGAAGTTTACACATTATGTAAATATTGCAGAATATACAGCCTCATGCTAAATAAACAAAATTATTAATGTATCCTAAATAGAAAACTATATTTAGATTTTTACTCCAAAAGCATTTTATTAAAATAAATTTGATAAAAGCAAAAAAAAAAAAATTTGATTTAAATAAAAAAAAATCAGATTTAAATCAAATAAATACGATTTTTCTTTTTAAATCATTAATTTTTATCCACCCTGAACAAATTCTATTCCAATTGTTTGGCACAAAAAAATTAGAGACAAGTGGAGACAAGCATTGATTCACAAAAGGGGAATACCTGCACCTATTCACTGAGAAAAAAAGCCCTGTATTTAGTAAAATTAGTAACAGTATATAGTAAAAAGGTACCGTATTTATCGGCGTATAACACGCACCCTTTTCCCCTTAAAATCAGGGGAAAATCGCGGGTGCGTGTTACACTCTGATCCTCCGCGATTTCTGAGCGATTTTTGAGCTCTGGGTGGCTTTTAGCCGCCTTCGGCCCTTCTCGCGGCTTTCGGCCGCCTTCAGCCATACTCGGCAGCTTTCGGCGGCTTTTGGACGCCTTCAGCCCTTCTCGGCGGCCGAAAACCACTGAGAAGGGCAGAGGGCGGCCGAAAGCCGCCGAGTACGGCCAGAAGGCGGCCGAAAGCCGCAGAGAACGGTCGAAGGCGGCCGAGAACTACCAGGCGCTGCCGAGATACACAGGACATCTCGGCGGCACCATTTTCAAAAATAAAAGCTGACATTATCACTGACAAGGGGACAACAATGCACAAGGCTGCAATGATGGACAGGCTGCATGACAAGGCTGCAATGACGGACAAGCTGCATGACAAGGCTGCAATGACAGACAGGCTTCATGACAAGGCTGCAATGACGGACAGGCTGCATGACAAGGCTGCAATGATGGACAGGCTGCATGACAAGGCTGCAAATTACACTGACAAGGCTTTAGATGGACACTGATAAGGCTGCATTGATGGGCATTTAAATGTAAGGTTTTTTTTTCCTTAAATTTCCCTCCTAAAAGGTTTTTTCCTTAAAATTCCCTCCTAAACTTGGAGTGCGTGTTATACGCAGATAAATAGGGTATGTGATACCAGTAATAGGATGATAATGCTGTTTTTATGTGCATGTCTGGTTTACTTTAACCACTAGGCGTCCGCTCTATAGCCGAAAGACGGCTGCAGAGTGGACGCCATTTGCCGGGAGGCCGTCCCTGGACGTCCTCCTGTTTACTTCAGCAATGCGCGCTCCCGCGAGCGAGCATTGGGGAAGTTTTGTGCTGGCCGTGTCCCCCGGACACAGCCAGTGACAGATCGCTGTAAACGGCCAATCACAGCGGCCGTTTACAGCGCGATCGGCCTTCCCAATGAGAGATGATCTCATATGTAAACATGTGAGATCATCTGTCAGTACCACTCTCCCTCCTCACACAGACAGCGTGTGAGGAGGGAGAGATGAACGGCTGCAGCAGTCGTAAATTATGTCCCCAGTATGCCATCTGTCCCCAGTTTGTCATCTGTCCCCTGTGTACCAGTGACATCTGTCCCCAGTGTGCCATCTGTCCCCAGTGTGCCAGTGCCGTCTGTTCCCAGTGTGCCATCTGTCCCCAGTGTGCCAGTGCCATCTGTCCCCAGTGTGCCAGCTGTCATTGCCATCTGTCCCGAGTGTGCCACCTGTCAGTGCCATCTGTCCCCACTGCCACCTGCCAGTGCCATCTGTCCCCAGCTCCATTTGCCCCAGTGCCACCTGTCAGTGCCATTTGCCCCAATGCCATCTGTCAGTGCCATCTGTCCCCAGTGCCACGTATAAGTGCCATCTGTAATCAGTGCCATGTATAATGCCATCTGTGATCAGTGCCACATCAGTGCCACGTGTCATCAGTGCCATATCACTGTCACGTGTCATCAGTGCCACATATTAGTGCCATCTGTCATCAGTGTCACGTATCAGTGCCATCTGTCATCAGTGCCACCTGTCCTTGTCACGTGCCATCTGTTATCAGTGTCACCAATGCCATGTATCAGTGCCATCTGTCATCAGTGTCACATGCCAGTGCCACGTATTAGTGCCATCTGTCATCAGTGCCATGTATTAGTGCCATCTGTCATCAGTGCCACGTATTAGTGCCATCTGTCAGTGCCACGTATTAGTGTCACATGTCATCAGTGCCACATAGTAGTGCCATCTTTCATCAGTGCCACGTATTAGTGCCATCTGTCAGTGCCACATATCAGGGCCATCTGTCATCAGTGCCACATATTAGTGCTATCTGTCAGTGCCACGTATTAGTGCCACATGTCATCAGTGTCACATATTAGTGCCATCTGTCATCAGTGTCTTGTGTCATCAGTGCCACATATTAGTGGTATCTGTCATCAGTGCCACGTGTCATCAGCGCCACATCAGTGCCACGTGTCATCAGTGCCACTTATCAGTGCTATCTGTCATCAGTGCCACATCAGTGTCATTGTCCTGGTGCTCCAGGGCCTTCAAAAGTGTAATAGGTAGTCAACAAGTTAGGTGTAATTTATGCTCCTAGAACACGTGACGGCGCTCCCTGCATGTTGGGCCTCTCTATGTGGCCAGGCTGTGGAAAAGTCCCACACATGTGGTATCATAATACTCAGGAGGAGTAGCAGAATTTATTGTGGGGCATTATTTGTGGTATACACATGCCATGTGAGAGAAATAACCCATTACAATGACAATTTTGTGAAAAAAAATAACAATAAAAAAAATCTTCATTTTGCAAAGAATTGTGGGAACAAAATCACAACACCAAAAAGCTCACCATGCCTCTTACTAAATACCTTGGAATGTCTACTTTCAAAATAGGGGTCATTTGGGGGGTATTTGTACTTTTCTGGCTTATTCGGGTCACAAGAAATGCATGGAGTCTGCACACACTGCACACACTGGCCGTCTTGTCTGCTGGTGTTGTTTTTTAGGAGCGATGTTTAGGTGAAAAATCTCTTTTCTCCTTCTACTCACACTTCATCTATGTTCTGATTGTACTTGACCCTGCCTATGCTCATGGTTACTACTTTTTTCTTAAGCTACTATACTAGCTTTTATAAATATTACCATTACTATCATTAAAGTTTACCTTATATATTTTTTTATTTATTTTTTCTCCATGCTGGTTGTGCAATCAGCATCAGCTGTTGATAGTTAAAGGGGCCTTTATTATCAGAGCCGCCCTGACCGGTGTCTGCAGACGTTATTGGCAGGACGCCGGCTGGACGGATCTCTCATCCTAATATCTTGTCTGCTGGTGTTTTAGGAGCGATGTTTAGGTGAAAAATCTTTTTTCTCCTACTACTCACACCTTTTTTTTTTTTTTTTTTTTCTGACTGGTAATTCTGTCACTCTCCTTGTCTATCATGGTCTATGTACACCCCTTCATCAATTTTCTTCACTTTTTGTTAACCTGCACACTCATACTTTCTTTCACACTATTACATTATTTTTAATTTTGCACACCATTCACTGTTTACATTCATCTGCATATACTTATTACATAGTATATACTTGCCTTATGGCCAGCACTCTCTCTGTACCCTTTGAAGGTCACTATCAATTTTAAATTACTTTCGCATCACATTATTTTCATTAATCATACATACTATTAACATTTTGTTTTTAGATATGTTGTTTTCAACAATTGCCACACACTCCATATCTGATACTCTTCAACACTGCTGTATCTTTTTGGTTTTGCCTGATATCGCATCCATGTCTATGCCGCCTCAGTTCCCGGGGAGGGATCTTGCCCATGGCCCACCCTACGCCCACTGCCGCACACTGCACTTTCCATCCGGATTGGTGAGTCTGCCCTGGCTAACCATTTACATGCATTAAATCCCCTTTAATTTATTTTTATTTATATGGTTAGTATATTATATTATTTTTTATTCTATTCCATAGGAATTTTTTGGTCGCATCAGCTCCTGATGAGTGGGGAGACACCCACGAAACGCGTCGAGCTTTTGAAATGATGTCCCAGCTATACTTTATACGGAACTATATTTATTTTATTATGAATTTACTTTTTTAACTATATACTAAATTTATTTTTGTTTTACATCTAGTGGATGCATATCTATTATGTGGATGTACTTGCTGATGTCGGTTTTGCTGTCATAGGCACTACCATGCCATACTACCCAATTATTTTATTTATTACTACTATGTGCTGCTATATGTGAATACTATATATCATGCTTCTACTGTACTTACGCCTATATACTTTATGAATTTGATCTTTATTATTTTTTATGATCTGTTACTGAACAATCAATAAAAAATTATTCTTTTTTTTAATATGGTTAAAACCTACCTCCATTATCCAAGTGCTTCATTTTAAAGTCCCAAACTTCCTCTATTACGTACAAGAAATGAGATAGGCCACCAGTACATCAGATGTGATCAATTTTGAATGATTTGCACCACAGCTTGTAGACTCTCTAACTTTCACAAAGACCAAATAATATCCACTAATTTTGGTTATTTTTACCAAAGATATATAGCAGTATAAATTGTGGCCAAAATTCATGAAAAAAATAAATAATTTGCAAAATTTTATCACAGAAACAAAGAAAAATGCGTTTTTAAAAAAAAAAAATCGGTCTTTTTTCATTTATAGCGCAAAAAATAAAAAACCCAGAGGTCATCAAATACCACCAAACGAAAGCTCTATTTGTGGGGAAAAAAGGACAAAAAATGTATTTGGGTACAGTGTTACATGACTGAGTAATTGTCATTCAAAGTGTGAGAGCACCGAAAGCTGAAAATTAGTCTGGTCACGAGAGGTGTTTAAGTGCCCAGTTGTCAAGTGGTTAAGACCTGATTTATTATAGTGGATAGTGAGATAAAGTGACTGTGTATACACTTTAAGCACCCATTGATGTGATGAAGAAGCTCTGTATTTTTGGCTTTCTCTGACATGTTTGGAGGTTTGGCTTATCCAGTATACAAGTTCACTTCATCTTACTTTCTACTAAAGTACATCAGACCTAAGATTGCATTGTCTGACTTACAGCTTTCTGATATGTAAAAGCAATGCACACAAAAATAAAATCATAAATAAATGAAATGACCTGTTAAATGGTATATAATATCACAGTGGACATGTGCACACCAATGAAATGTAAGTCCTAAATCCTGCAAAAGTAGGTCACATAATGGGTTTAATAGTCTATTAAAATGTACACAGGCATGCAAATGGAATACATAAAACGGAATGCTATTAGAGTAAGAAGATTAGGCAGACCATAAAAACCTGACTCCATGAATTCACTCTTTATAGTACTGTACAGACAGGCAGTTGAATCTCTTTGTGAAAGTTGATCTCTTGTGAAGTACTGTAATTTTAATAAATATAAATAATCAATACATTTTGGAATTTAATAGACATGTGCATTCGTTTTCGTCCGAATACATTTTCGTCCGAATTTCGGGTATTTTCATTATCGTTTTAACAAACAACGAACGTGCAGAATCCGAAAACCGAAAGATCCAACATAAACAAATGCTTTATTTTCGTTTTCGTTGCAACAGTTCGATATAGATAGGAGATTCGACATGACGCTGACAATAGCGATCTGTGTCCATCAAACCTGTGGTCGAATGTGCCTAATCTTAGCTCTATTAGTTCAAGATTATTCTACATAGAGAGAAAAGATTTGACATAGAGAGAAAAGATTCAACATTATAGAGACAATAGCAAAAAAGGTCGAATGTGCATAACCTAACTCTATTAGTCCAAGATTATTCGACATAGAGAGAAAAGATTTGACATGAAAATTCGACGAAACAGTCTCATTTATGGTCAAATGCTCTAACCATAGGCTATAGAAGAATTCTAATGTTGGTTGACTAGTAATAATAATTAATAAATATAATTATTACTAGTGTCATACATTAGAATTCTACTATATCTTGTAGGCGGAACATTCGAACGGAAATGAACGATTACGGCATCGTACAGTTTAGCTGCTCCATCGAATCTTCTTAGAACATTCGACAGACACCATAAGCCTTCAATGACAGATTCGACCTTAATTATTTTGGATTTTTGGACGAATGCATTTTTTAACTAAATGAAATAAATACAAACGAATTTCGGGAGTAACTAAATAAATGTATGTTTCCAACGAAAACGAAATTCCGAAACTGAATATTTCAGTGTGCACATGTCTAGTATTTAATAAAGCATGGCTAAAATAAGATACAATGTGCCCCTTTTCAATGTCTGCTTTTTTAATTCTTGAGGTGATTGTAGCCATATTAGTGTGACAGAAACAATTGAGTACTGTCCGTGATACTTTTTTGATTTGCACTACCAGCCGCTGCAGTTATACTGCAGCATGTTGGCTCCCCTGGGTGAATTGCCGTAGCTGTATATCAGCCGCTATAACCTCCCTGGCAGTTTTCCTGAGAGTGGCTCAGGGTTAAATTTCAGTACCATTAGCGGTAATCCCGAGCCACACTCAGGATCCTGGTGCAGTGCACTTACCTTGTCCCCAGGATCCTGTGATGTCCCCCCGCTGTGTCTGCAGGCTCTGTCCTCCGTCCCGATGTCCTGCGTGCTGGGCTCCGTTCCCTGCGAGTGTCACGACACATGGGGGCGAGCGTCACGACACATGGGGGCGAGCTTGGCGGCAAATTAAAAAAAATAGAAAATTCATAATACATACAGTACACTGTAATCTTATAGATTACATTACTGTATCAAATTATTTCACATCCCCTTTGTCCCAGGTGGTTTGTCCCATGCCCTGCATGCAGTTTTATATTATATAAAATATGTTCTTTCTGCCTGGAAACTTGAGATTGTCTATGGCAACCAAAAAGTGTCTCTTTACGTCAAAAGTGGTTTTAGACCAGCTAGAAAACAGCGATAATAAATTAGAACACTTGCAGAATTGAGCGATAGTGATTCGTGTGGAAATACATTTTATTATTATTATATTATTATTTTTTTATAATTATTTATAGTTATTTATTATATTATAATTTATGATTTTGTGTTTCAAACTTTATCATACCCGGGATGTCAACTAGACATGTTTGGACAGATTTAAGTGTGTTATTGCTAAGAATTACAGGCCTACAATATAAAACGCCAAATTTCCATGCAAAACAATTGTTTTTAGACGCAAAAATCTGACATAATCATACCGCCAGGGAGGCTACGACCACTAGGGGACAAGCGCATTTGCCCACGGTGTGACGACAGAGCCAGTGCACATGCCCAGCGGCGGAGATGTCTGCCCGCCACCCACAATTGCTCCTGAGAGAGACAGAACAGAGACCTGTCAATGTAAACAGACAGATCTCCGTTCTGTCAGGAGAGAGGAGACAGATCTGCTGTTCATACTGATTACAAACAGCGATGGTCTCCTCCTCCAGGCAGTCCCATTCCCCCACAGTTAGAAACACCTCCTTAGGACACAGTTAACTCCTTGATCGCACCCTAGTGTTAACCCCTCCCCTGTCAATTACATTTATACAGTAATCAGTGGCTATTTTAGCTCTGATCGCTGTATAAATGTCAATGGTCCCAAAAAAGTGTCAAAAGTGTCCAATCAGTTCACCGCAATATCGCAGTCTTGCTAAAAATCATTGATCACCACTATTACTAGTAAAAAAAAAATTTATAATAAAAATGCCATAACTCTATCCCCTATTTTGTAATTTTTGTGCAACCCAATCAATATACACTTATTGTGTTTTTTTTTTACCGAAAATATGTAGAAGAATATATATCAGCCTAAACTGAGGGAAAAATGTGTTTTTTTTATTTTTTTTATTTTGGGGATATTTATTATAGCAAAAAGTAAAAAATATTGTTTTTTTTTCTTTTTCAAAATTTCTTATTTTGTTTATAGCGCAAAAAATAAAAACCTCAGAGGTGATCAAATACCACCAAAAGAAAGCTCTATTTGTGGCAAAAAAGGACATAAATTTTGTTTGGGTACAACGTCACGACCGCATAATTGTCAGTTAAATCGAAGCAGTGTCAAATCACAAAAAATGCTCTGGTCATTAAGGGGGAAAATCCTTCCGGGACTTAAGTGGTTAATAAAGCATGCTGGTCCAAAAGTATGATTGATCCATGGTACAATGTTATAAATCAATAGAAAATATCTATAAGAAATACAATAAGGGAAAAAAATGGAGGAAAAATAATAAATTTTGCATCAAGAACATTTAATTTCACAAAGTGCACATAATTCAAATAGGAATACTAGATAAGATAACATTAGACGTAATACATTTTAATAAAATTAAAGTTAATTACATATACTGCAGCTTAATATGTCAATAGTGTATGATTCAGGCACCAGTCAGTATGATAAATGGAGTAAATTCAAAGATAACGCTGCAGTATTTAAATACATATTGATCATACCGGTATTTAATCTAAAAAAAACCTCAATGGCTACAACATTATAGAGTGATATAGGTACTAACACAGAGACCAAGAAGAATAGGCAACAACCACTGTTTTAAAGAGGAAGTAAAGGCAAGAACAAAAAAAAACAAAAAAACACACCCTATAAGGCAAAGGCATAATGAGCTAGTATGCATAGCATACTAGCTCATTATGAATAAATTACCTGAGAACGAAGCCCCCGAAGCGGTCCTCCGTCTTCCTCTTCGCTGCTGCCATGTATCCCGGAGCGACTTCCGGGTCTCGCGGCTCCAGCGCTGTGATGATGTCACTCCCGCACATGCGCACGGGAGCCGACACTCGTGGCATATCACCGCGATCTGCGGCCTGCTGTCTTCGGGTAAATATCTCCTAAACCGTATAGGTTTAGGAGATATTTCTTGGACCTACAGGTAAGCCTTAATCTAGGCTTACCTGTAGGTCAAAGTGGTTTGTAAGGGTTTACAACCACTTTAATGCCTAGCCGACCTATATATCAATGTAAGTATGAGTCATGTATTTAAAGTTGAACTTTAGGCTCCAAAATGAAAATGGCAGATAGGCAAGATTTTTAAAAGCAGATGAGATATGCTTTGTCTCTTCTGCATTAAAGCTACGTACAAGCCTGTCTGCTCCTGTACAGTAAGCCGGGCAAGAGCAGCTCACTGCACAAATTCAGCAATACCGAATCTGACTGCACTCCCACACATGTGATGAACTGACATCATCTTGGCCCAGCCAATGACAGTGGCCGGTGATCTAGAGCTGAAAGCCAGCGCCTGTAGATGTCAGCAGTTGGCGGTGAGATCCAGGAATGCCACATCTCTGGATTCAAGCTGAGTATAGTTCTTCTTTAACATTAAAGTGGTTCTAAAGGCTCAAGGCTCATTCTATGCATGAAGGTAAAAAAAACCTCTGTACAATAGTCCCCCAGACCCCATAATACTTACCAGAGTTCATTATTGATCCAGCGATGTGCAGAAAAGCCTCAGCTCTCTAGGCACTCTCCCTCCTCCTTGGCTGAAGAAGGAGCCACAGGCCAATGAGGACATGCAGAGCCACAGCTCGGGAACGAGCCTGCTTGGGTGCCTCAATTTCAAGCTGTTTTCTCTGGGAGCACTCACTAGGAGGGAGGGGCCAGGAACACCGGCAGGGGGACCCAAGAAGAAGAGGATCAGGGCAGCTCCACACAAAGCAGGTAAGTCTAACATGTTTGTTATTTTCAAAACAAAAAAATAATAATGCCTTTATTATCACTTTAATTCTGCCAAGAACCAGAAGTTTGAATAGTTATAAAATGCATCCAAGATGTGGTCCAATATCTCTTTCTGAATCATGTGCTCTAATGCCCCAGACACACGATCAGAAATTCTGCCAGCAAAGGTAAGATGTGAGTTTTTGGTCAGAAATTCCGACCGTGTGTATGCTCCATCGGACTTTTGCTGGCAGAATTCCAGCCAGCAAAAGATCGAGAGCAGGTTTTCTATTTTTCGGTCGGAAAAAGTTCCTATCTGAAAATACGTTCGTCTGTATGCAATTCGGACGCGCAAAAAATCACGTATGCTCGGAAACAATTTGGCGCATGCTCAAAAGCATTGAACTTCATTTTCTCGACTCGTCATAGTATTGTACGTCACCGCGTTCTTGACAGTCGAAAGTTCAGAGAACTTTTGTGTGACCGTGTGTATGCAAGCCAAGCTTGAGCATAACCCAAGAAAACCAGCCAAGATTTTTCTGATGGAACTTCTGATCGTGTGTACGGGACATGAGTGGAATTAAGTTGAGAAGCCTTTCTGATAACAGAACGGTGTTCTCTCTGGCAACATGAAAGCAGATGTTTTGTAATTGTTACTTAAGCTAGCCATAGATGGATTGAAATTTGTCCGGTTTAGCAGGGACCAGCTGAATTTCGATCCATCTATGGCCATTCACGTTTGAGAGGAGGCGATCTTATGATTGACTCCTCTTGAAAGGGACTGCTTGCAAATTTAAATTTAGCGCTGATCAGTGCATTCTGACAGTGGAGGAGTCCTCGCTGTCAGAATACAATACCACAGCAAGGAGGATTCCTTCATCCAGTTTGGGTGGATGGGGGGGATTTGTTCAGTTTTTTTAATCAGCCCACTGGTTGGTCAAAAAAACAGAGTCGTCTATGGCCAGCTTCATACCGTTCAAATGCTCGAAAATATATAAAAAATCTTAGTCATTAGTGTTATACAGAATTAAATAAATGTCACTGCTTATTACAAGCTATCATAAGAGACATAGATTAAATACATCCCCTTACTTGGAAATGTATTTCTTTATTATTCATATTATTAAAAATTCACAAAATCAATAGGCAAATGTCAGGAGACACTATGCAGCAATATACTTTCCCTGGAATTAATAAACATGGATGATGGTTTAGTGATGCACAAGATAGGTTTATGTAGAATACAGCCTGTAGATCAAAATTTTATATTTACTGTACAGGCTAGACATAACTATGACCCTCAAAATTTACTTTTTTTATATTGTTTCTATATTGTTATTTAACCGATTCAGCCCCGAAAGATTTTACCCCCTTCCTGACCAGAGAACTTTTTGCGATTCGGCACTGCGTCACTTTAACTGGCAATTGTGCGGTCGTACAACGTTGCACCGAAAAAAAGTTTATGTCTATTTTTTCCCCATAAATAGAGCTTTCTTTTGGTGGTATTTGATCACCTCTGTGGTTTTTATTTTTTGTGCTACAGACAAAAAAAAAGCAACAATTTAGAAAAAAACACATTATTTTTTACTTTTTGCTACAATAAATATCCCCCAAAAATATATAAAAAACATTTTTTTTCCTCAGTTTAGTCTGATATGTATTCTTCTACATATTTTTGGTAAGAAAAATCGCAATCAGCATTTATTGATTGGTTTGCGCAAAAGTTATAGCGTTTACAAAATAGTTTTATGGCATTTTTATTTTTACATTTTTTTAGTAGTAATGGCAGCGATCTACAAGTTTTATTGGGACTGCAACATTATGGCGGACACATTGAACACTTTTGACACTATTTTGGGACAATTGTCATTTATACAACAATCAGTGCTATAAAAATGCACTGATTACTGTGTAAATGACACAAGCAGTGAAGGGGTTAACCACTAGTGAACAATGAACTGGTTAAGTGTATCCTAGGGAGTAATTCTAACCTGTGGGGAGGATGGGCTTCAAGTCACATGACATTGATCACTGCTCCCGATGACAGGGAGCAGTGATCTCTGTCATGACACAAGCCAGAACGGGGAAATGCCTTGATTATATAGGCAGTTCGCCATTCTGAGGCTCCGTGCCACGATTGCTGGGAGACATTGAGTCCGCTGGTCCCGTGGGCAAGGTCACGCTGTATGCAGTGGGCCTGCTATCCTTGGCTCTTAAAGTAGATCTACAGGTACATCCATTTGCCCACCGCTGCCATTGTGCCGACGTATATCGGCGTGCAGCGATAGGCAAGTGGTTAAAGAATAACTCTCACTTCGATTTTATTCAGTGTCCCATTCCCTAGGGGACAGAGTACGTTTAGCACTTTGTCCCTTGTTCCTATGGGCTTTATAAGCCTGGCTATAAGGCCAGACAGGGCACCCCTCTCTCACTGTGGCCATCTGACAACACAGTTAGCAATGGGGTGGCTCAGTGGAGCGCCAGACTGTGGAGGCAGGGCCGGTGCTATCACTAGGTGGATTAGGCGACTGCCTAGGGCACCGGCCGCTGGCTATTTTACTCTGTCTGTCCTCCACAGAGCCATGTCAAGCAGTGCCGCCGCCAACCCCTCCCCCCCCCGGCTCTCCGCTCTAATGTGTACAGTGTTTTCAAACAGTAATCCCCCTTTCTATGCTCTTCTATCATGATATGAGCGACCAGCGAGTGTCACATGTCTGTCCAGCAACCCCCAGGGTGCACTCTGATCAATGTGTGTCACAGTGCCAGTATCAGGCAGCACCAGCCCCCCCTTCCCCCCTCCCTCTCCGCTCTCCTCCTGACACTGTCAGACAGTCTGTGAGTGTGACATGTCATATCCCACCGTGGCCGCTCTACACAGCAACACTGTCCATTTCCTGTGTGTCAAGGCCAGCAGCACAGCCCCCCCCCCCCGGCTCCTGTCCCCACGCTCTCCTGGCCGTCACTACTGGAGTGGAGTATATAGATGGAGGATGCATGATGCATCTTGGGAATGGGTTATAGTATGGCGTGGCGGTGGCGCCTGGCGGTGGCTCTCTGGGCTTGGGGACAGATGGAGCCTGGGCTGGCTGGAACTGGAAGAGGCATCAGGCACCACACCGACACAGAACAGAAGCAACAGGCAGGTACACAGGCAGTACAGCAGAGTTGGTGCAAGCGAGGAACAGGTGTTACTGGTGTGGTAAGTAAAAAATGTTGAGTTAATGAGATTGTATATGTGATGGCAATGAAATGACAATGAGATGTAGTTTTAAAATGTGTGTGTATATGTATTATATTGACTGATCTGCTCTGCCAAATGCCCCCCCCCCCCCCGAGGCTGTATTTGATGGGAGCGGGTGAAGTGGCATTGATGGGAGCTGGCGAGCCTGTATTTGATGGTCGCTGGCGAGGGTGTATTTGATGGGCACTTGTAAGGCTGTATTTAATGGTCACTGGCGAGGCTATATTTGATGGGCACTGGTGAGGCTGTATTTGATGGTCACTGGAGAGGCTGTATTTGATGGGCGCTGGTGAGGCTGTATTTAATGGTCGCTGGCGAGGCTGTATTTGTTGGGCGCTGGCAAGGCTGTATTTCATGAGCGCTGGTGAGGCTGTATTTGATGGGTACAGGCAAAATGGAATTTGATGGGCGCTGGTGAAGCAGCATTGATGGGCGCTGGCGAGGCTGCATTTGATGGTCGCTGGTGTGGTTGCATTTGATGGGCACTGGCGAGGCTGTATTTGATGGGCGCTGGTGAAGTGACATTGATAGGCACTGGCGCGGTTGTATTTGATGGTCGCTGGTGAGGCTGTATTTGATGGGCGCTGGTGAGGCTGTATTTAATGGTCGCTGGGGAGGCTGTATTTGATGGGTTCTGGTGAGGCTGTATTTGATGGGCGCTGGTGAGGCTGTATTTGATGGGCACAGGTGAGATGGAATTTGATGGGAGCTGGGGAAGTGGCATTGATGGGCGCTGGTGAGTCTGTATTTGATGGGCGCTGGTGAGGCTGTATTTAATGGGCACAGGTGAGATGGAATTTGATGGACGCTGGTGAAGTGGCATTGATGGGCGCTGGTGAGTCTGTATTTGATGGGCGCTGGTGAGTCTGTATTTGATGGGTGCTGGTGAGGCTGTGAGGGTGAGGCGGCAAAATGAGGTTTCTCCTAAGGTGTCAAAAATCCTTGCACCAGCCCTGTGTGGAGGAGGCGGTAGTGGCTGGCTCAGGCTCTCAGCAGGGCACTGAGAGGCTAAGCCAGATGCCTGTCAGGAATCTGGACGGATCCTAATATTATTGTCAGGATTCCTGCAGAGCCTATACAGTCTCTATGACATGACGTCAGTGAACGGTAGATTTTAGCCTGCTGTCTGCTGAATATGGGTCACAGGAGTGCAGAACTAAGTGCACTAAATGGCCCACAGGAGAAGAAGGGCCAAAAGAGCTTTGGCCCCACCTCTCTATTAATTACCCTATGTTTCCAAAGGCTAAACAAATCCATAGCAGAAAAAAATAGACAATATTTCACAGTGGTACAATAGCTGTTAAATAGTCTATAGCAGCAACCACTTAATCTGAAACAAATACTACAAATAATAGAGTTTTTGCACTTTTAAAGGAAAACACAAACACAGTATTGTAAAGCTATATAGTCTAGGCCCCAAGCTCAAACAGTTTACCTGCTACCAGAGAACACAGCCCTAAATATTAGATAATTTCAAAAAAGAAGAGTATGAAGGAATGGGCATTAAATGACAATTCCCTGATGATATAGCGTACACATATACTCATTAAAACAAAAAACACACATACATATAAGCAAAAAGGGGCTACCAAAAAAGCCCATACATAGATAAAATCACAAAATGTGCAACATAACATCAAATGGTGTTATATGAAGCTTGTCACAGCATATTATCAGAGGGTGTTACTGTATATGGAGCTTAAAGTAAAAGGGGAGTGGGAATAGAACAATGTTAAAACAATTAGTAGAAAAAAATTATCATTGAAAGGAAAGTATAAACAATAGGAAATTGCACAAGGTAAAAATTGACAACGTTTTCACTTAAAAACACATGCCCATGAGCTCAGCCATATCCACATCATCCATACGTGTCAATAACCTCAAATCATTTAGTGTGACTTGACACATAACGCTTATGTACATCAGACCGGTATGTCTATTGCGCTTAACCATGGACCTCCAGACTCCCTATATGCCTTTAAAGCTGCTGCATTAGGTAAAGGCAGTCCCTGAGTTGCGAACGGGTTAGGGACTGCCTGTTTGTTCTTAAGGTGGATTTGTTCGTAAGTCGGAAGCATATGCACAGAATAGCAGAGACAATGTTTTCCGATGTTTTTCGATGTTCTGTCAAGTAGCTGCTCATCCGCAAATGACGTTTTCCAATGTTTTCCGCTGTTTTCTGCTGTTTTCCTATGTGCCCGCCGACATTCGTAGGAATCATTCGCAAGTCGGAGGTTCGTAACTCGGGGACCTTCTGTATCAACAGTATTGAAAAGGGCATTGATCATCACAGACAAATAAATGCAATTTTGGCTGGAAGGTATCCCTGCCAGTCAGTGAACAAGGCAGGTTTGGTTTCTTTGGGTAGCACTATCAGTCATAGAGATGCTAAAGTAGTGGAATGCAGCACGCATTGATATAGCAATGTGACTTGAGTCAAGGAGGAACAATAGATGCACAGTAAGCCTGGTAATCATTCAGCACCATGTTTCAATGAAACATTTAAGGTAGCCCTGCATATTGGATAGAAAGATGCAGTGAATCAAATCACAAAGCCTCAAAAAAGCGTGCAGGCTGTGGTTTCTTGCTGGGTATACCAGCTTGAAAAAGACTCACTGTTTAGATGATACTGAATTGGTCCTCGATTGCAGCAACAAGGTGGTAAACCCAGAATCCGTTGCAGGGGTCCACGGGTATGCAGGATGACACTAAATGACTAATGCCCCTTTCACACTGTCGGACTGCTAAGGGCCGCCTGTCAGTTTTGTTGGTGGACCTGAATGGGCGCTCCATGCTAGTCTATGGAGCGACAGATGTCAGCAGTGACATGTCCACTGACATCCGACCCGATCCGATCCACTAAAATCAGACAGATGGTCCTACGTTCACATCCATCCCTGGTGGATCGGATCGGGTGAGATCTGATGAAAACGGACATGCTGTCCATTTATGTCCGATCTCTCCATAGCAACCAGCGGCGCTCGACAAGCCCCTCCCTGTTCAACGAGCAGAGAGGGACCTGTCATCCATCGGCTCAGCGGAGATCAACGGAGAGATCTCCCGCTGAGCTGGCGAACAGAGGCGCACTCTGTGGCAGTGGATCTGCCTCATGAGAATTGTTCTAATAAAGTTACATCAGGTTAAACCGCAGTTTGTTCCTTCTCCTTCAGTGAAGGCAAGGACACCTTGGGTCCTATTCCCACTCCCCTTTTTTTGACTACTTCTCCTGTTTTGATAAGGAACTTCACCTGATTAGGTAAGTCGGTAACCTGCGAGCTGTATTGACCAATGATATTGGTCATCATGACCCCGCCAAATTCGTTTTATATTGCGAGTTATATGGAGCTTGCCAACATGTTTCCCAGAACAATGGCCACTTCTTTAGGGCTTCATTCCATAGAATCTAGATCCACACATATGCTGTGTATAGACAAACATAAAAATAATCAACATACATCATTATGCATGAACATATAGCTAGCTATGCTTCAAAAATTGAGACAAAAAGAAAAGAGGGGGAAATTATTATAATAGGATAACACTTATAAGTGTACCTCAAAAAGTCTGGCATGTTCGAACTAAGGGGAGACCAATGATAGACCATCTTGTCGGCAACCAACATCCAGGAGAAAGACCCCCAGCTGAGTCAGGGAATACTTAATGTTCACCCTTACACCTTAAAGTGTAAACAAACCCCCCTATGGTTTTCAGCCAAAGAAGCCGCCATCTTTGCCTCTGTTTTTTCTTCAACTGCCATGATGCTGCACATATGATCAGTTATGACACCAGCCATTGGATGGTTTGACAGTTAGGTTGAGAGCACAACCAATGGGAGTGTTAAATTTCCGGCACTTGCCAGAAATTAAACAATGTTATGGATGGATTTACTTCTGCTTTAAAAAAGCAAAGGAGAAAACAGATGTGTTTAGAAACCCATACATCTATACATATGTAGGAAGGTTTCTGGCATTGTCTAGTCTAATGAGGACCTCCAAGGCCAAAGATAGCTGACATTCTTCAATATATAGTGGGTTGTGAGGCATAGTGGCTGCAAAAGAGGGTGAAAATCATTGGCGCCAGACACTTCTTGGATGTAAAAGATTTTATTTCTTTTGACAGTCCTTTTTGTATTTTTGGGGGAAAGAGGCTTAGGGCCAGAACACCCTTAAGTTATAGATTCGATTGGCAGACTCTGAGACTTCAACAGGAAGAGAGCTGTGCAAGGAAAGGCCCCAGCAAGGCACCACATCTGCACATGCAGGAATTCTGCCTCCTATGGTCTTTATCAGTTCCTAACTCAAATGGTGTCGGTCCCTTTGTGGCGACAGCTTCCCTTCTACCTCTGGCCACTGACAGGTTCTCTGTCTGACAGAACCGTCACTTCTGGTTGTACTGCAAGCCGCAGTCCCAACCCTGCGCTGCCCTCTTACTTCTGGATAGGCCCTTACACAGCCCAGCAGCCAGATGCCCCTGGGATAGGCCCAATCTCCATCCTAGCAGCCCGGGGGGATACAACACACATCCACCTAGACAGCCGTTCAGGTGAAACAGAACACAGATCACCTGACACTGTACAAATATATAGGTGCTCCCAGCAGGCCAAGGGATTCAAGCAAAGCCCTGCCCATTGGCTGGGATGCCACATATACCCATAACCTGACTTTGGGTTGTCCCTCTCATATCTAGTACCACCAAGTACCCGGCCACCTAGTGGTGGAAGAGAATAGGGCAACAAGGCCAAACTTATCAATCAACCAGGATAACTAGCCCTGGCAAGTAAATTTGTGAGGAGCTTCCTACCTAAGCTACAGGGTGCTACACATATATGGCATTAAATATGTGTTTTAAAAAAAAGTTTTTTATAATAATTCACACCTAAATCAAATTATATCACAAAGAATGAGTAGGGGTATTGCGAATCACTCAGAATTCAGCCAATGGTTATACAGTCCCTGCACCAAGTGCATATCATCTAGTGGCTCAACCAACCGGGACTCCCTATTCTAATAAGAGATGTATACACGCATCACTAATATGGACAGATCATAACAGCAGATTATAAGCTAGACCAAAATCAAAAACATCGAGCAATAAATGCTAACCAATATTTGGATATGCCTCCTGAGCAGAAAACAGATGAAGGGTAAACAACATCTCGGGTAGCAAGGTGAAAAATGGGAGTACGTCCTACATGTGGGAAACATAAAGCAATAAATACCTGGGTCTCCTGAGGAACCCACAATCCAGCCTGAAAGTCCCCAAAGCCAGCCTGCCCCTCTATAAAGAACCAGAAGGGGGTGGGCGGCAGGGTGCTGGATGCAAGAAAAATACATTCCAGCCATCATCATAGGCCAAGAAGGGCACCAAATCACCCTAATCAAAAACTGCCGTCCTAGAGCCAAACACCTATCTCATGGACGCCAAACACAAACACACTTTTTTTAATTGCTCATTTATGCTTTAAGACATACCAGTTTGTGGACTAGAAAAGATTCATATTGTTTTTTTTTTTTACCCATGGCATTTTCATATTTATAGCTGTATATATATATAGGAAAATATTTGCTAAATTACATCTAAATATGTTTTTTCAAAGTTTGCACATGGTATGTACATAGGGTAGAAAATATGTTGCAGCCGTTCACAGAACGGGGTCTGCCTGGTTTCAGCAAGAAAGACCAAGTTTTAAATGTCCTTGTCCCTGTCAGGAGCCTAACGCCCGGGGGGATTCAGGACAAGGCCATCTGATTTTAGAGGGCTTGTGTACCCGTCTGCACTTTTTTGTGTCACTCTTTATGTGTGTGCACATTTTTTATGCACTGGGTGAAGTTTTTAAGTGTGTTTTGCATGCCACAGTCTTAAAAAAAAAAAAAAAAAAGAATTAGCACAAAAGATCTCACAAGAGACTATTTAATGCATTTACACTTTGCTTCCATTTCTAAATCAGCGGAATAGTGAACGAAAATAAAGTTGAAGAAGCCAACTTTTATACCTAATTTATGCTAGCCCCCGCCCCCATCCAATGTATACCTGTGTTTCTAAAGCTACTAACTAAAAGCTCAGTGCACCTATACAACTGTCGAAGATTAGACTTAGTGCTACTAAATCCAGGACCCTGCATTCACTATATCTGGTCTCCCACAGTACACAGAACATGGAAATGCAATAGTTTTAGTAAATATAAACTGCTAAATACCTTTTCTCTTTCGACGGATCATGTGACTTCTATCAGTATCTTGTTAAAGCTTGTAGGAGGAGTTTTCATTCTCACCTGATTGTCCTATGAAGCTGAATGACCTTTGATCCTCTGGCCCTGTGTTGTTTACATGCAATCCTCTGATAAAAAAAAACTTTCGTAGAATTTTCATATAGCATGTACACAACTTTCGACAGCTGATTCAGACTTTTCCTATGAAAATTCCTGAAGGGACAAACTTAAAAAAAAATCTCGTACGGGAACAGAACGAATGATTTTCGTTTAATGTATACCGTTTTTTTACGATTTTCACTCAAGAAAAAACAGAAAAGCAAGACTGTGCATGATCAGAAACAATAAACAACAAAAAAAAGCCTTTGTGATATGAGAATTTTTGCAAGAATTTTTGTTCATCGGCTCCGATTTGCTGTGAAACAATGAGGAAAATTGGACGATCGTTCGCCCGAGTTTCTTATAGTGTATACCCTACATTAGGATAGACAGATAGATATATATACAGAGAGAGAGAGAGGTAGGTAGATAGAATAGATAGACAGATAGAATAGATAGAATAGATAGATAGATAGATAGATAGATAGATAGATAGATAGATAGATAGATAGATAGATAGATAGATAGATAGCAGTTGCTTGAAAACCTGATGCTATTTATAACATACAGGATTTCTACATTTCTCTTTCAACAAAAAAAACAAATCTACCGTATTTACCCATTGATTGGTAGGTATAAATATTTACATCCATCAAACGCTTCCTGTAGACAAGTCTCAGATGTGGTCTCAGCATGGGGATGATTTAAAAGAGCCAGCAAAGTACTGTCTGCATCTGTCTTGCAGAACCCTAGTGAGTCTTTATTGAACAGTGTGAGCTCATTTGTCTGTAAGTCACAAAAAAAAAAAAATACAAAAACAATAGCCTTTTCTTACAACATCCAGGAATTGAAATCAAAATCAAACTGAAATCAAGTTTATTCTACATATTTTTTGTTTACTCAGAAGGCCTAAGTATTCCTGGTTAAAACAGTTTTTGGCTTAATCGAAAATTGAATTTCATGCTTAACATTTAGCTCATGTTTTTTTATTACAGCTAAATGGATCTAGTATATGTGAAGCCTATCTGTCCAGAACTGATATCTTTGCTATGATAAAAAAGCATTCTGACATTTTTTCAGTTTTTGCTGACACTTACTAAGGGAGTAGAGCAGGAGTGTCCAAACTTTTTTCAAAGAGGGCCAGATTTGATGAAGTGAACATGCGTGAGGGCTGACCATTTTGCCTAACAATCTTTGAACCATTAAAATTCAGTCTAAGGCCGCGTACACACGCGGGGACTGTTCGCCCAACTTTGTCCGCTGAACAGTGTTTCGGCGGACAGTCCGCCCGTGTGTGGGCTTTCAGCGGACAGTTTCAGCGAACAGTCTGCTGAACAAAGTTTTTCGGAAATTCCGAAAAACTGTCCGCCGAAACTTGGTTTCAGCGAACAGTCCCCTCGTGTGTAGGCTTGTTCGTCAAACTAAGTTCCGCGCATGCTCAGAAAGGATTTACACGCCGAAAGTTGTAATGCAGTGTATAGGACGTCGTATTTTCCGTCCCATCGTACGTGCCGTTCACGTCATCGCGCACGGTTTCAGCAAACTGTTCGTTCGTCGTGTGTGGGCAAGTCCGTCCATGCTAATTTTGAGCGGACTGTTCGCTGAAACTGTTTGACGGACAAAGTTGAGCGAACAGTCCCCGCGTGTGTACGCGGCCTAAGTGTGTTTGTTCAAGCACTAATACAATGCCCAACAAGAATTCTCTTGCCTTTGTGGTTGTGTGTGAGTAAAGATATGAGCTTGGGCATGTATATACCATATTTATTGGTGAATAGCACGCACCTTCACTTTAAGAGGGAAGTTTCAGGAAAAAAACGCCATTGCCATGAATGCATCCGCCATTGCCAGAAATGCACTCACTATTGTCAGGAATTCACTCACTGTTGCCAGGAATTCACGTACTATTGCCAGGAATGCACCTGCCATTGCCAGGAATGCACCCACCATTGCTAGGAATGCACCCACCATTGCCAGAATTTCACTCACCATTTCCAGGAATGCACTCACCATTAACCAGGAATGCACCCACCATTAGCCAGGAATGCACCCACCATTAGCCAGGAATGCACCCACAATTGCCAGAAATGCACTCATCATTGCCATAAGTGCAGCCTTGGAGGGGACATGGAGAGGGCAGGACGAGCGCCAAAGATATCCTACAGGAGAATTTCCTGTTTACACAGAGGCCTCTTTAAGAGAAAGTCCTGCCTCCTTTGATGGACAGAACAGTCATCCAATGGTGGAGACTGGACTTCCTATTACAGAGACTGCTGTGTAAACAGGAAATACTCCTGTGTGCACGGCACTCGTACCGCCTCCTATCTCCGAGGCAGCCAGACTGAGCCAGCATATATCTTTTGTGGCGCCGGCGCTGGGAGATTTCCGGGGGCCACAAGAGATATATATGGTTAGATAACTAGGCGGGCCGTTCAAAACTGGACCGCGGGCCGTGATTGGCGTGGAGTAGAGAGTATGTTCACTGTGCTAGGTCACTTTGAAAGACAATCTTTACTCAGCTTTAGGAATGTGTGACGCTGTACTGATTTAAATCTGCCAATCATGGGCAAGCAAAAATCCAAATTCTATTAAAATGTACTGGCATCTGATTGAGTAATCTTTGTAACTGATTTTCATCACATTTACAAAGGTAAGTGAAAATTCCTTGCAAAGTGAAATGTCTTTAGTAAATCAGAGTGAATGTGTGCTTTGTCAAGTATGGGGGACCCTGAGACACAATGAGAAATTTATATCTACTAATTTCAATTATGACACAGCCTGAGATGTTATCCCAAGAATGAAACCCTTGGAAATACATCTAGTGACCATGGTTGAACAAAACATATTAGAACTGTGAAATTGGAATATATAAATTTGGTTATGCGATGTATCTGGGAATGTACAAGGTCATTGTATAACTCAGTCAATGTTCCAATAAGTAATATGGAAAAGGATTGTAGGCTTCCAACATCTAAAACAGGCATATAGCTTGTACTTTTTAGCGAAAGTTTTGGCAAGACATGAGTTTGGGCTGAACATTGGTTGTTTACTCTGTTTGGGGAAGAACCAAGTTTGCAGGGTGTTCAGCAGGTATTCACCCCACTGAGTGCCCTGCAATTCACTGCATGCTGCACAGTGCATTCTGCGCACTGATTCGACAAAGCTTTGCGTGAGATCCCACCCAAAATCCATACCAGACCCTTACCCAAGCATGCAGCCTGGCAGGTCAGGAAAGGGGGAGGACAAGTAAACGCCCCCCCGAACCATACCAGGCCATATGCCCTCAACATGGGGGGGGTGGGTGCTTTGGGACAGGGCTCTGCCCCCTCTTAAAAGCATCTTGTCACCATGTTGATGGGAACAAGGGTCTCTTCTCCACAACCCTGGGCTGTGGTTGTGGGGGTCTGCCGGCAAACTGCATGCTCTGATATGGGTCTAGTATGGACTGGGGGGATCCCACGCCATGTTTTTAAACATTTTTCTGTTGCCAGCAGTGATATTGTATTACTGGCAATTTAAATGTAATGTCATACAATCTTTTTTTTTCTTTCGAAATTTCATTTTTGGTGCATGCTGCTGTTCTATACATGCTACAAATTCGCCACTATAATTAAAGGAATTTTTCATTTTTATTGTTGCACTTTAAATATCATTAAAATCATTGCTCCTGCAAAAATTATCTTTTTAAAAAAATTTGTTTCCATTGATACATGTCTCCCAGGGCAGTACCCGGGCCCCTATACCCTTTTTATGGCCAATTACTTGCATACACAGTAAGCCTTAAAAGTCGGAACTTTGGATTCTTAAAGTTTGGCTCCCATAGACTTCAATGGGGTTTGCTGTTTGAGTCAAAACTTTTTCTCTATGCAGGAGTTCTGGTGTGAACCGAACGGGGTGGGGTGTTCAGTCCATCTCTAAAAACTTGGTTCGTAGAATGACTGGATTGTTGGTGTATCGCCATTTTTAGAAATTGTTTTGGAACAACTCTGGATTGTACGGTAGGATTGAATCTGCTTTTAAAATGAAAGCTACTACAAGCCTAAGCCAACAATTTTATGGGTTTGGTTAAAAAGTTGTCTATATAGCAATAAAGGTAGTAGCTAGGTTTGAGTATTATCAGAACTAGTCTGTGTTGTTGATATCCAAACTGGACATTTTTCTTAATGATAACAACAAAAATAAATATTGCAACAGCAATAATCAGTCTTGTCTTGAGACAATTATATTGGAACAGCAGTTCTAAACCTTCTGGGAAAAAAAACGGTTTTGGATAGCA
The DNA here is from genome assembly GCF_037356315.1 of Lithobates pipiens. Classification (NCBI taxonomy): domain Eukaryota; kingdom Metazoa; phylum Chordata; class Amphibia; order Anura; family Ranidae; genus Lithobates; species Lithobates pipiens. The sequence continues at coordinate 79,366,538 of NW_027507903.1, forward strand.
CCTAAAACATGTATAATTATTAATAACAATGTAACCTTTACAACATGTAATTCAAATTTAGGCCACAAAACACACCAACAAGCTAACCAGTTTGTTACATCATCCTTTTCAGATAACGCAAGGACAAGCTGACTTGGAAATCAATATGAAAGGAGCAAATCACAAATATTCTAGGAAATCTCAAACCAATTATGCCGAGTAAGATGCCAGTATGCTTCAATTTACAACACCTTTATCAAGACAATTTAATGCTTTGTTATTGCATTGTAAGAGTTTCACTTAACAAGGGAAATTTCATTTTGCAATGGAATTTACTGTTAGCTTAGCAAATGTGGTGAAAATTTATTTTGTCCAACCATGTGCAAGAAAGAAAAAAAATCAGTATTTTATCTTGCATGTTATTCGATGATGGAGTTAAAGGAGGATCTAAGAGAAATTTAATTTGCAGAGTGAAAATCCCCTTGTAAAGTGAACAGTATATTTGCCTTTAAAAACTCACTTCCTATATGTTTATTTGTATATTTTGAATCTGCTAAGTTCAAGTCAGCTTTAGCATGTGCAAAGTGTTTTAATTTTCCATCATTATTTTACCATAACAATGGGCTTACTTTTCTTTGTGTTTATTACAGGTACTTATACCTTAATGACCTGGAGGATGGGGTAAACAGTTCAATCTCTGTATTTGCAGACGATACTAAGCTAAGCAGGGGAATAACTTCTTCGCAAGATGTGGAAACCTTGCAAGAAGATCTGAACAAATTAATGGGGTAGGCAACTACATGGCAAATGATGTTTAATGTAGAAAAATGTAAAATAATGCAAAAATATGAATGCAATCTACTCACTGGGGGGGAGAACCTCTGGGGGAATCAAGGATGGAAAAGGGTCTGGGGGTCCTAGTAGATAATAGGCTCAGCAATGGCATACAATGCCAAGCTGCTGCTAACAAAGCAAACAGAATATTGGCATGCATTAAAAAGGAGTTTAACGCCAGAGATAAAACGATAATTCCCCCACTCTACAAGACTCTGGTCTGGCCGCACCTGGAGTATGCTGTCCAGTTCTGCGCACCAGTCCTCAGGAAGGATATACTGGAAATGGAGCGAGTACAAAGAAGAGCAACAAAGCTAATAAGGGGTCTGGAGGATATTAGTTATGAGGAAAGGTTACAAGCACTGAACTTATTCTCTCTGGAGAAGAGACGCTTGAGAGGGGATATGATTTTAATTTACAAATACCATACTGGTGACCCCACAATAAGGATAAAATGTTTCTGTGTAAGGGAGTTTAATAAGACACGTGACCACTCCTTATGATTAGAAGAAAAGAGGTTTAACCTTAGACTGTGTAGAGGGTTCTTTATTGTAAGAGCGGCAAGAATGTGGAATTCCCTTCCACCGGCAGTGGTTTCAGCGGGGAGCATTGATAGTTTCAAAAAACTATTAAATAAGCACCTGAACAACCACAACATACAGGGATATACAATGTAATACTGACATATAATCACACACATAGATTGGACTTGATGGACTTGTGTCTTTTTTCAACCTCACCTACTATGTAACTATGTAACTATACAGCACTGTCAATTTATGCAGCACTTTACATATATGTTTTAATATATTTTTACATATATTTTTGTATATTCACATCAGTCCCTGCCCTCAAGGAGCTTACTGTCTAAGGCCCCTAACTCACATTTATACATACACATACTAGGGCCATTTTAGACAATTAACCTACCAGCATGTCTTTGGTGTGTGGGAGGAAACCTATTCAGTTACAGGGAGAACATGTAAACTCCAGGTAGTGTAGTCTATATTTTCCAGTGTATGAATTCTCCAAAAAATCATATTAAAGGGATCTCAAACAGGAAAGCTTGAATTTATTTTATTTTTTTCCTATGAAAATGTGGTTTTGACATGTGAAGTATTAGCGTTTGGTTTTGTTACCACTTAATTGTAAAGGAATACATTTCTGTATATGTATTTTGCTATAACATTTTTGAACAGACATGCACAGAGTGTGATATTAGCATTTCTTATGGCATGTGTGACAACATTCTTTGTTCCAGAAATGCAAGCTCTGTTTTACCCAGCTATCACTCTCTACAGCAAATTTGTAATGAAAGGCACATACTCTAGATTCATATTAGGTGAAATCTTCACTTCCCAATGTGCCCAGGACAAGTGCAATGTTTTTGCCTCCACTTTCCCCAGCATCCTGAGAATATATGCACATGCAATGAGCTTGGCTATACATAATAATATGATTGATTTGCCAAAACTCGACAGGGAAAAATCTGGTGCAGCTGTGCATAATAGCCAGTGGTGGCTGGTGGTTTATTTTTTTGGGGGGGGGTGGAAAACAATCACCCGCAACCCCCACCAACGACTCCCCAGTTGGTCGGGTCACTGGTTGTTCAGACTCAGTTTTTCTTCTAACCTTTTATTAATACAATCCTTCAGCGTCCTGACATCCTCCTTCAATTCCTCCACCGCCTGTGTGGAATACAGGGGCAGATCTCCCATGGCTCCCTCCTAGGGACCCCATCCACTGGTCCCCTCCCGTTAGCCCTTGTCCAGGCCGTTTGCTGGTGAGCTCCCAGATGGCCTCTTGGTTGGTAAGGATGTGCTTCTTCTGCTGTGGCACGATGTGCCAGTGATGTTCTACAGGACGACGAGGAGCTCTTCTCCGGCAGGCTAAGGGGGTGCAGATGAGTCTGCTGAAGCTGGGGGAAGATGGACTCTTGGATCCGGGAAGCTCCAGAAAAGCTTCCTTCGATTCTACCGTGCGTCCCCTCCCTCCTCCTCCTCCTAGGCGACCAATAGGATCACTTATCCTTTCAGCGAATAGGGTGATGGATCTCAGGACCCGCTTCCTGATTGGCCGGGAGGAGAATCAGTGTGACAATAGTGAATATTAATTTGCTAATGTCACACAAGTGGGTGTGGCCACCCTTTTTGAAGCCTATTAGAGCCTCTGGCTCTAATCACATGCTTCAATAAAGAAAAACCCCATTGGAATCCATGCGTTCGGTGCCCCGCATGTAGATTAGGGGGCTGACTGCATAGAGGAGGGGGTGACGCCCATGTGCCCCTAATGGATGGTCTGCCACTGATCAGTTTATAACTCAAGCTTGTTCAATGAATCTTTTAAAAAAAAAAACTGGCAGCTGGTTGGTTTCTATGCAGAGCTGCATCAGATTTTGCATGACCTGGATGTGGTTTGACCCAGAGGACATCTGCTACAGCCTGTGTTGATAGGCTACAATTTCCATCCTAATTGTATTGGTGCTTTGGCGGTTTTTGTTATCAGCCCTGTATATTATCCAGGCTGTTAGGTCGAGACTCTATTCTTTGCCATCTGGGATATAGTCATTACCTTTCCTCTGGGTCCTAACTTTATTCTTTTTATCTTTGCCTAATAGACATGGCCTTTGGTTGGGTAAATACCTCCCCCAATCACCAGAGGAGGCTCCTCCGGGTGCCTGGGGTGCCTTTTTGGCATTAGCAGTAGGATGTATGTATTTCCTGAAGAAGCTAAGAAATAGCGAAACTAGTCAAAATACTTCACTACTTGTATTGTTATTGGATTTTATGGTTAAATAAACTAATTTTTTATACAATTGTTTATATACTTGATTTTACTTTATTCTCAATGTGTACCATGATAGTCCGCTAGCTCTTTTTCTTTGGTGTCTCTGGCTGGGGACCAGACCTCCAAATTCTTATTCCACATAATTACGGATGATGATACACGATCAAAATGTTATTTCAACTTTACATGTTGTAAGGCCACCCATTTTCTCACAATGTAAACAAAACAGCCATGAATGATGTCCATTCATGACTGTTTTGTTTACATTTGTGATGCTGTGATTGGCCCACAGCTATCACATGGTACCTGGGCCAATCACAGCACACTGTAGCACGTGATTAGCTGAAGCCAATCACAGCATGCCAACAGTAAGCAAGCTGTTATGAATGGAAAGCCATTCATGACCAATAACAATTGCTTATAACAGTGATCATCACTGTTTTAAGCAATAATAGTGTAAAAAAGATTGACAGGATGTAAAAGTAAAAAAGAGAAATAAAGTTGTTTTGCATATTGTCACCAGTCAGTATTTTTGATCACCAGCACACTAGGCATATGATGTCTGCACTAGTCACAGTATTTTAAAATAATTGTAAATAAAAATGAAAAGAAAAATGTATTTCATTTTTTAATTTTCCAAAGAATTGTTACAAAAATTACAAATTTCCATGCCTTTTACTAAATAGCTCAGACTGTCTATTTTCCAAAAAGGGGTCATTTGGAGGTTCTTTGTACTGCTCTGGCATTTCAGGACCTCAACAAATGATAGGCCATCAGTACGTGTCCATGTTAGTCTATGGCTTCATGCCCACCTAGGCGTTTTTGAGCTGCAAATGGCATAGGCGTTTTTAAGCTGTAAAAAAAACCCAGGACCAGTGCGTTCCGTGGCGCGGAGCTAGAGCTGTAAAAACGTGAATTGCGGGAAAACGCGCAAAAACGCGCATAAACGCGCAACATATTTTCTTTGTTTTCTGAGTGCTATAACCAAGAGATGTTTCTTTAAAAACGCTACTTAACGCTAACGCTAAAAAACGCGCAAAAACGCCAATGCAAAACGCGGTAAAAATCGCGTTTTTAATGCCGATTTTTCCAGGCGTCGGAGCTAGCTTTGCAGCCAGTTTTTTAAAATGTCCGTGTGCATGAGCACTAAGAAAAAATGATTTTTGTTTATATAGCAAAAAATAAAAATAAAAACAAGCAATACCAGCAAAAAAATTGTTAGCTATAGTTATGTGAAAGAAATGATAAAAATGTTAATTGTGTGTTACATTACCAAGCAATTGCCAGATAAGTAGCTTAGTGCTGAATAGCAAAAAATGTCCTGGTAAAACCTCCAGGTGGTCAATTGGTTAACCTCCCTGGCAGTATGATTATTTCTGATTTTAACCACTTCAATACAGGGCACTTAAACACCTTCCTGCCCAGACCAATTTTGAGCTTTCAGCGCTGTCACACTTTGAATGACAATTGCGCGGTCATGCTACACTGTACCCAAATGAAATTTTTATCATTTTTTCCCCACAAATAGAGCTTTCTTTTGGTGGTATTTGATCACCTCTACGGTTTTTATTTTTTGCGCTACAAATAAAAAAATACTGAAAATTTTGAAAAAAAAAATGTTTTTTTTTGTTTCAGTTTCAAAACTTTGTAAATAAGTACGTTTTCTCCTTCACTGATGGGCACTGATGGGGCTACACTGATGGGCACTGATAAGGTGGCACTGATGGGCACCAATGTGGCACCAATGAAGTGGCACTGATAGGCGGCACTGATGGGCGACACGGATGGGCGACACGGACGGACACTGATAGGTGGCACAAATTGGCACTGATAGCTGGCACAGATGGGCGGCATGGATGGGCGGCACGGATGGGCATGGATAGGCGGCACAGGTGGGCATGGATAGGCGGCACAGGTGGGCATGGATAGGCGGCACAGGTGGGCATGGATGGGCACTCAGGCGGCACAGGTGGGCACTCATAGGCGGCATCGGTGTTATAGTAATGGATGCCAATCAGTGCCAAACAATAATGCATGCCAATCAGTGATGCCCATTGTGGCCACTGATTGGCATCCATTATGGGCACTGATTGGCACCCATTGTGCTGACTGGCACCCTGGTGGTCTAGGGAGGATTATGGATTTTTATTACCTTTTCCCTGGTGGTCTAGTGGTGTCCCTGGTGGTCCAGTGTGGGCATCCTCGGGGGGGCTGTGCTGATAATCGATCAGCACAGACCCCCCCTGTCAGAGGAGCAGCCGATCGGCTCTCCTCTACTCGCGTCTGACAGACGCGAGTGAGGGAAAGCCGATCACCGGCTCTTCCCATTTACACTGTGATCAGCCGTGATTGGACACGGCTGATCACATGGTAAAGAGTCTCCGTCGGAGACTCTTTACCGAGATCGTAGTTGCCGGGTGTCAGACTGACACCCCGCAACAACGATCCTAATCCTAATCACGTCATATGACGTCCGGTTAGGATTATGAAACCACTTTGCCGCCGTCAATTTGTAATAGGGCGGGCGGCAAGTGGTTAAGTGCTGAAAGCGGTACAATTATTTTGCATGGAAATTTGGCGTTTTATATTGTATGCCTGCAATTCTTAGGAATAACTCTCTTAAATCTGTTCAAACAAGAGTCTAGTAGACATCCCGGGTATGATAAAGTTTATAATATAATAAATAATGATAAGAAATAATAATAAGAATTATTCAATAATGTAATCAAATCCAAAAACACTGAAATTTGCTCATTTGCAGAATTGTCGCTGTCATTAGATTTAGTGTTTGATGACGAATTTCCCCACAAATCGCTATTGCTCAATTCTGCACGTGATTATAATTTATTATCGCTGTTTTCTAGTTGGTCTAAAATCACTTTTGACATAAAGGGACAGTTTTTGGTTGCTATGGACAATCTCCAAATTCCAGGCAGAAAAAAACAGTATTTATAATATAAAAGTGCATGCAGGACACTGAACAGACCACTAGGGACAAAGGGGGTGTGTATTTTTTTATACAGTACTGTAATCTGTAAGATTACAGTACTGTATGTGTTTTGTGTATTTTTAGTTTTTTTAATTTGGTGTACACACAGTGTGGAAGATATCGCTGGATCCAGGGGACAAGGTAAATAAACCTCTCCCTGTATCCAGCTGTGCAATCCCGAGTCTGGCTCCGGGTTGCCGCTCATGGTACTGAAACTGCAGCCTGAGCCAGACTCGGGATTACCGGCAGGGAGATTAAATCAATATTTGGTGACCTCAGTGGAGAAATTATTCTGTTGTCCTATATGTCTATCTTAAAGCTCAATTCCGGAGGAAAAAAGTTGTACTCTTGCAATGGTTCTCCATCCCCACACTGCAAGGTGAAATGCTTACTCCTTGCTCCCCAAGCAGGCAGTACTCTAACTCTGACATTCTGAAATGTGGGAGGGTCCTAAATGTCTTCCATGAATGAGATGATATCAGAGAGCTGTGACTGGTCAGGCAACGAAGGGAAGAGGCATTGGTAGACAGGTCACACGAACAGGAGGTAGCATGCAGAAGCAATGAATAAGGTAAAAATATCACCCTCTTCACCATTCCCTAGGCAGTTAGGAGGGGAGGGTAAATCTTTTGTCTTTCCAGTTCCGTTTTAAGATTTATCTCATATTGGCTGTATTTATTTCTACAAGGGGTTGTGTTTATGACCTTTTTACAGTATGTTGTGTTCCTGAACTTTTCACTTCCTTCTCCCTTGTGACAACTGTGCTTGTTATACACTGGGTAGGCATGATCTTTTTATAATTTAAAAAGAGTAGATCAAATTGTTCGTGACAACAAGTACACAGTGTTTATCATTAATGTGAAATTCAGCATTGAGAAAGCCAGCATACTGTATCATTGACAAGTATAATTTTTACATGCCGGTTGAAATTTCAACACACCAGAAGAAAAATGATGAACAGTCTTACACAAAGGTCACGTAATTAAAATAATTGTCAATGTGCAGAAACTCCCACTTGTAGCAAGGGAATTAAGAGACATACCAATCTACAGTATTTGCATTTTCTGCTTAAAATACCAAGGGGATGGAAGACAGATGAGATATAAGTTGCAATAATTCACTGTCTCAGCCTGCCCGCTGATGGAACTGAATATACAGTTCTAAATTAATGGTTTTCTCTTGGCTAACAACAGTATGCCAATTCTGGTTATACACAAACTCAATGGGTTGTCCTATTTTGCAGAGCTCATGCTTGATATGTCAGGTAATATAAGCCAATGCTTCTATTGATACAGATCTGGAATACACCATTTATCATGCTTATTATTACTTTGAAAGCTGACAACAAAGGAATTTCAGTGAACATAAAATGCATCTCCAATGTATGAGAGCCCATTGATTGTAAAGCATCAGAGAATGCAATAAACCTTGAAAACAAGAAGATTTCACAGCATTTCTTGCATGAAAGGGCAAATAAACTGGGCTACATTAGCGTCACTTGTCAACCATGTCATTAGTAAATCTGTACCACATGTTCCTAATTACCTGCAATATGTCAAGTGTTAACCATGAACGCTACGTATCAATTACATCAGATATGGAAAAGTCCATGTCAGTGTATCACATACACATAACATCACTCTTTAGTACCTATCCTTTAAAGAAAACGTATAAAAGCGTGCTGTGTGCACTTTGCTCACCAACATTACAGGATTGTAGACAAGGGATGGAACCTTAGGGCAGCATCATGAGAATGCAGGCTGCACCTACCCTCCCCGAATACCATAAAGTCAAATACCTATTTAAATAATGATACATAACTTGTTGGCAAAAAATTGGCTGTGGCACGTTTATCGGTGTATTCCAATCAATAAATAATAATAACAACATCTTGATAACTTTATTAATTCATAAAATTCTTAAATTTCAAACAATAAACTTAAAGTGGTTGTGAACCCACTGCAACCACTTTAACCTACAGGTAAGTCTAGATTAAGGCTTACCTGTATGTGCAAAAAATGTATCCCAAACCTAAAAGGTTTAGGAGATATTTGCAGGAATAAAGGCATTGATGTCTACGGCGCGCCGTAGACATTGGGCACAGGCACACCAGCTCGCAGGAGTGACGTCATCGGCGCTGTGACTGGAAGTCCCTCCGGGATAGATGATGGCGCTGGAGTAGACGAGGGCCAATGCCGGGGCTTCGATCTCAGGTAAGTAATTCATAATGGGCTAGTATGCTATGCATACTGCCTCATAATGCCTTTGCCTTGCAGGGTGTATTGATTATTTTTTTAGGAGGAGTTCCTACACGCTGGGTTTGAAATCTCAAGCCTGGCCTACCCCACAACCACGGCCTATTCAATGCAGTTTTGCAACCCTACATTAACCACTTCAGCACAGGAAGAGTTGTCTGCTTAATGACCAGGCCATTTTTTTGAAATACGACACCGCGTCGCTTTAACTGACAATTACGCGGTCATGCGACGCTGTACCCAAACAAAATATATGTCCTTTTTTTTCCCCAAAATTCTGCTTTCTTTTGGTGGTATTTGTTCACCTCTGCGGTTTTTATTTTTTTCGTTATAAACAAAAAAAGAGCGACAATTTTGAAAAAAAAAGCAATATTTTTTCCTTTTTGCTATAATAAATATCCCCATTTTTTTTAAAAAAAAGCAAATTTTTTTCTCAGTTTAGGCCAATATGTACCCCATACCCATTTACATTAGTTAAAGGGGGCTTCCAGATTCCAATAAGCCCCCCGCCCGCAGATCCCCCCACAACCACCAGGCAAGGTTTGTGGGGACGAGGCCTCCCCATGTTGAGGGCATGTGGCCTGGTATGGTTCAGGAGGGGGGGCACTCTCTTGTCTCCCCTTCTTTTCCTGCGACTTGCCAGGTTGCGAGCTCGAATAAGGGTCTGGTATGGATTTTGGGGGGATCCCTATGCCATTTTTTTATTTTTATTTTTATTTTGGCATAGGTTTCCCTTTAAAGCCATGAAATCCATGTTGATGGGGACAAGGGTCTCGTCACCATAACCCTTGCTCGATAGTTGTGGGGTCTGTGGGCGGGTGGCTTATCGGAATCTGGAAGCCACAAAAGCACCACCATGACAATGGCACAATTTTTCAAGACAATGGCTGCCAATGGTGCTGTTTTAAAAAAAATGACAGTATTCAGACTCACCGTTTTTGGTGATCTGAATACTTTGAAGTGCAGGGGAGAGATTTGGGGTCTTTTAGACCCCCGATCCATCCATAAAGAGTACCTGTCACCACCTATTATAGTCCCAAGAGATGTTTACATTCCTTGTGACAGCAATAAAACCGATCAATTTTTTTTTTTTTAAAGTGACAATGTAAATAAATAAATAGGGAAAAAAATATTGAAAGCGCCCCCATCCCTGCAGCACAGAAAATACACACGTAAGTCGTGCCCGCATATGTAAACAGTGTTCTACTGACTTCCATCATCCAATCATGTGAAGGCAAAAATGAAGTTTTTTTTCCAATTTTCCTTGCAATTGGGTATTCTTTGCAAAGTGAATCTTTACCTCATTTACTAAGCTCTGGAGCAACTGCATTGCAGAGTGCAACTCCACTTTGCTAAGTGGACTGTCTATTTACGTTTAGTAAATCAACCCCTAAGTGACACATTTTGGGGACCAGTGACACTAATACAGTGAACAGTGTTAAAAAAATGCACTGTTACTGTACTAAAGACACTGGCAGGGAAGGGGTTAACATCAGGGTTGATCAAAGGGTTAACTGTGTTCCCTGGGAGTGTTTTTTTTAACTGTGTGGCACGTGCATTTACTGTGGAAAGACAGAGATTGGTGTTCCTGCTTAGCAGAAACACAAGATCTCTGTCTTCCCTTCACAAAGAATGGCAATTTGCCTTGTTTACACAGGCCGACCGACGCTCTGCTGATTTCCGGAATGTTCAGCGGGTCCCGAGTCCAGACAGACATCAGGTCCGCCGGATATACTTTTTTTTATTTTTTTTATTCTAACTACATATATCAAAGTTATACAATTTTATCAGTTGTAGATTACAGTTCTACAGTTGTAGATTGTCACTTTAAATACCAAATTACAGTTACATACCAATTACAGATTAAAGATCTACAGTTGTAGATTGTCACTTTAAATACCAAAAGGCAAAAAAATATTTTTTTTGAAGTACCCAAAAATGGCACTGGGTTTCATATAAATTTTCTAAATCCACCGGTCCATATGCACTTTTGTTCAAGAAGAGGAGTGTAAGCAACAGGATCCGTATAGGCTCTATGGCTTATGTGTGCTTTGTTTTGTATTTTTCCCTTGAAATTGAACTTCATTGACTGCACGGTGTACTACAAACTTTTACTTTTTATTGCTTATTCGGTGTGACAAATCTGCTGCAAGAATTGCAAATGATACTAAAAAAGAAACAGGAAAAATATTTTAGACTAGTCAGCTCTTTTATTTTACTAACTTCTGAATCACTTTATATGTGTGATTCCTGGCAAGTTACTCCTCTGCAGAATTAAAAAAACTCTCAACGCTTATCTGGGGTGCTGGATCATCACAAATGTGTGTCAAATGGCTTTAACAATGATTACTTCTAATTCTAATAATATAAAATAGACTAAAAGAACTTCACATTATCATTTAATGTTAATATTTAACTGTTGCATAAAACGTATAATTTATTTTTAATACAAATTGTATTTCTAGTTCAATATACAGTTTTCAATGACTTACTAATGCTGCGTACACACGATCGAACTTTCCAACAACAAAGTTTTGTTGGCAGAAAATTTGAGAACCTGCTAGCCAACATTTGTTGACGGAAAGTTCGGCAACTAATGTTTGATGGAGCATACACACGGTCGGACTTTCAGCCAATAAGCTCACATCTAAAATTTCCCGTTGGAAAATCCGACCGTGTGCACGCAGCATTACACTTTTTGCTTATCTGACTGGCTTGTTGCTGCTCCAATTGCCACTCAGCTTACCACTAATGCATTGGGGGTTAAGATGAGAGAATACAATGACCAATAATGTTTAAAGGGGGGGGGGGAGTCGCGGGAATACGCTGACCATGTTTAAAGGGGGGCCTGAGAATACACTGACCATGTTTAAAGGGGGGCTGAGAATACACTGACCATGTTTAAAGGGGGGGCTGAGAATACACTGACCATGTTTAAAGGGGGGGCTGAGAATACAGTGACCATGTTTAAGGGGGGCTGAGAATACACTGACCATGTTTAAGGGGGGCTGAGAATACACTCACTATGTTTAGGGGGGCTGAGAATACACTGACCATGTTTAAAGGGGGGGGGGCTGAGAATACACTGACCATGTTTAAAAGGGGGGGCTGAGAATATAATGACCATGTTTAAAGGGGGGGCTGAGAATACACTCACCATGTTTAAGGGGGGGGGGGGGCTGAGAATACACTGACCATGTTTAATGGGTCGGCTGAGAATACACTGACCATGTTTAAAGTGGGGGGAGGGTTGAATGCTTTGAAAAAGAGACACCATATTGACTACTAATGTTTTGTGATTGAAAAGAGAATACACTGCCCACTATTTATTAGGAGGCAAGGAAAGCATACACCGATATACTGACCACTAATGCTTTTGTGGAGGAAAGGGAAGAATACACTGACCACCAATGCATTGTCTGGGGGAGGGGAAACAATCTTATTGAGCCTGGGTTCACACTGCTGCACTGCTATGTGGTGCAAATTTGATGTGGGTTTTCGTCCAGGATAAAGTGCGAATTTACATCCTGATTTGCGATGCAGAGGTGCCAACAAGTTTGCATTGCAGCATAGAAGTTCACATCGCACCCGCACCAAAGAAGCACAGGGGTATTTTTTTTACTGATATTGATAAGCAATTGAAGAGAACTTTGTTACATACTCTTGCATCCTGCTCTTAATACTGTGCTGTATGTTACATAGTTCAGACCACAGTACTCTATATTAAATGTTGTACATTATATACTCCTGACAGCTACAATCTATAAGCTATGCTGTACATTACCTACTCTGACCACTACTCTCCACACACTATATTGCATATTATATACTCTGGGTATTCTCTCACTCTCACTCCATACACAGGGGGTTATTTACTAAAGGTATCCACTTGGAAGTGCAGTCGCTGTAGATCCGAGGGGGACATGCAAGGAAAATAAAAATCTGTATTTTAGCTTGCATATGATTGGATGATAAAATCAGCAGAGCTTCCCATCATTTCGGATCTTCCCCTCAGATCTACAGCGACTGCACTTCCAAGTGCACTTGTAGGGCAAAGTGGATTTGCCTTTAATAAATCAACCCTACTGTGTTGTATGCTACATAAAAGTTTTGAACTATTCCTAAATAAGTTCTGCTTTAAGTTAGGCTAAAACAAATGATAAATTCTATGTTGATAATCTGCGTAGAGGAAAATTACATACAGTATCCAATGGAAGAGTTTCAATTTTTAGCAATGATCATTTTGTGGTGTGGAGCATGTGTCCGTGAAATTGTCACTTGGGACACACTAGCTAAATAATATTATGGGTAAAGAATAAACAGCGAGTAGGCCCTCACTCCATTTTACTACGTCCTTTCAGCCACACCCAATATGCAGTGACACAAAACCACGCTTCCTTTTTGTATGTTATCTTCATTCGCACGTCGATCTTTTTCAAGCTCAAAAATTGGAAGTCATGAGGCTGTGCCACAAGGTTTGCTAAAATCTTGATAATGCATTTAACTAATGTAGCACTACACCTTCAAGGGCTGTTGAATTTAACTGCTTCTTTTCCAAACAGTATAGAGGCCGCCAGTTACCCAAACAACAGTCCATTCACTCTGGCTCCAGTGAAAAATTGCAAAACACACTGGCATCTGGAGACTTTGTTTCGATGTATATTTAGTGGTACCCAGTGCTATTTTTCTGGACACTACAATCAATGCAATCAGAGCCAGACTGCATCTATGTCTCAGCATTGCAGCTCCTAAAAGCTTGCAGGACAGAAAGCCAGTCATTTGGCTGCCTCGGGGGCAACAGCCCCCCCTGAAGCTGGGAACTCTCCTTTATGGAGACAATCTCTCCAGGGCCTCAGACTATTCAGACTATTTATCAACTGCACAGTCACCAACTGGGCCCATATCCCCAAGGATTGGCTAGGCACTAATCAATATTCAGGCAGGTTATTTGAATTCTCCTGCATTGAGCTCTAGAAGCTTCCTCTAAAGTTAGGGGGAAGCATTCAAGCTCCCGGCCTGTGAAACCCTGAACAGACCAAACCAAACAATCTCTGCTCATTCGATTACATAAGGAGCCAGAAAACAAAATTTTCCTAGCAACCTAACTAGGAGGGTGCTACACTAATTAGGGACGTTTTTTTTTTCTCAGCAAAAGTGAAGTTACACCCAAGAGAGCACGGGCTCTGGGAGCTGTGCCCCAAAGGCAGAGGGAAGAGGACTATTTGCCAGTTACCATGTTACATGCATGGGATTAGTTACAGCTTTAACAAAAACATTGATTTGTTTTCTGTCATTTTAGCACATGTGTAACACTGATTTATGTTAACTTATATCATACCATTTGATATCATGTTTTCCCAGTCCCTATTGATGGTAGAAGTAGCTTCTCCCTAGAAGATGGTAGAAGTAGCTTAATTCTTTGTGAAATATAGAAAATATTTATATTTTCCCTGTCATTGACTGCTCCACTGAATACCTCTGGGTCCTCGTGCATTGTAGCTAATGTACTCATATGAGCAGGTTGTTGCACTGTACAAAAGCAAATTTGTTTTATAAAATTCTAAAAGTAAATGTAAAATGTATGTATAATTTTTTTTAATCTACATTTTCTGTAAAGTTTATTAGCAGATCAGTTGGTCATTAGATAGAACCAGAACAATGTAAATAAGGAGTTAAAAACACTGGCGACAGGCTAAGATATATAAATTGAGAATGATTTATTATTGAGCAGATTGGATTTATCCAAAAAAATGACAGCTAAGCAATTATTAATATCCACACTATTCCCTTGGGGGCTACATAAAATTCCAAAAGCTTCCTTTATTTTGATAGACTATGTAAAGTGACACAGAGCAGAATTTGGTGATTTATTGTCTAGGCTGGTATTCTACCGAAATTAACTCTAATTTTGAATTGCTATAAAAACAGCTAGCTGGGTTATCCTCTGGCTGATAAAAAATATATATTTGTGGAAGATGTAGCATCATGATATCTTGATTTATATTCACAAATCTCACTTTTCTGCTACAATAATTTTAAAGTAGTTGGTAAACCTGTGATCTGTTTATGGGACAGGTGATATGACGTTTTATTAAGATTCAGTCAGACACTAGAAAGCCAAACACATTTGACAGGCTGTTAAGGGGTAGTAACCTCTGTATGAAAATCACACAATAATACATTACCATATTCTGACCTCTTCTCCTAGCCTAGTATATAAGGAGATATTGATTAATGATATATTAACTCTAAACAGAATGTTCCTTAAAATAATTGGCCTGTCTGTTTACAGCTGCAAAGTTGCATTTTCACAAACACTTATGCCTTGTACACACGGTCAGAAATTCAGGCGGAAAGGGTCTGATCGGATTATATTGTCGGAAAATCCGATCGTGTGTGGGCTCTATCGGACGTTTTTCCGTTGGAAATTACAGGGGAAAAAATTTGAGAGCAGGATCTCAAATTTTCCGACAACAAAATCCGACTTTTTCCGATCGTTTGTAGAGAATTCAATCAGACAATGTGCCCTGCATGCGCAGATCAAATTACGAGACCAAAGCTATTGGCTAGTAGCCTCAATGTAGTCCCGTCGTAACAAACGAATGTCATCACGTTCAGATCGGATTTTCCGACAACTTTGTCCGACCGTGTGTATGCAACACAAGTTTAGCACAAAATCCGTCTGAAAAAATCTAACGGATTTTGTTGTCAGAATGTCCAACTGTGTGTACAAGGCATTACACATAATGAAAAACAAAAGAAAAACACCGCGCTAATTCAAACAAAAACAAGTGAAAAGTGAAAAACTATAAAATATTCTGTGAAGAACACAGCCCAGCTGCTAGCACACAAACAAACCAAGTTCACATAACATAAATACAATAAGTGCTGCGCTTGAAGGCACCTATTTAAATAGGTGAAAGAAATAAATAATGTGTATAAATAACAATATAAACGAGTGAATACAAAAGTTCATGAAGTGTTTGAGAACAGTCCCAAAAAATTATTCACTCTGGTGCGTCTCAAGCTGAATTACAAGTCCGCAGATGGCATTCAGGGTGAATTATCCTACCAAGTTCTCTGCCCTTGGCGACTCTTGGAGCTCAATTATAAGCAAGTAGAAAAAATAGGTACCCTTACCAGATGAGTTGGACACATCCACCTTATAGTAGTGTGTCTTGCGATCTTATGGGGGGGGCTCCGGCCACTCACCCCAGTACACCGACCCGATATATTGTCCTCTCAGGGTTCCTCGTGGTCTGCGGATAGGAAAGGCGAGTGGGATTTCCGTGCCAAACGCAGCGATCGGACTTGATGCCAGACGTCCCGCAAAAGTTCACCATAAAGGAAATAGAGCATAAAATACGCTTCGCATGGTGAAATACAACCAATGATGGTTTATTGAAAAAAAAATTTTTGATGAACAAAATTAAAATTATAAAATCACGTGATACAAACACTTCATGAACTTTTGTATTCACTCGTTTATATTGTTATTTATACACATTATTTATTTATTTCACCTATTTAAATAGGTGCCTTCAAGCGCAGAACTTATTGTATTACACATAATGAGTTGAATTACATATTTGCAGAAGTATTGGTCAATTGCATATTTGTCAAAAAGGCTAGTACTGTGCTTTCAGTTAGGGATGGCCGAACTGTTCGCCTAGCAGTCGGTTCGCGGCAAATTTTGCGTGTTCGCGATTCGCCAAACCAGCGGTCTATTGCCGCTGTTCGCCCGGCAGACATATGTGTTTACAGTGTGAAAGAACTTTGACCCATGATAACACATCCATCATGGGGTACAGGACAGCCAATTGAGACATTTCAGCACATGGACAATTGGACATTCCCCCTACCTTATAAATAGACCTGATCTGGCAGCCATTTTACATTCTGTCTTATGTCAGTGTAGGGAGAGGTTACTGTGTGTAGCAGGGACAGACTGTAGTGACACAAATCGCTAGCTATAAGGTCCACAAAAGTCCTTTTAAAGACTGGTATAGGTGTAGTACAGTATATAGGGTTCAATACACTGCTGTGCTGGTGATTGCAGCTGTCTTTTGTCAGTGTAGGGACAGGACGCTGTGTGCAGCAGGTACAGTCAGTTTAATCACTAGCTAGCTATTACTATTAGGTCCACAAAGGTCCTTTTAAGGACTGGTATAGGTGTACAATATATAGGGTGCTGGTGCATTGCTGTGCTGCAGATTACTGCTCATTTCTGCAGCTGTCTTTTATCAGTGTAGGGACTGAGGGACAGTCTGCAAATCACTAGCTACTAGGTCCACAAATGTCCTTTTAAGGACTGGTATAGGTGTAAAATATATAGGGTGCTGGTGCAGGGCTGTGCTGCAGATTACTGCTGGTTTCTGCAGCAGTCTTTTATCAGTGTAGGGACTGAGGGACAGTCTGCAAATCACTAGCTACTAGGTCCACAAAGGTCCTTGTAAGGACTGGTATAGGTGTACAATATATAGGGTTGTGGTGCACTGCTGCTGGCCGCTGCCCTATTCTGCAGCAGTCTTTTATCAGTGTAGGGACTGAGGGATAGTCTGCAAATCACTAGCTTCTAGGTCCACAAAGGTCCTTTTAAGGACTGGTATAGGTGTACAATATATAGGGTGCTGGTGCAGGGCTGTGCTGCAGATTACTGCTGGTTTCTGCAGCAGTCTTTTATCAGTGTAGGGACTGAGGGACAGTCTGCAAATCACTAGCTACTAGGTCCACAAAGGTCCTTGTAAGGACTGGTATAGGTGTACAATATATAGGGTTGTGGTGCACTGCTGCTGACTGCTGCCCTATTCTGCAGGAGTCTTTTATCAGTGTAGGGACTGAGGGACAGTCTGCAAATCACTAGCTACTAGGTCCACAAAGGTCCTTGTAAGGACTGGTATAGGTGTACTATTTGGTGTGCAGTATATAGGTGTGTAATACACGTATAAAATACTTGCACATATAGAAAGCATAGTATAGTGCATTTCCACTGTGCAGCATTGTGACTGCTGAGCGGTTCTGCAGCGATACTACAAAGAGTGACAAACGCAATTAAAAAAAAGTATTATAACTGGTGTAATAGACCAGTGGCCCCCAAAAACGACAGATTGAAGCGGGGTGTTATATACCTTCTTCCACATACATACTGCACTTCTCTAGAGACTTTTGTCACAGGGTCATTTAAAAAATGACAGGCAGAGGAAGAGGCAGGCCCTTCCGCAGGGGTGGTAGGGGTAGGGCAGGAGCAACAGGCTTGAGCCAAAGTGGCAAATTGTAGAAGGTGCATGAGATTACGTCAAAGGACTCACCAGACTTGGTTGAGTGGTTCACTCAGCCTTACTCTTCTGCACCCTCCTCATCCTCTCGATCTGCACCCTCTTCTTCACTCTCTGCTGTGTGCACCCCCAAAGACACTACAACCAACACCACCACCATATACCTTCCGCTTGAGTCACAGGAATTATTTTCCGATCCATATCAAGACATTTCCGATGCGCAGACACTCTTGACATTGGATCAGGAAGAGGTGGTAGCAGCAACCGCCACTCAGCAGTCTGACGACAGTACCCAGATCAGCCCAAGGAGGAGGTTGGTCCCCGCTGTTGCTGCCTACTCTCAGATCTCCAATTATAGCGGTTGGGAAGGTGACGTCGATGATGACGTGTCTAGTGATGTCACGTGGGTGCCCACAAGAGAGAAAGTGGAGGGGAGTTCAGAGGGAGATATGGACCAGCAGATAGGGAGGAGAAGCAGGAAGAACTTACATTGCACAGGAGGGACAAAGCAGACTGCTAATGTATCAGGAGCGAGGCATCAACCATGTACAGTCACATCTGGTGCTCCCAGGATGCCGGCACATGGCTCCGTGTCCACTGCTGACAATAGCGTTGCCATCTGCAATCTTTGCAGTCAATGCATAAGTCGCGGTAAGCCCAACACTCATCTAGGGACGGCCGCCTTAAGAAGGCACATGAGCAGCCATCGCCGAGCCGAGTGGGAGCAACGGAACACACAAAGCCACACTCCAGGCTCTCACCGCCCAGCCTCGTCTTCTACTTCTCCTTCTCCTCTCTCCTCACAATTGTCCTCCACTCCACCTTCCATCAAGCCATCCTCACGTTTTCTGCAAAAAGGCAGGCTTCCGTGGGCTAAATGTTGTGTAAATGAGCGTAAAAAAAATGATGACGCCGGATAACCCTCTTGCCCAACGGTTGACGGCTGGCTTGTCAGAACTGATAGCCTGCCAACTACTGCCATATAAACTGGTGGGCTCGGAGACCTTTTGAAAATTTGTGGCCATTGGAACAACACAATGGAAGGTCCCAGGAAGGAAGTATTTCTCACAGAAGGGCATCCCAGAGCTATATGGCCCTGTTCAGCGGCAAGTGAATGTATCTCTGGCACACAGTGTCAGTGCCAAGATACATATGACCACAGACACGTGGTCTAGCAAACACGGGCAGGGAAGGTATATCACTTTTACTGCCCACTGGGTGAACCTTCTGACGGCCGTCAAGCATGTAACCCGTGGCACTCGTGTAGATTTGGTTTTACCGTCACGGATTGCATGCAGGCCTGGCTCTTCTTCTCCTCCTCCTTAACCATCCTCCTCCCTCTCCTCCTCGGCTGACTCCTCCTTTTCCACTGCTAGCGTCTCTTCTGCTGCGCCACCCAAGCTCCCCAGAACCTATTCGACATGCCAGGTGAGACGTTGCCATGCTGTGCTGCGTCTGTTGTGCCTGGAAGCCAAGAGCCACACTGGCCCTGCAATCCTTTCAGCTTTACGTTCACAGGCAGATCAGTGGCTAACACCGCTCAATTTGACAGTTGGTAAAGTGGTGTGTGACAATGGTGCCAATCTGCTTAGCGCATTGAAACAGTGCAAAATTACAGGCGTGCCATGCATGGCACACATCTTAAACTTGGTCGTGCAGCGATTCATTGTCAAATACCCTGGGGTCCAGGACATCTTGTGGGAGGCAAGGAAAATCTCGGCCCGTTTCAGAAGATCTTACACGGCTATGGCTTGCCTTGCTGACATTCAGCGGCAACACAATCTCCCGGTCCGATGTCTTATTTGCGATTGCCCGATGCGATGGAACTCAACCTTCTATATGCTTGATAGGCTTCTCCAGCAGAAACGTGCAGTTAATGTCTACCTGTACGAACTCTGCAGCAGAACAGGTTCTGGGGAGCTTGGTTTTTTTTCACCGCGCCAGTGGCTGCTCATGCGCGACGCATGCAGACTTCTGCGGCCATTTGATGAGATCACCAAACTGGTCAGTTGCAGCCATGGCATCATCAGGGACATGGTACCTTATGCCTTCTTTATGGAGCGTGCATTGCGTCGTGTCATTGATCAAGCCGTGGAGGAGCAGGAAGATGCAGAAGTCGCAATGCTGGATGAATTCCCGGGGGGACTACTCTATCTGAGACAAGTCAACAACAGGAGTCTGAAGAGGAGTCAGAGGAGGATGGTGCCGGGGCGGATGAGGAGGAGCAAGAAGAGCATGCTTTAAACCTTTCTGGGATCTCTGTTGTTGTGCGTGGATGGGGAGAGGAGACTGAGGAGGACGACATTATCCTGGATGATGAGCAGGAGCCAGGCCACCCCACCGCTTCCAGTTTAGTGCAAATGGGGGCCTTCATGCTCCAGTGTTTTAACAGGGACCCCCATATAAAAAGCATAAGGGTCAAGGACCAGTACTGGGTGGCAACGTACTTAGACCCCCAGTACAAACACAAAATGGCGGAAATGTTACCACCGTCCCAAAGGGCTGTCAGAATGGAGCACTTCCAGGCCTTGCTTAGAGAAATTCTGTATTCTGCTTTTGCGTGCGCTGACAGAGGAGGAATTCCCACTCAAAGAGAAAGAGTTGCGGGTACCAATCCAACAGCACCTGCAAAAAGAGGGCGGTTTGAAGATGTGTTGGTGATTTCTGATATGAGGTCATTCTTTCAGCTGACCCATCGACAGGTCTCATCCGGATCCAGCATCAGGGAACGCTTAGACCGACAGGTGTCCGACTACATCGGGTTAATGGCCGATGTGGACGCTCTGAGGAGTGATGAACCCCTGGACTACTGGGTGGGCAGGCTTGACCTCTGGCCAGAGCTTGCCCAAATTGCAATGGAACTGTTGGCTTACCCCTCGTCCAGTGTCCTGTCCGAAAGGACGTTCAGAGCAGCAGGGGGGATTGTGACCGATAAGCGCACTCGCCTAGCTCACGACAGTGTTGACTACCTCACATTTATAAAAATGAATGAGGCATGGATCTCGGAGGAATTCAACACATGTGACCAGTAGACCATGTATATCTCTATAAACGATTTATTTAATCGAGCACACAGACCTTTTTTCTACCTTTGGCTCACTTCCTTGTACAAAAAAAGCACACCGTACTACATGCCCATACCCTCCTGTTTGAAGAGGTTGAGCGGTGTCATATTTATGGTGCCCAGCAGTGAGTTGCTGGTATCAGTGCTGCTGTCAGTGCTCTCTATCTTGGTGCTGGTGTCAGTGCTCTCGATCTCGGTGCTGGTGTGGTCTCAGTGCTCACTATCTCGGTGCTGGTGTCAGTGCTCTATATCACGGTGCTGGTGTCAGTGCTCTATTTCACGGTTCTGGTGTCAGTGCTCTATATCACGGTGCTGGTGTCAGTGCTCTCTATCACTGTGCTGGTGTCAGTGCTCTCTATCACGGTGCTGGTGTCAGTGCTCTCTATCACGGTGCTGGTGATCATCTCCTGCACCCTCTTCATAGCCTACCCTGACCTTTCCTCTCCTCCATTGCCTTCATGTGCTCCTGAGCCCTGAATTGTCAAAATTTTACAAATAAAAAAAGAATGCTTGTAGTTGTCGATCCCAGATTCACTTCATACATGTGTTATGTCAGTGGCCATGTGGTGGGACTATGTGTGCACAGCTAGTAAGTATTTTGTGGCTGACAATATGATCTGTAGGTTTTTAAGGTTTGCCTGCCATTGAAGTCAATGGGGCCTGCCGCGAACTTTGCGGTTCACAAACTTTTGGCCGTGTTCGTGGTTTGCGTTTGCGAAATGTCCCGTCGGAAGTTTGTCCATCTCTACTTTCAGTATCACATTCATTTCATTTGAATAGTGTCTATAAGTATTTAATGTAAACATAACTTTTCATTACCTTAAAAGTTATTATTATTATAAGTATTAAGAAAAAAAATGATGTGGAATCCCCCCCATTCCTTCAGGTCTAGTATAGATTTTAAGGGGCACTCCCACTCCCCAATTTTTTTAAATGACATGGGGTCCCCCCCAAAGTCCATATCAGACCCTTATCCAAGCATGCAACCGGCAGGTCAGGAAAGGGGGGGTGAGCGAGTGCCCCCTTTTGAACCATACCAGGCCACATTTCCTCAACATGGGGGCTGTGGGCGGGGGCATATCGGAATCTGGAATCCCCCTTTAAGAAGGGAGCCCCAGATCCTGGCCCCCCTACTTCACAAAGAAAAAAGTGTAGTGTAAAAGAAAGACAGGAGGCAGTTTTTGACAAATCTTTTATTGAAAAAAAAATGTAAAAAATCTCACCCGGTGTAGTGCCACTGTCAATCACGATATCCGCCTCCACCGCCAACCCCAAAAAGTCCACTCCCGACAATGGCTCCCACCATCTGACACCTCCACCGTCTCCCACTGCTAAATAAACTAAGGGGCGGTGCCATCCAGTGATGTCACCAAGCGACACACTCCCCTGTGTGATGTCACTGACTGGGGGCATGATGGGTCAGTGATGTCACAAGGGAGCAGGTCTTGTGTTGTCACCGGGTGATATCGCCTCTGAGTTTATTTAGTGGTGTGAGGTGGGGAAGCTGTCAGGCAGTGGGAACCAGCGTCAGCATCGTGATTGACGATGGATCGATATTGTTTTTTTCAATAAAGTACTTGTCAAAAACTGCCTCCTGTCTTTTTTTACACTAAACTTTTTTTGGGTGAATGAGTAGGGGTACTATATACCCCATTCTCATTCACATGGGGGGCTGGGATCTGGAGCCCCCCTTGTTAAAGAGGACTTCCAGATTCCAATAACCCCCCCACCCACAAACCCCCAAAAGGGGCAGATGCCCTTGTCCCCATCGACATTAGGAAAAGGTGCTTTGGGGCAGGGTGGGCAGAGCGCCCCCTTGAGGGCATGAGGTCTGGTATGGTTCAGGAGGGTAGGGGCACTCTCTCTTCTCCCCCTTTCCTGACCTGCCTGGCTGCATGCTCAGATAAGGGACTGATATACATTTGGGGGGGACGCATTAATAAAATAATATTTTGGAGTGGCAGTTCCGCTCAGAATCCAAACCCATGGGTTTACGTCTTCTGCAGCATTTCCTGGGATTTGACAACTATTATCGGAAGTTTATGCGTAATTTCTTATCTCTGGACAAGCCCCTGACTGATATGATTAGAAAGGACGGTAACCCACAGAGTTGGTCTCCAGAGTCCGTTTCTGCTCCTGTGTTGGCAACTCCTGATCCTACGTTACCTTTTATCCTTGAGGTTGATGCTTCTGAGACTGGTGTTGGCACCCTTCTATCTCAACATCCTACCTCTGAGAGCGCTATGCATCCTTGTGGCTACTTTTACAAGAAATTGTCACCTGCGGAGTGCAATTATGAGACAGTGACAGAGCTGTTGGCGATCATTTTAGCCCTGAAAGAATGGAGACATCTCCTCGAAGGTACCACTGTGTTGGTTCTCAATCTTACAGACCATAAGAATCTCACATTCTTGTCTGAGGCTAAACGCCTCTCTCCCAGAAGGGTGCAATGGTCTTTTCTTCTCAAGGAGAAAATGTTGGCCTCGGTGCTTCTGCCTGCACGGTCCTGTTTGTTTTTTTCTGTGAGGTGAGGGGAGGCCCGCCATCCTTTGACTTCCTGGCACAGACTCCACCTTGAGATTTTCACCTCAGTGGGGTGATCAGTATCGTTTTATAAAGGCGCAATCTTTCCTTTTGTTTTTATTTTGGAATGTTTCATCTGTGACACCATTTTAGCACATGTAAGTGCTTCCACTATAAAAAATTTAATATATATTTATGGATTTATATGTATTCCATGTACTCATATTATATGCTTTCAATCAGTATTATAGATGCACAATTATGAGACCCTGAAGAACACCCCTGAGGAAAGAATGTAATTGAAATGCGTCGGGTAAAGGACCAGATTTGATCGTGTGCCGCTATCTTGGTGTTTTCTTCACAGATTTGTATACATTCCTACCCACCCATTGGTCTTTAGTGACTATGTTTTTAATGATGTGTTTTGTATAATAAATATTATCTTGCAACATTTTTCTTATATCTCCTACTCCATTTTTGTTGTGTGGATATTAATGCCTTTAAAGTCCACTTGGGGGTACCCATTCTTGTGTTCTTTTCTTGTCAAGTTTCAATTACATTGTCTCATTCTTACCCAGTATGGGCAGGGTGGGCAGAGCGCCCCCTTGAGGGCATGAGGTCTGGTATGGTTCAGGAGGGTAGGGGCACTCTCTCTTCTCCCCCTTTCCTGACCTGCCTGGCTGCATGCTCAGATAAGGGACTGATATACATTTGGGGGGGACGCATTAATAAAATAATATTTTGGAGTGGCAGTTCCGCTCAGAATCCATACCAGACCTGAAGGGACTGGTATTGATTAGGGGGAACCCCATGCCATTTTCTTTCTGAATTTTCCATTGCCAGCAATTCTTTTTTTTTTACATTCAGCTGTCAGTGGGCAACCTCGCTCATCAGTTGTTAAGGACGTGCCTCATTCACAACACGGTATTTACTACTGTAACTAAACATGGCAGTTACGGCTAGGTGTGAAATTGCCACATGTTTTCACATACTAAAATACCACATAAATTCATAAAATAACTTATACAGTATTTTAGTAACTTTTTTGTGAATGCCAAAAAACTTTAAAAAAAACGCTGAGTGGTATTTTACCACATTTTGTTTGTCCCTTCATGAATGGAGCCCAGTATTCCTAATACTGGATTACATCTCTAACTTAGTGGAGATGCCTGATGCATGACATTTAAATTCATAAATTTATAATTTATGCATGTTACACACATTTATAATTCCTCAGCAGTAGCAGACTTTATCAAAGAATGAACTAATGACAATATCTTATTTGTTTCATCTGCCAACAAACTCCACTCCAATTCTTCCTCCAGTTGGCTGTACAAGGTAAAAGGCCTGTATATTGAGACTAAGTAGAAATTTGTACAAAAGTGAGATGCAATGGGTGGCACCTTTAGTATAAACACATAGATTTTCTACAGGATATAGATCCCCCAGAGAATGCTGGGATTAGGGGAAAATTGTTATAAAGTTATGAACTTGGATACACCTTTAAAATTCCCTGTTTTATCCTACGTTCTTGTAAGCTGTGAAAATATGTACCAGTCCTCATATGTTGTGTCATCTGCTTTCCAGAGTGGAATGCACATACGCCTAGCCCTGGTATGAATTGAGGCTTGGCAGTCAGGGCAGCAAGGGTAAATTTATTAACCGGCACTGTGTTTGCCACAATGTATCCTACACCTTGAGAGTATACTGTATAAGTTTAATAAGGCAGTCGATGTGGCCAACCTTCTGGAATCTCTCTGCATCCAAAGAATATTGCCCAGATCTTGGCCCATGAGATTATCCTCATTTTCTACCCATCGTCTTTTAGTCTTCCCATAGTGTCAATACAGCATTCTAGATAGCGTTAATGTTTAGCAATATTTTGAGAAATACAGCATTTCAACCCCCCAAAGTCCTTTTTGAGTGATCAGTAATTGATAGTTTAATTGGGTTTCTGACCTTACCATATACAATTCCTTATTGTAAGTTCTAGAGACCTAATAAAAGTTTTGGGTAGGGGGGTCGGCAGCATTTGAAAAATAAATATAAATTGAAATAGAAGATTCATCTTTACTATTCTGATACAGACTAGTCACAAAATACTAGGCGAATGCCATCTTTTTAAATTATCAGAAAAACTCTGAAAGTTGTAGTATCCAATAGATCAGGTAATTAGGTTAAAGCGGGATTCCACCCTAAAGTGGAACCTCTGCTAATCGGATCCCTCCCCCCCTCCGGTGTCACAATTGACACCTTTCAGGGGGAAGGGGGGTGGAGATACCTGTCAAAGACAGGAATTTACAGCCACTTCCGGGCATAGACTCCCGTGGGAGTCTACGCCATTTCCTGCCCTGCCGCGCTGTCTGCTGGGACACCCACGGGTCCCAGTGACAGCGCGGAGATTTCCTATTGCGCGACGCGACTCGCACATGCGCAGTAGGGAACCGGGAAGTGAAGCCGATTCGCTTCACTTCCTGATTCCCTCACCTAGAATGGTGGCGGCAGCAGCCGAGAGCCGAGCGATCGATCGGCCTCGGCTGCCGGCATCGCTGGAACCCGGGACAGGTGAGTGTCCATTTATTAAAAGTCAGCAGCTGTAGTATTTATAGCTGCTGGCTTTTAATATTTTTTTTTTGGTGGAATCCCTCTTTAATCCCTAAATACCTAAGGGAGCTTTCCTTCAATATAAAAGGGAATACAGTGGAATTGGGAGTGTAAATGGAATTCTCTGAAGTGAGACAAACCAAAATTTCACATTTTGATTTATTTACCTTAACCACTTGCAGACCGGACCATTTTGCTGGTCAAAGACCAGACCACTTTTTGCGATTCGGCACTGCGTCGCTTTAACTGACAATTGCGCGGTCGTGCGACGTGGCTCCCAAACAAAATTGATGTCCTTTTTTTCCCACAAATAGAGCTTTCTTTTGGTGGTATTTGATCACCCCTGCAGTTTTTATTTTTTGCGCTATAAACAAAAATAGAGCGACAATTTTGAAAAAAACGCATTATTTTTTACTTTTTGTTATAATAAATATCCCCCAAAAATATATAAAAAAACATTTTTTTCCCTCAGTTTAGGCCGATACGTATTCTTCTACATATTTTTGGTAAAAAAAATCGCAATAAGCGATTATTGATTGGTTTGCGCAAAAGTTATAGCGTTTACAAAATAGGGATAGTTTTATAGCATTTTTATTAATAATTTTTTATTATTTTTTTTTTACTAGTAATGGCGGCGATCAGCGATTTTTATTGTGACTGCGACATTATGGCGGACACATCGGACATTTTTGACACATTTTGGGACCATTTATACAGTAATCACTGCTATATAAATGCAGTGATTCCTGTGTAAATGACACTGGCAGTGAAGGGGTTAACCAGTGGGTGGCAGTGTAGGGGTTAAGTGTTCCTAGGGGTGTGTTACTAACTGTGGGGGGGTTGGGCTTTCATTTAGTGAACACTGATCTCTGCTCCAATCACATGGAGCAGAGATCAGCGTCACTAGTTGCTAGGCAGAATGGAGAAATGCTGTTTACACTGCATTTCCTCCATTCGGCCGCTCTGTGAGACGATCGCGGGGATGCCCGCGGCGATCGAGTCTCGATGGCAGTGCGGCATTGAATATTGGACGTACCTGTATGCCAATATGCCTGCCCGTGCCATTCTGTCGACGTACATCGTCGTGCGCTGGTCGGGAAGTGGTTAAACTTGATGGCTAAAGTGGGCAAATTCCATAAATGCATAAATGCAACCAGTTTATGTTCCTTTTGGCCCACACTTATCCCCTTAATATTTTGGTTTAATCAGATTATGGTTATTAACAGCTCTAAAGAAATTATAACAGTAAAGGGAACAAGGAACTATATAATATATAAAGTATATATAACAACATTATCCGGGTGACCAATTTAGGTCCCATACGTGTCTGTTGCAAAGTTATTAGCAAGACTGATCAGTCTAAATGGTCAAATGCTTTTTTTGGCATCTGCTGACCAAAATAAAAAAAAATACCATTACATTTTTGTGGTCTTGGAGTATCAGAGCACTGTGCAAGCCTTGAAAGCATCAGGTCAAATTGTTTGCAAAAAGTTCAAGGTGGTATGTAATTCTTTCTCATCAATGCTAGTTGCCAGTGCCTCCATTATTTTATCTGAAAGGGCTGGCATCCCAGACCCCAATAGATACCTATATTTCTTCTTCTGCTTTCTATATGTTTGTGCATAAGACTCACCTGGTCTAACATAATATAAATAGTTTTGTTATCTCAAGAATGTTGAAAATGTTTCATTGACCCAGATTCATTTTTAATGTGTCTCTAAAGGCAAAAGGTTTTTTACTCTAATGCATTCTCTGCATTAATTTAAAAAAAACCTTTTGCAAGCAGCCCCCTCCCAGCCAACCTAAATAGTTGCCTGAGCCAGATCTCGATCCAGGGATGTGCACAAGAGCAGCGACTGTCTCTTCTCTCTCTGTCCTCATTGACTCAGATACAGAAATGGAAGGCATTGGATCCTGCTGCTGTTAATGACAGCTAGTGAGGAGGGAGCAGGGGGTGGGACAAAGGGCTTGCTATGGGGGCACTCTACAGGAGGGAAGG
The DNA here is from genome assembly GCF_037356315.1 of Lithobates pipiens. NCBI lineage: Eukaryota > Metazoa > Chordata > Amphibia > Anura > Ranidae > Lithobates > Lithobates pipiens. The sequence continues at coordinate 79,394,847 of NW_027507903.1, forward strand.
GCCAGGAGCAATGGCGGGGGACTCAAGTAGAAAAGCTCCTGCAAATGCTGCCTCCATCTTGCCTGCCCATACCTCCATACGGGCAAACAGTTAATTGAGAACTACAAAACACCAGCTGCAGTGGCAGACAAGACTTGCTGTGAACTAATAACATGGCTGGGTGGGCAGTTGCACTTTTTTTGAAAAGTGACAGCAGCTGGGGAAGAGGATCCCCCACCCACTGTCATGGGGATTATTGGGGGGTGCTGGGGGGCAGACTTGAAGCATGTTAAATGCCTGTTAAAGTGTTGTTGTTTTAGGGGGAAGTGCTTAAAGGTGAAGTGATGTAGAGGAAATTATGTGCTTTAAGGGGTGGTTAGGTTGTGGTGTGATAGTGGCCAGAGGCGTAGCTTGAAGTTTGTGAGCCCTGTTGCAAAAATTTACCTAGGCCCCCCACCCCCCACTTCCACTGTGCGTGCTGATACACCCACCCCACACTAAGATACTCAAAGTGGCTTAAGAGTTTTGAGTTCCCAGAGTTACTCCTTACATCAGAAGACAGGAATCAGAGGACAGGAATTGCCCCTGAAGAATTAGAGGACATAGACCTCCTGGCAGGACACTTGGCAGAGCTCCTTTCCCATTCAAGCACTGTATACAGCTCCCCCCCCCCCCCCCCACCCACACTACACAGAGCTGAAATCACATTCCTTTACATACAGTCTGTCAGCCTTCACAGGGTGTATCTGACTTTTATGTTGCTTTTCAGACCTGTGAAATACTCTGGTCAGAAACCACAGTGTAATTGCAATAGGCAGATACACCCTGTGCAGATCGTGGCTGACTGGCTGTGTTGTAAAGGAATGTGATTTCAGCCCTGCGGAGGAGGAGCGGTATAGAGTGTCATAATGGTAAAGGAGCTCAGCATCCAGGCATAGCATCCAGTGCGGAGGGGGTGGTCAGGGGGCTTTGGGGGGCACAACTTAGATATAGGGGGCAAAGCTATGTGACACAAAATCTGGAGCCTGCAGATCCTCAGGGGCACTTCAGGGGTGTTAAGGGATTTGGTTTATCAATTTCTGAAGGTTTCTCTGTCAGTGTTGGGGAAAGGTCACTTACCAGGGATGTGTGTCTTTCCCCAGTTGTCAGGGAAGTAGGGTAAGCAGATATATCCGGGTGGGGGGTACAGAGAATACCAGCTGGTGACTAGGAGACACATCGGTCATATCATGGCTACAGGACAGCACTCTCCTCCTCTTATCCGCCTGGTTACCATTCCATGTTGCCAGACACTTTCCTATCCTTGGCTGTTCTCACCCCTTTCTCCTCTCCATTCAGGAAATGGCTCACAGCTTCTTCCCAGCCAATGAGAACAGAGGGGTGTGGACTATGGAAGGCCAAGTGGAAGCCCGGTACTGGAGCATGGCTGTGGGGCCCTAGGGCAGATCGGAGCTGGACTTTGTTGACGATATGATAATATGACAGGGAGGCTGCAGGGGCCCCCTAGAGCTAGGGCAGGGTTGCGACCCCTGCAACCCCTTATGCTACGCCCATGATAGCATTTTTGTGAATTCTCAGAATTGGATTTGTACAGTGGTGTGAAAAAGTGTTTGCCCCCTTCCTCATTTCCTGTTCCTTTGCATGTTTTGTCACACTTAAGTGTTTCGGAACATCAAACCAATTTAAACAATAGTCAAGGACAAGACAAGTAAACACAAAATGCAATTTGTAAATGAAGGTGATTATTATTAAAGGTGAAAAAAAATCCAAACCATCATGGCCCTGTGTGAAAAAGTGATTGCCCCCTAAACCTAATAACTGGTTGGGCCACCCTTAGCAGCAACAACTGCAACCAAGCGTTTGAACGTGCAATGAGACTTTTACAGCGTCCTGGAGGAATTTTGGCCCACTCATCTTTGCAGAATTGTCCTAATTCAGTTACATTAGAGGGTTTTCGAGCATGAATGGCCTTTTTAAGGTCATACCACAACATCTCAATAGGATTCAGGTCAGGACTTTGGCTAGGCCACTCCATAGTCTTCATTTTGTTTTTCTTCAGCCATTCGGTGGTGGACTTGCTGGTGTGTTTAGGATCATTGTCCTGCTGCAGAACCCAAGTTCGTTTCAGCTTGAGTACACGAACAGATGGTCGGACATTCTCCTTCAGGATCTCTTGGTAGACAGCAGAATTCATAGTTCCTTTTATCATGGCAAGTCTTCCAGGTCCTGAAGCAGCAAAACAGCCCCAGACCATCACACTACCACCACCATATTTTACTGTTGGTATAATGTTCTTTTTATGAAATGCAGTGTTCCTTCTACGCCAGATATACTTGGACACACACCTTCCAAAGAGTTCCACTTTTGTCTCATCGGTCCACAGAATGTTGTCCCAAAAGTCTTGGGGATCATCAAGATGTGTTGTGGAGAAATTGAGACGAGCTTTGATGTTCTTTTTGCTCAGCAGTGGTTTTCTCCTTGGAACTCTGCCATGCAGGCCATTTTTGCCCAGTCTTTTCCTGATGGTGGAGGCATGAACGCTGACCTTAACTGAGGCAAGTGAGGCCTGCAGTTCCTTGGACGTTGTTGTGGGGTCTTTTGTGACCTCTTGGATGAGTCGTCGCTGCGCTCTTGGGGTAATTTTGGGCGGCCGGCCACTCCTGGGAAGGTTCACCACTGTTCCATGTCTTCGCCATTTGTGGATAATGGCTCTCACTGTGGTTCGCTGGATTCCCAAAGCTTTGGAAATGGCTTTATAACCCTTTCCAGACTGATAGATCTCAATTACTTTCTTTCTCAATTGTTCCTGAATTTCTTTGGGTCTCGGCATGATGTGTAGCTTTTAAGGATCTTCTGGTGGACCTTACTGTGTCAAGCAGCTCATATTTAAGTGATGCCTTGATTGTGAACAGGTGTGGCAATAATCAGGCCTGGGTGTGGCTAGAGAAATTGAACTCAGGTGTGGACAACCACAGTTATAGTATGTTTTAACAAGGGGGCAATCACTTTTTCACATAGGGCCATGATGGTTTGGATTTTTTTTCACCTTTAATAATAAACACCTTCATTTACAAATTGCATTTTGTGTTTACTTGTGTTGTCCTTGACTATTGTTTAAATTTGTTTGATGTTCCGAAACACTTAAGTGTGACAAACATGCAAAGGAACAGGAAATGAGGAAGGGGGCAAACACTTTTTCACACCACTGTATACTTTGATCTATTTGACACTTTGCTTAGTCCAGCTCCAGATGATTGTGAAAAAATTTCACTGTCACTTGTCAGTGTGGACGTTTGCTGGCAGTGTCTTTTATTGGTACCAACACTTTGCTAATACAAAAAGCTCAAATTTAGAAAATCCTGCGCTTATCCCACCACCTTTCAATGATATATAAAATCAAACAAAAAATAATCATACAAAACAAATGTGACTACAAGTTGTTGGAAAAGCCGGTACCAAATGAGTCCAAACACAAGGCTCACATGACAATAAAATAAAGAAATTGGTGCGCTAATCACATAATCTAAACCATAATTAGACTGAACACGTAAACATTATGTGCCAAAAAATCTTAATGTGAGTGTTAAGTAAATACTACAAATTCAAGTGAATAAATTAACTTAATAATACTCCATTTACCTCTTCAGCCCCAGAAGAACCCCTTAATGACCAGGCCATGTTTTGTGATACGGCGCTGTGTCATTTTAACTGACAATTGACGTCCTTTTTTCCTCCCACAAATAGAGCTTTCTTTTGGTGGTATTTGATCATCTCTGCGTTTTTTTGTTTATTTTTGTGCGATAAACAAAAATAATCTACAATTTTGAAAAAAAGCAATATTTCTTACTTTTTGCTATAATAAATTTCCCCCAAAAATATAACAAAATACAAATACAATGCAAATATAACAAAAACAAATATCTTCCTCGGTTTAGGCCAATATGTATTCTTCTACAAATTTTTGGTAAAAAAAATTGCTGGCCACACGCATTGGCTCCCCTATACTCCTTAATAGGGATGAGCTTCGAGTCGAACTCATGTTCGACTCGAACATTGCCTGTTCGCCTGTTCAGTGAACAGTGAACAATTTGGGCTGTTCGTGGCAAATTCGAAAAGCCAGAACACCCTGTACAAGTCTATGGGAGAAATCTAAAGTGCTAATTTTAAAGGCTAATATGCAAGTTACTGTCCTAAAAAGTGTTTGGGGACCTGTGTCCTGCCCCAGGGGACATGGATCAATGCAAACAAAAAGTTTTAAAAATTGCAGTTTTTTCAGGAGCAGTGATTTTAATAATGATTAAAGTGAAACAATAAAAGTGTAATATTCCTTTAAATTTCGTACCTGGGGGGTGTCTATAGTATGCCTGTGAAGGGGCGCATGTTTCCCGTGCTTAGAACTGTCCCTGCACAAAGTGTCATTTCTGCAGGAAAAAAAGTCTTTTAAAATCACTCGCGGCTATAATGAATTGTCGGCTCCCGTAATACAGAGAACACTCAATGAGTGTTCTCTGTATTATGGGAGCCGACAATTCATTCATTAATAAAAAAAAAACGTGGGGTTCCCCTAAATTCAATTACCAGGCCCTTCAGGTCTGGTATGGATATTAAGGGGAACCCCGCGTCAATTTTTTTTTAAAAATTGACGTGGGGTTCCCCCTAAATATCCATACCAGACCCTTTATCCGAGCACGCAACCTGGCAGGCCACAGGAAAAGAGGGGGGACGAGAGAGCGCCCCCCCCTCCCTCAACCGTACCAGGCCACATGCCCTCAACTTTGGGAGGATGCTTTGGGGGCCTGTGACCCCTCAAAGCCCCATGTCCACAACCCTGGCCAGTGCTTGTGGGGGGCAGGTTTATCAGAATCTGGAAGCCCCCTTTAAAAAGGGGGCCCCCAGATCCCGGCCCCCCCTGTTTGAAATGGTAAGGTACCATTTCACAAAAAAAGTGTAAAAAATGGTTAAATAAGACAAACACACTTTTGAAAAATTCCTTTATTAAAAATAAAAAAAATTTAAAAAAGATTCCAGCGGTGGTAATCCACTCTTGCTATCCAGCGACGGATGATCATCTCTCCGGGGTCCAGCGATGGCTGATCTGATCCAGCGACGGGTGATTTGGTCCAACGCAGTCCATCCATGCATCCATCTTCTGTCTCCACTGAGGAGACACTGCCGGGATCCCGGTGCCTGATGTTTCTTATATTAGGAGAGCGGGGCCACCCGTCACCTGACCCCGCCCCTTCTGATGCCAGTGAGGGAAGCCAGGGATTCCCCAATGATGTATGGGGACCCCCGCCCCCTCTGATGTAATGCAGGGTGACCCCGCCCCCCTCTGATGTAACGCAGGTATCGGGAGTTAGCCTCGGTGAGATCCCTTGGAATTTCAGCCCACCTCCTCCTTTCCCTGCCGCTGGCCATTCAAAAAAGTGTAGCGTGCTTCGTGCATGCACAGTACGAAACTGGTTTCCCTTACAAGCAGTGGCAGCACCTGAGAGCTGATAGAAACATCAGCTGGGGTGCGGACATCGCTGGATTCCAGGACAGGTAAGTGTCCCAATATGAAAAGTCAGCAGCTACATTATGTGTAGCTGCTGACTTTTCATTTTTTGCTGTGGAGGTGGACCTCTGCTTTAATGTCATGTTATACCTAGTAAATTTAGGTGATAAAAAACTAACAATTTACCATGCTCTTCTTATAGAAGGTTTATAATCTAGTAATTTGTTGTAATGCTTCTGTTTTTGCTGCCATATGTCATAATTTATAACCATGCTCAATTATTTTCTTTGGAACATTAGCTTTGTGTATCTCGCAAAAAGTCATGGGAGAAATATCACCCTTGTCATTTTCTTTGTGCAATGTCCTCTCTCAAAGTGCCTTGCAATATGGGATCTAAAATTAGTGACTCATTTAAATGCTGATGAAAGGTTTTATCACATGGTCAGGGTACAAACTCAGACCAGGTATTGGTTTATATATTATACAAGGAACATTGTGGATATGGTAGTATATGAAAGTATATGTAAAGCTTCAGCATGTAAAACACCCTATTCAGTTTAAAATAGAGATGAAAGACAAAACATTTGTGTATACATAGAAAAAATATAATGACCTTTTTCCCCCTTCTTTTTTATAATTGATCACATTCCCTCTGTTCTCAGCTGCATTAGGATTTTAGAGAGCTGGGGGAAGGAAAAGCAGCAGCTCACTGGTCTTCCCAGTGAATGGCTGTGTGGAGGAGGGGGGTGTCATGGTGAATATGGTCATTATAGGAGAAAAGCTGTGTTCTCAGCAAAGCTAGAAAACTGACTACAGTGTGATGTCATGCCTATTGTGGTCAGTTTTTGAAAGAAAAGCAGAGAGACTGGCAGAAACACTAAGTATTTTATACAAAGGAAGCAAAATAAAAACACAAAGAGAACAGGATACTTTTTCATGCAAGTACATGGTACAACAGGCCCAGAGGTGGCTCTAGGTTTTGTGAGGCCCTAGGCAAAACTTAGACATGAGGCCCCACTCATGCCCATAATGGAAAAAATAATTAAAGCAAGTTATCAGTGGTGGATGAGACAATGGAGTCAGGAGTGATTCTCGGCTAGGACAGAAGTATCACCACTACTGGGAGGCTTGACAGGCAGGAGAAAGATCAGGTATATGACAGGAGTCCCACCATTGCTGGAGAAACTTGACAGGCAGGATAGGGATCCTCCTTCTGTCAGCTCCTTTTCCTGTCTGTAGACATCAGAGGTGAGGAGACAGCCAGCATCTCTCCCCGAGTTCAGATTGCAGTGCGTTGGACACCAAACAGCCCACATAAGCTGAGGGCGGATGTGCCCACATAAGCGCCCCCCTGCTGGGGAATTCAATGGAGCCACTTGGCTCAGCACCAGCAGGATTTAGCCTGGATACACAGGCAAGGTCCTGGCAATGCAGGTAATTTACCAGAGCAGAGAGGATCTCCGCTTAGGGAGAGAGACATTCCCCAAAAAGTGATGCTCTGTGTGTGGGTCTGCCAAATTAGGCAGCTGCGAGGCCCCTGTGATAGCGAGGCCTTAGGCCACCGCCTAATTTGCCTAATTAAAGAGCCGCCTCTGAACAGGCACATACTGTATCAGAAATACGAAATGCGGGGTTTACAAATTCTTTAATATGGGGTAAGAGTTTCTTTTTTCAATGAGCCTTAAAAGACTACAAAAAGCATAGATAGAGTTAATAAGACTACAAATACGCAGTGAAAGAATATAAATACTTGTTATTGTGGACAGTAAACCCAAAGGAGTATAGAAATATGCTTTAAATAAAATAAAAAAAGCTGTGCATGTCTAGAGGCCTGTTTGGCATTTTGATACAAAACCTGCATAGTAAGCTGGAGAAATTGTGATAGCAAGTGCACCTTTTCTTATCAGCTAATTTTGCAATTGGAACTAAAGTCCCGCCAAGGACATGCAAAGTCTAATTTGCACAAAAAAAGAAAAACCTTCAGCAAAATTTTAATATAAACATATGACAACGTTACTCTTAACCCTTGTACACACGGTCAGACATTCCGACCACAAAATCCGTCTGAATTTTTCAGACGGATTTTGTCTGAAACTGGTGTTGCATACACACGGTCGGACAAAGTTGTCGGAAAATCCGATCGTTCGGAACGTGATGACGTTCGTTCATTACGACAGGACTACGTTCAGGCTGGTAGCCAATAGCTTTGGTCTCGTAATTTGATCTGAGCATGCGTGGCACTTTGTCCGATCGGAATTCTCTACAAACGAAACTCTCAAACTTTGTTGGTCGGACATCCCGACGGAAAAAGTCAGATGGAACCCACACACGGTCGGATTATCCAACAACACGGTCCGATTGGACATTTTCCATCGGAATGTCCGACCGTGTGTACAAGGGCTTACTGTGTTATAATTTTTTTTGTGCATTCTATTATTAACCACTTAAAGACCAGGCCTTTTCTGCCACTTTTTGTTTACAAGTAAAAATCTGTATTTTTTGCTAGAAAACTACTTAGGACCCCAATATATTTTTAGGAGAGGCTATAGAGAAAAAAAATGGTGGTCATTGCAATTTTTTTTGTCACACAATATTTGTGCAGTTTTTCTTCATTTATGTATTTATTTATTTATTTTTACACTGTACCTATATTTATTTATTTTTTTCTGATAATTTTTATTGCTGTCACAAGAAATGTAAACATCCCTTATGATAGCAATAAAGCATGACAGGTCCTCTTTATGGAGATATAGACTTTATTAGACCCCAGAACTCTCCTCTACCCTTGAAAGCATTACCGTATATACTCGAGTATAAGCCGAGATTTTCAGCCTCTTTTTTGAGGCTGAAAGTGCCCCCCTCGGCTTATACTCGAGTCATCGCTGTCTGCCTGCTCGATCAGCGTGTCGAGCAGACAGACAGCGGCCATTCTATTCTAATTCAAAAGCCGCGCCTCCGGCTCCGCCTTCGCCTGTGATAGGCGGAACACTGAATTTCCCAGCAGCCTGTGTTCCGCCTATCACGGACATCCGCTCATCCTCGTACTACGGACGAGGATGAAAGGATGGCCGTGATAGGCGGAACACAGACTGCTGGGAAATTGTGTTCCGCCTATCACAGACAGGGAGGCGCGGCATTTGAACAGGAAAATGGGCGCCGACGAAGAGCGGTGATCCTGGGACGGGACCGGACGGAGGCTCGGCTCGGCTCGGGACGGGACGGGACCGGACGGAGTCTCGGGACGGGACGGGACCGGACCGGACGGAGGCTCGGCTCGGGACGGGACGGGACCGGACGGAGGCTCGGGACCGGACGGAGGCTGGGGACACAGGTAGGCTGGACACACAAGGCCTCTCACACACACACACACACACACACACACACACACACACACACACACACACACACACACACACACACACACACACACACACACACACACACACACGGATGGACACACACACAGGGATGGATGGATGGATGGACACACACACAGGGATGGACAGGCATATCTCACCCTCGGCTTATACACGAGTCAATAGGTTTCCCAGTTTTTTGGGGGTAAATTGGGGGCCTCGGCTTATACTCGGGTCGGCCTATACTCGAGTATATACGGTATATTATTATTATTTTTTTTTAACTAATATGCTTTAAAAAAAATGGCCCTGTTTACACTTACTTACTTACTTGTTTACTTACTTACTTCCCGTCACTTAACTCTTAGTTACAGAATCTCTGGCTGAAAACATTTTAATACCCGGGTTATGGCTGACAGCCCTGATATAACCACTTGAACAAAATCATGAATTTATAGGTGATTGTGGGGCAATTAGGTAAATAAACTAAAAACACATGTGTGTCATAAATTGATATACATTTTGTCTGGAAAAAAATAATGTGTGATCAAAATTCATAAAACATTATAGAGTGCCTCGTGCTCAAAAAGATAAAGAAAAGATAAAGTGCATCAAATCAAAAGCATCAAATAGAATGCATTAAATGAAGTGTCCCATTGAATCATTCGGTTTGATGCTTTTGATTTGATGCACTTTATCTTTTCGAGCACGAGACACTCTATAATGTTTTATGAATTTTGATCACACATTATTTTTTTCCAGACAAAATGTATATCAATTTATGACACACAGGTATGAAGACACAGTTTTTATTTTTTATTTTTTTTATATAGAAAGCATTACATTTATTTCTAAATAAGAGCAAGAGTAGCACTGTCATACATTTACATTTAGCTTTTGTTTAAGTAAATTTGTTATACTTTAACCTCCCTGGCGGTATGATTATTTCAGATTTTTGGTGCTGAAAGCGGTACAATTATTTTGCATGGAAATTTGACATTTTATATTGTAGGCCTGCAATTCTTAGGAATAACTCACTTAAATCTGTCCAAACCAGAGTCTAGCAGACATCCCGGGTATGATAAATTTTGAAAAACAAAATCATGAATTAAAACATAATAAATAACTATAAATAATTATACCAAATAATAATATAATAATAATAAAAATGATTCAATAATGTAATCCAATCAAAAACACTGAAATTTGCTCAGTTGCAGAATTGTCACTCTTTACTTTTCAGTATTTGATGAGGGATCGCCCCACAAATCATTATCGCTCAATTTTGTGAGTGATTCTAATTTATTATTGTTGTTTTTTAGCTGGTCTAAAACCTCTTTTGATGTAAAGGGACGGTTTTGGTTGCTATGGACAATCTACAGTTTCCAGGCAGAAAGAACAGTTTTTATAATATAAAACTGCATGCAGGACATGGGACAAACCACTAGGGACAAAAGGGATGTGAAACAATTAATCTGTAACATTACATTATACTGTATGTAATGTGTGTGTTTTACCTTTTAAGTTTGGCGCCGTTCTCCGTCCCCGTGCGTCACACCGCTCGCAGGGAATGGAGCTTGGCTCCATGATAGATTGAGCAGAGGAGGAGCCGCTTGCACAGTGAGGGGACATCGCTGAATCCAGTGGATAATGTAAGTATACTCATTCTGGATTCAGCAATGCGATCCCGAGTCTGGCTCAGGGTTACCGCTAATGGTACTTAATTTTCACCCTGAGCCAGACTCGTAAATACCGCCAGGGGGATTAATGACAGCAGCTGCACAGTGGTAGGTTTTATTTTTCGTGTGGTATGGATTTGTTTATTATATGAGTATTTTTTCCAGCGCCTGCTCATTTTTTCTGTTCCCTTCATATGACCTGCAGTGCATTCTAATGCACGCGGCGATACCTCACATGTGTGGTTTGAGTGGCGTTTACATATGTAGGCAGGATTAATGTGTGCATTCACTTCTGAGCGAGAGCTACCGGGGACAGGGGCTTTTAAAAAAAAAAAAATTCAGTTTTTTTTTCAGTTTTTTTTTCAGTTTTTTTTTTCATTCTTTATTTTTATACTTTTACTTTGTTTTACAGCATTTTTTTTAAAACTTTTATTCCTATTACAAGGATTGAAAACATCCCTTGTAATAGGAATCATTTGTGACAGGTCCTCTTTATGGAGAGATGTGGGGTCAATAAGACCCCACATGTCTCCTCCATAATGGAAACATGAGATCAGAAAAAAAATCCACGATCTCATGCTTGACAAGCCGTGATCGCGGCTTTGTTTACATCTGCAGTCTGGATGTAACGTCATAACGTCGTGCCCGGGCCTCCAGGGGTCATAGAGATGACCGGTGAGCATCTGATATTGATTGTATATTATTGATTGCCCTTAACTAAACATTAATATTATTAAACATTTTGTATGCTTTTGTTTGTTTGGATGTGGGTGTTTTTACTGACATATGGACAAAGTCTGTGTGAATAGTAATCATACTGGCTGATTTACTAATTGCTAGTTGACACATTCTGAAGAATAGGCTGTGTGGATCACTTTTCAGAGGGCATTTGACAGGCAGAGAGGAGTCATTATGTTGCTCCTCCCCACCCATTTTAACCGTACAAGCCCACACCACCATGTTGCAATTGTGTGGATGGCACATTGTGAATAGATCACTTTCGGCAGACAGTACTACTCAACAAATGTGACAGAGAGTTTATTTTTTCCTGCAACATGTGTACACCCCCATCTGATGCCTTTGCAGCCTAAAGGGGGGCAGTTGGGTGGAGATAAAAATACAGCTCAACCATGTGTTTTTATTGCCCCCCATCCTCAACCGCAAGTGCAAGTGAGCCCTTAAGGAGTTTAGAATCTTCACTCAATAAATTGAGTGAATATTTACTTTGAATGCCCAATCTTGTAAAAATGAAACAAATATACATTTGATTGGATAAGTAAATCTTCACTCGGTTTATTTAGTTAACTACTTCAGTACCGGGCACTTTCACCCCCTTCCTGCTCAGGCCAATTTTCAGCTTTCAGCGCTGTTGCATTTTGAATGACAATTGTGAAGTCATGCAACACTGTGCCCATATGAAATTGTTGTCATTTTTTTAACACAAACAGAGCTTTCTTTTGGTCATATATATTGAACACTGAATTTTTTTATGTTTTGCTAATAAACGATAAAAGATTGAACATTTTGAAAAAAAATGCATTTTCCTTAGTTTCTGTTATACAATTTTTTGAATAAATAATTGTTCTTCATACAGTTTGGCAAAAATGTATTCTGTTGCATTTCTTTGGTGAAAATAACCCAAATCAGTGTTAATAATTTAATCTGTAGGAAAGTTATAGAGTCCACAAACTATGGTATATATTGTATGTCTGAAAATTGATAAATTCTGATGTACTGACACCCGTTCACATTTCTTGAGGCCCTAAAATTCCAGGACAGAATCCCCCAAATGACCTATTTTTGGAAAGTAGACAGTACACGCATACCCCGCTTTTAAGTACACAATGGGGTTTATTTACTAAAGCTGGAAAGGGCAAAATCAGGCTCACTTCTGCATAGAAACCAAAGAGTTTCCAGGTTTTATTACCAAAGCTTAATTGAACAAGCCGAGGTTAGAAGCTCATTCGTTTCTATGCAGAAGCCTGATTGTGCACTTTCCAGCTTTAGTAAATAAACCCCAATGTGTACTTAAAAGTGGGGCATGCCTGTAAAAGGTATTTAGTAAGTGTCCTGGTTATTTGAAGGTGCAATTTTTTGGAAAATGATTTATTATTATTACTATTATACAGGATTTGTATAGCGTCAACAGTTTGCACAGTGCTTTACAACATGAGGGCAGAAAGTACAATTACAATAAAATGAAACACAAGAGGAATCAGAGGGCCCTGCTCGTTAGAGCTTACAATCTAGAAGGGAGGGCCAAGTGATACAAAAGGTAATAATTGTGGGGAATGAGCTGATTGAGAAAATAAAAGTTCAGTTGTTAGGTGGAGGCAGGATAGGTATCTCTGGAGAGAAATGTTTTCAGGGATCTCCTAAAAGTGGACAGAGTAGGAGATAGTCAGACAGATTGGGGTAGGGAATTCCACAAGATGGGAGAGGCTTGGGAGAAGTCCAGGAGACGAGCATGGGAGGAGGTGACGGGGGAGCTAGAGAGCAGGAGGTCTTGGGAGGAATGAAGAGAACGATTGGGCTGGTATTTTGATACTAGGTTAGTGATGTAGGGCTGAGTTGTGGGTGGCTTTGAAAGTTGTTGTTAGTATTTTGAATTTAATTTGTTGGGTGAGTGGCAGCCAATGGAGTGATGGCAGAGAGGGGTGGCAGACACTGAATGGTTGGTAAGATGGATGAGTCTGGTTGCAGTATTCATGATGAACTGAAGGGGGGATAAGCTATGTAAAGGTAAGCCAATGAGGAGGGAGTTGCAGTAGTTGAGGTGCGAGATAACCAGGGAGTAAATTAGGAGCTTTGTGGTGTCCTTGGTTAGGAAGGGACGTATTTTGGAAATGTTGTGGATGTTTTGGACAGGTTGCATTTTTTTCACAACTTTTTTTTTTTACATACTGCCATCAGTGCAATACAGCATTATCATAAAACTGGTGTGGCAGTGATCAGGGACACTTACTTGTTCAATTATTTAGATAGTCGTTTCTTTTTTATTACTTTTTTTTCTACCATTTTTGTTTTTTTTCATACAGTGACCAGAGCCGTAGTAACACTGTACTGCTCTGGGGAGGTGATCAGGATTTTCTTTCTTTTTTACACACTATGATTGCTTATAACACTGCAAATCACTGTTATAAACAACCTTTTTTGACAGAAAAAGATTACTCCGCAGTACAGGCCGTGGGGCTTGCACGAGGCAAATTCTGGGGAGGACATCATATGACATCCACCCAGAATGGCAAATGTACCACCTGGCTATCATTTTACTACAGGTCGGGCAGGAAGCTGTTAAAGAATATGTAAACCCAACATTTCATTTTCCTGATATGTTCCTGCTGTACCATGTACTTGTATGAAAATAATATCCTGTTCTCATAGTATTGCTTCCTTTGTGTAAAATCCCTATTATTCCATCAAATCCCCCTGCTTTCCTATTAAAAATTTACCATACAGGAGAAAACTGTAGGGTTGATTTACTAAAACTGGAGAGTGCACAAGCTGGTGCAGCTGTGCATGGTAGTCAATCAGCTTCTAACTTCAGCTTGTTGAAAAAAAAAGAAACCTGGAAGCTGATTGGTTTCTAAGCAGAGCGGCACCATATTTTGCCTTCTCCTCCAGTTTTAGAAAATAAACCCTAGCGCGGTCAGTTCTCTCACTGCTCTGGGAACTCAGTGTGCTCTCCTCCAATGGTCAGACTTGTTCTAACACCCCCCCCCCCCCAAACAAGCCTTTCACTGGGAAGATCAGTGTGCTGTTGTTTCTCCTCCCCCAGCTCTTTTGCAGCTAAGAACACAGGGTGTGAGACCACTTATAAAAAAGTATTTAAAATGTTTTTATATCTATACAAAAATGTTTTGCTTTTCATTTCTATTTTAAACTGAATGGGTTGTTTTACAAGGTGATAATTTACAATCACTTTAAGATTCTAAACTCCTTTTTAAATATAAGCCATATAATCTCTCTTTTTTGGAACTGTGTTTTTTTGTTTTTTTTGTTAGTGTTAGTGTTTAATTTAATTTGCTGGTATGTAATTTTACTTTGTATGTCTGCCTAACAAGTAAGAAATAACCTTTCCCCATGACATGTGACTTGCATTTTTTAAGCTTTTACACTGTTTTTTGAAAGGTAACAAAGAAAAACTGTAAAATGTAGGAAAAGATCATTAATGATGCAGCTGGGCTTTCAGGAACAAATAAATAATCCAGATGCTATGATCTAATTTGGAGTTTTTGATATTGTGTTAGGTATGAAGGCGTTGTAATAGTAAATGGCAACTTGCCAGCTGTCAGAAAGTAGGTCAAGCACCAGACAGCTTTGTGCCTATCTATACCAAGCACTGATCCTAAGATAGAATCGCCCCTGAAGACATTTGTTCCTAAAACAATAGAACACTTGGATAGAAAGTGTCAAAGATAAAAAATGATTGTATCCACTTCTTAAGCTTATTCTCACTTAAGGGGAATGGGGGATAAAAAATGTGTGGGGTTAATTTATAGTGTAAATTTATTTATAACTATACATTTGTTCAAATATATGCTGAAGTGTTGGAATGCCATATCTTTATGTTTTGTCTGTGATCTCCAACTTTTTTCCAGTTTAGAATTTATTGTCTATACAACGGCTGGCACCTTTTGTTTACCTCCTTGGACATTAGGGGTCTCTCTTTATTATTTCTTGTGTAGCGCTGCTTGATTTTTAGCCCTTGTACACACAGTCAGAAATTCCGATGGAAAGGTCCGATCGAATTATATTGTCGGAAAATCCGATCGTGTGTGGGCTCTATCGGACTTTTTCCGTCAGTAATTCTGACGGAAAAAAATTTGAGAGCAGGATCTCAAATTTTCTAACAACAAAATCGTTTGTAGAGAATTCCGATCGCACAAAGTGCCACACATGCTCAGATCAAAGTACGAGAACAAAGCTATTGGCTACTAGGCTGAACGTAGTCCCGTCGGGACAAACGAACGTCATCGCGCTCCGAATGATCGGATTTTCTGACAACTTTGTCCGACCGTGTGTATGCCACACCAGTTTTGGACACAATCCTTTGGAAAAAATCAGACGGATTTTGTGGTCGGATTTTCCGACCATGTGTACAAGGGCTTAGAGTCATTCTTTAAGTGATTAATTTGTATATCTATGAGTTTTTATGTTTGTACATAAAAGATGACATGCTAATACTGTATGTTGCTTGTATTTGTGTGTGGTTTCTTTCCTTTGCTCATCCCTGCTGCTTTTGTACTATAGATTTGTATTGTATTTTTGTGCTATATATGCCCCTACTGACTGATTTAAGCACTACATCCATTTGGGCACTAGGGGTATTGTTTCAATATATTTTTTATACTGCAGCTTTCTTCTTGAGTTGTGATGCTAGGTGCTTACATAGGCATTTTATCTTTCTCTGAGTTTATCTTTTGGTAGGATGCCCCAATGTCTCCTTCTGTTTTCCACAGAAATGAACAAAACCAAAGAAAATTCCAAGCTCAACTTATCGACCAGTCTGCAACCAACCAAATTACCCTGTCAAACAGGGGTTTAGCTTGCACACATTTAAAAATACATGTGTATGCTGCAGAGCCACTTCAAGGCTTCCCAGTATTATTTGCAGTCCTAACTGTAAATTATGAGAGCCTCCACAGTGGAGGCACATGCATTATAATGGATAGGTAGAGGGCAGGTGAGCCTGGAGGGACCCCACCCCTCCTTAAATGCACAGGGGCACACTGGACACCCAGTATATACTGTAGCATAATGGCAGCCAAGGTGTCCAGTGCATCCCCTCCCGTGTATTCCAACAGTGCAAACAAATGGATACTACCTCCAACTATAACTGGCATCTGCAGCAAGAAGCACATGGAAGGGGAATGCATGTCAAACAAAACCAAAGAAAATTTCCAACCCAACATACCAACCAGCCTGTAGCCAACCGAATTATCCTGTCTAATGCCACGTAACATGACCAGACATTTTGACAGCAAAGGTCCGACGGAACGAATTCGCCGGACGATTCAATTGTATGTGGGCTCCATCGGACCTTTGCTGTCCGTAAATCAAACGGACTTTAGAAATAGAACATGTTTTAAATTTTCCGCCGGACCCAATTCCTAGAAGGAAACCCATTTGTCTGCTTGCTGGTCCAACTGACCAAATACAACGCAAGGGGAGCTACAGCACCTGCCTGCGAGAATGTTTCCAGCCCTATCGCGCTGGTTCTCGGCTGCAGGGTACTGTAAATCTCGCGCTTGCTGTAATAGGAAAAACACATTTTCCTATTGCAGTGAGCGTGAGGCGACAATGTCCTTAGGTCTGGTATGGATTTTAAGGGGAACCCCCTATGCCGAAACAAATGGCATGGGGGTCCCCCCAAGGTTCATACCAGACCCTTATCCGAGCACGCAGCCTGGCCAGTCGGGAAAGGGGGTGGGGATGAGCGAGCACCCCCCCTGAACCGTACCAGGCTGCATGCCCCCAACATGGGGGGGTGGGTGCTTTGGGGAAGGGGGGCACTCTGTGGGCCCCCCACCCCAAGGCACCTTGTCCCCATGTTGATGAGGACAAGGGCCTCTTCCCGACAAGTCTGGCCGTTGGCAGTCAGGGTCTGCGGGCAGGGGGCTTATCGGAATATGGGAGCCCCCTTTAATAAGAGTGCCCCCGGATCCCGGCCCCCCACCCTATGTGAATAAGTATTGGGTACATCAAAGTCAATAAAAAAAACACACTATACAGGTTTTTAAAGTAGTTTATTAGGCAGCACCGGGGGTCTCTTTCATCTTCGGGGGTCTCTCCCAACTCCTCCGCTCTCTCCGGCCTCTTCTCCCACTCTCGGGTTCTTCTCACGGGCTCCTCCGCTATCTTCTGCTCCTTTGCCGCTCTTTTGCTAGCGGTGGCCCGATTTTCTATTTTATCATCTTCTTCTTCTTCCTTCTTCTGTTCTTCCGATGTTGACACAATGCTCTCTCCTGCTGTAATGCTGTGGACACGGTGCACAACGACTTATATAGGCATGGGATGTGTTCACTGGGTGATTTCACCTGGTGACCCCCCCTTATGACGACACAGTCCCAGCATGCCCTGGGACCCCGCCCCTTAGGACGTCACTGCCCGGGGCATGCTGGGATTATGTCATCATAAGGGGCGGGGTCACCGGGTTACCCCATGCCTATATAAGTCGTTGCGCACCGTGTCCACAGCATTACAGTGGGAGAGAGCGTTGTGTCAACATCGGAAGAACAGAAGAAGGAAGAAGAAGACAAAGGAGAAAACCGGGCCAGCAAAAGAGTGGCAAAAGAGCAGCGGAGGGGCCCGGGAGAAGAACCGAAGAGTGGGAGAAGAGGCCGGAGAGCGGGAGAAGAACCCGGAGCCCAGGAGAGAAGGCCGGAGAGTGAGAGAAGAGGCCGGAGAGAGTGGAGGAGTCGGAAGAGACCCCTGAAGATGGAAGAGACCCCCGGAGCTGTCTAATAAACTACTTTAAAAACCTGTCTAGTGTGTTTTTTTTATTGACTTTCTTTCCCCCAGGTGAATGGGTAGGGGTACGATGTACCCCATACTTATTCACATAGGGTGCAGTATTAAAGGGGCTACCGGATTCCAATAAGCCCCCCGCCCGCAGACCCCAACAACCAACGGCCAGGGTTGTCGGGAAGAGGCCCTTGTCCTTATCAACATGGGGATAAGGTGCCTTGGGGTGGGGGGCCCACAGAGCGCCCCCTTTCCCCAAAGCACCCACGCCCCCGAGTTGAGGGCACTGTTGTGGTTGTCCCATGGAGTGCTTTCTTTTTGGAATTCTACATATAAACTTTATGAATTGCACCCCGATCACTATTTCTATAAGAGTGTGCATTGGCCCACCTGTATACTACCATGTAAATGCACTAATCAATTTCAACTACTTAAAGCAGAGCTCCACCTAAAAGGGTAAGTTCTGCTTTCAGGTCTCCTCCCCAGCACCTATTTGTGAAATGGTGCTTTTGGGGAGGAGGGGGGAGCGAGTACCCAGTTTCGACAGGTACCCGCTTCCACTTCCACTGCAATTGCCTTAGTAAGTTCTCCTTCCCCCATCCCCCCCCCCCCCCAAATCTTCTGAGATGCATGACAGGTCCCAGAAGACTTTGGGACCATTCACAGAGTGTAGCACCGCTCACACATGTCACAGCTGGGTGCCCATAGTAAAGATGCCAGTGCCAGCGAGGGAGGACACAAAGAGAACACTACTGGGGTGAAAACACTGCTTGATCGTGGGACAGGTGAGTGGCTGTTTATTAAACGTCTGCAGCTCCAGTTTTTGTAGCTGCTGACTTAAAATTTTTACTTATTATAGTAATTGACCACATTTACCAGAGGTGGCTTGGAGCAACAGTGTGGCCTCCACATGCATTTGCAAATGTAAGCACATCAAATCCCACTTCATTTAATCTGAGTAGTTTTTTTTGTTTTGTTTTTTGCTGCCTAGTTTGAAAGTGTGCCTTGTACCCACTTTATATTATTTTATATATCACCCTATCCATGTACACCTTTTCCTTTTTCCTAGTTTCATACAGATCAGATTGTTGCTTTTTTGGATTTGGTGCAGACAGTTGGCTACCTTGTAATGGTGATGCCTGGGCTTCTGATGTGTTACTTTACTTTTAAGGAGGGAGCCAATGGCTCCCGCTGCTGCCTGTATGTCCTGTGAGAAGAGGTAGAGAGAGCAGCGCTGCTGCAGATGGTAACAGCACTGGACCAGAGAGAAGGCTCTGCGCCTTCTCCCCCCGATCCCCCCCTCCCCCGTGACATCTAGCATGTGTTCCTCTTCTCGCACCTGCTGCAACTTTTTAAAAGTAGTGAAGCTGTTCGTTACTCCACCCCCACAGCCAAATTATTCACAGTTTCTTTGTGATTGAATAAACAACAGGTACTGACAGCCACCACGGCAGACTTACTTATATAGTTTAAATGAACAGCAGGCACTCTGATCAGCAACCCCGTAGTTCATTCACGTTGCCTACAGTTTTGCAATGACATCCTGTACACAAGGTAGCAGAGCTGTAAGCAGTGTGTGCAGGAGCCGGACATTGCATCTGGTGATCGTGAGTTCAATGCCTTTTAGGCTCCTGTTTTAAAAAATAATAAATGCTCTTTTTTTTTTTTACCTGGAAAAAGATATGAATTTATTATGTTTTATGTAAAAGTGAACTTACCCCTAAGATAAAAATGTCCCGACTTTGGAACCATTTTAAGGGCCACATTTATCAGAGGTGCCTTAACATAGCGATGTGGCTTTCACATGTATTTGCAAAGCTGGGCAACTAAAACCTTTGTATTTGAAAATGATTAGTTGGGATTTTATTGCTGGCTAGTTTGAGTGTGCTAAGTACGCATTTCTACTGAGATATATATATATATATATATATATATATTAGTAAATGACAGTGTATACCATGGGGAGGCTCTTTGACTTGTTCCTATTTTCATAGGGAAAATCTAAAATCTTGAGAGATGGGCTTAAATTCACTTTATAACCCCAAGTGACTCCAACTAGCTACAATAGAGTTGTCAAAGTAAAAACAACCCTCCCCCAAATGGATTACAGAAAGAATAAGAAGCAGGTTCTGACGAACAGTCTATGTGACCTATGACAGTAATGGAGAAATTTTTCTTTACAAGGTCAGGGTCTAGGTTGATGTCTAAGGCCCATGAGAATTGTTTGCAGAGTCTAACATCAGACAGCAGCAAATAAAACAACAAAGCACAACCTTGCTTATGGAATTCAGATTGAAACACTGAAGAGAAAAGGGGTCACATTTTAGGTTTACATTAACAAGCACTTAGTGTAAAGCCCCATACACACTATGCCCTTGTACACGCGGTCGGACATTCCGACAACAAAATCCATTGGATTTTGTCTGACGGATTTTGTCCGAAACTGGTGTTGCATACACACGGTCGGACAAAGTTGTCGGAAAATCCGATTACTCGTAATGTGATGATGTAATTTAGTTACGACAGGACTACGTTCATACTAGTAGCCAATAGCTTTGGTCTCGGAATTTGATCTGAGCATGCTTGGCACTTTATCCGATCAGGATTCTCTACAAACGATTGGACAAAGTCCGATCGGATCATGTTGCCGGAAAATTTTATAGCCAAGCTCTCAAACTTTGTCCGTCGGATATTCCGACGGAAACAGTCCGATGGAGCCCACACACGGTCGGATTATCCGACAACGCGGTCTGATCGAACATTTTCCGAACATCCGACCGTGTGTACAAGGGCTATCAGTTTTTCTGCTGAGTTTTTCCTTCAGATTTACCAAAACCATATAATATGAGGTCAAACCTTAGGAGTTGCAATGTGTATGCAATCAGGCAGGCCCTTCTACTACATGGTTTTGGTAAACCTGAAGGAAAAAATCTGCAGAAAATCTGATGAGTGTATGAGGCATTACTCTGGGAACTGTTGCTTACTTGCTGATTGCCATTTATGCCCTGTTCCATTGCACTACTATTTACTGTTTAATATTTAAAAAAAGTCTGCAGATGTCTGTTGTCA
Source organism: Lithobates pipiens (assembly GCF_037356315.1). Lineage (NCBI taxonomy): Eukaryota > Metazoa > Chordata > Amphibia > Anura > Ranidae > Lithobates > Lithobates pipiens. The sequence goes on from NW_027507903.1 coordinate 79,415,894, forward strand.
GCTCAGCAAGTTTACAATTCCAGAATTAGTTTCTTTTATCTAGGGTCACACATGCTCTAACCCTTACATATCAGTTAATCTAATAAGGATTTTAATTATGCTTACAGATCTTGTGTGCCATTGTATATTAAAAGATAACTCATGGCAAATATATACTGTAGAGCATAGGCGTTCTGTTACCAGAGTCTTGATATAATGTGCTGGAAGCTTCTTGGATGCAGAGAATACTTTACTTTCATGGAGAAATATCAGAACGTCTTTTAGAGCATGGAGACAGGAACAGGATACAAACAAGTACACACTGAACATAGAACACCCTGTGATTATATTACCATAGAATGCACACTAGAACACTACAGTGCCACTTGCTGGTATAGACAGATATAATGCATACAGTATATAGTCAGTTTATAAAAGCAACTGTTGTTGTTCTTCCAACACCCCTTCTCAACATCATTTGCTTTGTCAAATTATATTCAGCTTCTTATGGATATAACTGTGATGTTCCTTCAACAAAGGTTTGGTGAGTGCATCAGCAGTGATCTCCTCTGACGGGCAGTATTGAATGTCAATATCACCTTGCTCTTGATTGTCCCTCAGTAGGTGATACTTGACGTTGATGTGGTTGGTCCTAGGAGTGACCCTTTCTGATTGTGTTAGCTTTATGCATCCCTGGTACTAAGCTGGGACTAAGTCTATTTTTGGCATTTGGTGTTTACAAGTTAAAATCCATATTTTTTGCTAGAAAATTACTTGAAACCCCCAAACGTTATATATATTTTTCTAGCAGAGACTCTAGAGAATAAAACGGCGATTGTTGCAATATTTTATGTCACATGGTATTTGCGCAGCAGTGTTTTAAACGCAACTTTTTGGGAAAAGGGACACTTTAATGAATTAAAAAAAAAAACGAAACAGTAAAATTAGCCCAATTTTTTTGCATAATGTGAAAGGTAATGTTACGCCGAGTAAATAGATACCAAACATGTCACACTTTATAATTGCATGCACTCGTGGATTGACAAACTAAAAATCTCAATAGGCGGCGCTTTACATTTTTTTTACGGTTACCAGGTTAGCGTTACAGAGGAGGTCTAGTGCTAGAATTATTGCTCTCGCTCTGACGATCGCGGCGATACCTCACATGTGTGATTTGAAAACCGTTTACATATGCGGGCGCGACTCCCGTATGCGTTTTCTTTGCTTCGCGAGCTCGCGGGGACGGCGGGTGCTTTAAAAAAAATGTTTTATTTATTTTAAAATGACTAAATTGTTTTTTTTTTTCAATTGATCACTTTTATTGCTGTCACAAGGAATGTAAACATCCCTTGTGACAGTAATAGGTGGTGACAGGTACTCTTTATGGAGGGATCGGGGGTGTAAAAGACCCCCAATCCCTCCTTTACACTTCAATGTATTCAGATCGCCGAAAACTGCGATTCTGAATACCGTATATTTTTTTTAAAACCGGCGCCATTGGCAGCCGAGTAAACGGGAAGTCATGACGTCGCTTCCGTGTTTACTATTAGGATACTGGAACGAAACCGTTTACGGCTTTGTTCCAGTTCCTCCCCAGCCGCTGGAGGCAGTGGATGTGGAATCGGTGCTCCCGATCGAGCGGGAGCACCGGTAACAGCGGTGGGAGGCGGCGGGAGGGGGGAAGTCCCCTCCCGCTCCTCCGGCATAGCAGCCGAGCGGCTTTTAGCCGCATCGGTTGTTATGGCTGGATAGCCAATCGCCCGCTGGAAAAAACGTTGAAGGGCATCATACCGGTATACCCCCCGGAAGCCGAGTACGCAGATCTGCGTACGCTCGGCGGGAAGGGGTTAAACTTTTGCCTATCCACCCATCCCTCTGGTGCTGGCATGGTATTAAATGGAGAGACCTATATTATTTCGCTACTAAACTGACATTTGGCTCTAAATGGTCGTGTCGCAAGTGCGACTGACAATGAACTGGACTCTGGAGCATGTACTGAAATGTGGGTAAACAAACCTGGGGCGCACCGGAGTGAATCGGTGCATGTTAGATGCGACTGGATTCGAACCGGAGCGCGGTACGTGGCAGTGAAATGAAATGAACAACATATGTCATGACAGAGGCCTAGATCGGCCGGCCGCAACCTGCGACTGGATGACAAACTGGTCTCTGGAGCATGCACTGAAATGAGGCCAAACGAAAAAATACCTGGGATACGTCCGAACGAATCGGCGCATAGGGATGCGATCAGATTCTAATCGGAACGTGCTACGTGACAGTGAAATGATTCCCCATGATAAAGACACGAATCGAAGAGGCCGCAAACTGCGACTAACAACGAATGGGCTCTAGCACATGTACTGAAATGAGGCCAACGCAACTGGGGCACGCCGAGCGAATCGGTGCATTACGGATGCGACTGGATTCAAATCGGAATGTGATAGGTGACAGTGAAATGATTCCCATGAGAGAGGCCCGGATTGATAAGCCGAAAAACTGCGACTAACAACGAGCGGGCTCTGGAGCATGTACTGAAATGAGGTCAAGCAACTGGGGCACACCGGGACGAATCGGCACATTACGGATGCGACTGGATTCGAATCGGAGCACAGTATGTGACAGAGAAATGAGTGAAATGATTGAAATGAGCTAGTCGTGGTGAAGGCATGAATCGTTGTGCCTCGTATTGCGACTGGCAACGACCTGTCTGTGGAACATGGTACAGAGGCAGAGATACAACACACTACGAAACGGTGCGACATTTGACATAACCAACTCGAAACGAAGTGAGGCGTGTGAAATTAAGTCAGTAACGACAGTGGTCCGATTGAGTGGCTAACAACACGGTCGTGAGCAGGATTTATAACGAATGACTCAGGAGTTTAGATATCGAGATTCGTGGCAAGATATCCAACAGAAATGCATGAAATGAAGGTCAATCAAGACCCCTACCTGCGACAGCCATGCCAGAGACGTTGTACAAAAACACGATCGGGAACAAAAACCACGAGACTTCTGGAGAGGGACATTTTCGAACGGTAACGAATCTCGAATTGTCGGCCTAGTGATGTAGAACTGTGCACAGGAAACCGACAAAGACCACAGGTGAGTGGGCTGGTTAAATACCCCCCGGGCTCCTCCCATAAATTCAGGCCACCATACTGGCCTTCTTACATATCATAGTCTGTAGGCCTATAACTTTCACGCAAATCAATTAATATAAATAAACCTATTGGGATTTTTTTTTAATCAAAAACATGTAGCAGAATACATTTTGCCCAAAATTTATGACGAAATCAGATTTTTTTAAATTATTATTGGAAATGTTTTATAGCACAAAGTAAAAAAATATTTTTTTTTTCAAAATTTTCATACTTTTTAGCTTATATTGAAAAAAAAAAAAAAAACATTGGTGATCAAATATCACCAAAAAAATCTGTATTTGTGTGAGAAAAATTATATACATTTTGTTTGGGTACAGTGTTGCATAATCGCACAAGTTAAAGTAGGCAGTGCCAAATAGCAAAAAAAGGCCTTGTCACGAAGGGGGTAAAATCTTCTGGAGCTAAAGTGGTTAAGCTTTATAACCACTTTAAGTACAATAAAGATAGCCCATTAATAAAAATATCCTTCTTCCAAGAAAACAAAAAGCATGCTGCAGTAGGGCGGAATATTGGGCTTAATCTATGGAATAACATTACAGCTACCACAACTGGCTGCAGTGTTTGGTAAAATTATAGGAGAACTAAACCCTTCTATTCTTTAGGCCTCATTCGCAAGGGTGTACTACACAGGGGCAGACTGACCATTGGGCCACTCGGGCACCGGCCGAGGGCCCTGAGCCACTAGGGGGCCCCATCAAGGTTGATTTCATCTTTTTAAAGTTTAGAGAAGTAAGCACAATAAATGCTGATTGCTAACTAAATACTATGTGTTTTTATATTTGCATTGCTTTTCACCATATCAAATATCATTATCTAGGTAAGAAAAATGATTGCACTGAGCATGCCCACTGTTTCTGTTTTGATCCATTTAATATATGTTTTCTGCTGCATCCAAACATGAAATTCCAATAGCTGACAAGCAGCATTTTGTTATTCATGAAAATGCTAAATCTGAAGAATAACATTTACCGAAGGCTGATCTTTATGAAGCAAGTGGAGCAACAGGTGCTAAGGCACAAATATTCCAGTTATAAATGCACAGATGTTCCCCCCATTCTGGAGCCTTATATTTGATTACATTGATATTTGCTCATACTAATTTCTCCCCTTGGTGCTATTACAGCACATTAATAAACATTGTGTAGTTATATTATGTGGGTATAAGGTTAAAAACATAAAAAGTGGCGTGTATTTACAAATCTGCAGCTTTTGATGGTTATGAATGAGTTGAGCAGAGCAGAGCAGAGCAGAGGAGAGTGGTGCCTTTTGACAATACAATTCACAGCTAACAATCACTTACAATTTACTTAAAGCTTACATGTCCCCACAGGGTCTCTTATTAAAAAAAAAGCGCAGCCTTTTAAAGAAGATGCTTTCTGGTGACCTGGGTCATCCATTACCACTGTTTCACTTGCCAGCCACTTCAGGTGTCCACAATTTTGGGTTTTGGGAATATCTGCTGCTCCCACTGCACACAGTGGTTCCTCCTACTAGCTCTTACATGACTACTGGACATATAAGCCACCTGAACCACTTTGTGTAGTAAGGGAAGCATGTGGACAGGGCTTAAAGTGCCATAGTGGGGACACTGAAACAGTGCTTGCTAATGCCTGTACAGACCAGAGCCACGTTCATGTGAATTCAACATTAAGGTGTCACTCCAGACTTACACGTGAGTTGGATACTGGATACTCTTACACAGTTAACACTTTGTAATCAATGGCCATACTTCTCTTACACTGTTGTCACTATTATACTATGGACACAACTTCTTGTTAGAGTTCACATCTCCCCATGTGTGCAGCATTCTGAGTCTGTATCATGGAGCTTGTACTGATCTCCACCAACCCAACAATCCCATCACCTCACTCTCCCTGACAATGTTCTGTAGGTTACTAATGGATACAGGAAACGCACTTTTCCATAACTCCGTGCTTGTCATCCTCCCAGGGAAGTTCTACATCTCTCTACTTCAGGCTAAGTCCTTAGGTACTCTGTGCCACAAGGTCAGTCCCAGTATATGTGGAGCCAGTCGCTAGTGAAGGAACCAAGCATACCACCAGAATACCCATCACCCTTGCTATTTCACCTGTTTCCTGGCTGGTTGCTTGCTTTAGAAAGTGACACAAACTTCGTAGTCCTTAGAAACTGCAACATCCAGCCTCCTTAAGACAGGTTCTCTGCTTGTTAAACCCATGTCCTGTATATTCTCTAACTTCTCGTCAGTCCTCTGCTGTAAGCCCTGTTTTGTGATATGCCTTAAGCCCCATACACACTATCAGATTTTCTGCTGATTTTTTCCTTCAGCTTTACCAAAACCCTAAAATATGAGGTCAAACCTTAGGAATTTCAATTTGTATGCAATCAGGCAGGCCCTTGCACTACATAGTTTGTATGATAGTTTGTATGTATAGTGTGTATGGGGCTTTACATGCATCCCTTTAAAGACTTCAGACCAGGAGATTTAGATGAACAATCAAAATCTTTGTGTAGAGAGTCAAATGAGACATTTGACCAGTACTTAGAGAACTTTGTTATGTATGTGTTGAAGAAGTTATTAAGTACCCTTGAGTAGTGTCCCATGAGGTAGTCAGACCTTGTTTTGGTATTAAAGTCCATAAAAAGTCACTTGCAGGCGAGATTCCATATCTGGCAGTAAATCCACATGGTGGCAAAGTCACAAAGTAACATTAATCCACAAACAACAGGTAGCACAAGTCCATGCAAGCCCACAGGTCTCCTAACTCATTGGGAACCCTGGCTGGACTCCCCCCAAGGGGAATAATAATCGGACACATTAAGGGCTACATTGTGTCAGACATTTGCCTAAATGACCTCCTAGGGCACTAATGAGCTCCTGTCAAGCAGCGTTAACCCTTCCTTCCCAGAAACCACAATCTCACAGGTCAACCAAGGACACAGTATAATAAGCTTACATTGCAACAAAAGGCCATTATACACAGCTACAATCGAAATGAATATATAACCCAACAGGAAGGAAACCGTTTAAAGGAGAAATACAGCCAAAGCTTTTTTTTGTGACTGACAGTCACCAGCTCTCTGCAGCCTGAAGACCATGATCTGAGCGATCAGTAGTGTTCGATCACTCAGTTCTCAGTCTGATGGGGGACAGATGTTGCATCCAACCAGTTGAGTATATATTTTTTATAATGAATTACAAACTTCCCTTTTAACACACAGGGCATTTTGGAAACAATACACCTGGAAAGCTTGCATAACTGCTGTGGACCAAATCCATTATAGTTTTCTTGTCAAGTGAACCTTTCCCTTATACATAATTTCTCCTCTTCCCTACAACACCTATGACCTTTTTCCTTCATTCTCCCCATCATTCCATTTAGACAAGAAGAGCAAAGTGAAATACTGTGTACTTCTAGGTATGTTGGAACATGTAGCTCAATCCTTCCTTGTGAAAGCACTGGAGCTTGGTTCAGAAATGTCACAGGGCAAAATAGTCCTTAGACATATGTAAGCCCCAAGTAGTGAATCAGTGCTTCTACAGTCCTTCTCTATGAATGGAGTGGTGGGGGAGCAAAGAGGAGATGAGTATGTTTTGCTGAGGTGGGAGAAGTGGAGCTGAAGGGTTCATTCATCTTTACTAATAAAATGTAAAGGTGAACTAACACAATACATCCACCCCCGGTCCCTACTGTACTTACCTGCAGGGTTGCTGAGCTGTCAGCAGCCCTGCAGCCAGTCCTGAGGTTCTTCTACGTATAGTTCTTCTGGGACAGACAAGATTGATTCACTTTGACAATGCTAATAAATCGGATTTTAACCCCCCAGACCACTGGACCAGGTGTGGAAGCCCTTGGACCTGCACAGGTAAGTACAGTGGGGACCAGGGGGTGGGAAGGGTGTACAGCATTAGTTAATCTTTACATTTTTGTAAAAGTAAGACCCCTTTCAAACTGGGGCGTTTTGCAGGCGCTATAGCGTTAAAAACAGTGCCTGCAAACTGCCCCATAAAACAGCTGCTCCATTCACCCCAGTGTGAAAGCCAGAGGGATCCAAAATGTAAGGGGGGGGGATCTGTTGGGAACCGCTGATGCAAGGGTATACCCTGAGGTAAGGGGCAACTCTGATGGAGAACCTGACTTAAGGAGTGCAGGCTCTGATGGGGAGCCTGATGTAAATGAGGGACTCTGATGGGAATCCTGATGTAAGGGGAGACTCAAGTGGGGACCCCAGTGCAAGGGGGGAATTGTTAATTTATAAAACTGGTTTTTGTTTGGCTCACAAATATTTGTAAAATATATGATGTGACCGTTGTACCGAAACTTTTGCAGACCCCTGCTCCAGTAATGAATCTGCAAGTTTGGAGACCCCTGCTCTAGATAATGAATCTGCATAATTAGTGTTATATGTCCTTTTTAAAAAGTAGCAGATTATTTATTTTTTATTGATTTTTGAGCACTTAAAGCTACCAAGATGCACATTACCTGGCACACTCCAAACAGCGGATAAATAGGCTGCCCCATATTCTCACAATGAATAGCCATGCTTCCTGTCATGCCCCTATGATTCACTGGCCAACGCACAAGATTTTGGCAGACATAAAGAGCAGAGTGATAAGAAGATGCATTTGTCTCGTGAGAAATGTGCCATTAGTTGATGTATACACATACTATATTGTACTTTTTTGCTGTGTGCTGTATGTATAATCGGCCAGAGACCCAAGATTAGAGACTAAATGGCCATATTATACTTTACAGCACCTGACATTTTCCACTATCTTGTAATCCCTTAACTTTATTGCATTGTCTCATTCAAAATGACAAGATGGCTGGCTTAAAGTTCATAGGAATTCTACAAATTACAGTCCCCTGCAGAAATGTTTCAGAAAGATTTCAGCTGGAATGAAATCTATTACACAATCTATTACACCGAAGGTCTATGTGAAAATGCCTTAAAAACTAGTTTCATCGAACATGAAAGAAAAGTTCTCCTCGTTTTTAGACAGTTACCTGTGTTATTTGTGTATTATTTAAATAATGACCTTAAAGCAGGCCTTGCCAAATGTCACTCAGAACTAGAAGCCAGCACTACATAACCTGTATGTGGCTATATAGGTAGGCGAGCGATACTTAATTCATAGTTAAAAGGAAAACATTTGTTCTGTTTTTTTCTGAGCAGACTTTATTTTAACAATTAATTTAAAAATAAAATACAAAACAGACTAATATTTCACCAGTAGAAAAACTTATTGACTTGCCAGTAGAAAAAATTTGGCTTAAAATGGAGCTTAATTGTATCCGATTTGATCAAAAATTGTATGGCTCACAGCAGTGGGATACAAAGTCTTTCTTTGGAAGTTTGCAGTCAGGGTGTCCTCCCTCCCCCACACCAACAGACAAACAGTCATCGAATAAAAGCAGCCGGCAACTCCATACCATCAAGCGTAATTATTTTCAAGCCTTCAGAGTGAGTACAGTCATCAGCAGACTAGTTTCGGCAATAAGCCTTGTTCACAGCACCAGGAGCGTGAAAAAGGCTTATCGCCGAAACTAGTCTGCTGCTGACTGTACTCACTGTGAAGGCTTGAAAATAAATATGCTTGATGGTATGGAGTTGCCGTCTGCTTTTATTCGATGATCGTTTAACTGTATCCGAGCACTACAAACTAAAAACACTATTTAATTTGTATTTATTTGTATTTGTATGCTAAATGATATCACCTACACCACTAATAATAATAAATATTCTGTGCTTATAAGACATAAATGTGAAAATCAGTCCTATCAGTCAGAAAAAAATACTTATATGGCGTGCCGTCGATGAATCTCGTCACCAAGTAATTACACGGACCTTGATATAATAATTCATCCAACCACATGGAAATATTTTAATATTTTTTTTAAATAAATCATATTGTTTTACACTATTGGGGGCTTTTATCTGCTTCTGTTACCGGATTGCCATTCTTGGAACAAGATAGGTTTACAGTTGATTTTCTGCTGGTGTGCCCCATGTTTCCATGTGGTTTGATGATCCTTTATTTCAAGGTCCATGTACCTCTGAGATCACCTATAATTTGGGGTTTTGTGATTTGGTAAGAGGCTTTGTGGCTACTTGGTGACAAGATTCACTGACGGCACTTCACATAAGGATTTTCTTTTTTTGGATGGAGTAATGGGACTGATTTTCAATTTTATGTCACATAAACACAGAATATTTGTTTTATTATTTGTGTAGGTGATATCAACTGTTCAGTTTGTTTGCACCCTCCCCCCTGCACTCCCACATCTGACACTTTTTTGGGGGGGAGAGGGGAGCAGGTACCTGGTTTTGACAGGTACCCACTCCCACTTCCAGGTAAGTTTGACAATCAGCAATCTATGACATTTCCAGCCCCTCTTCCTTTCTCCTGCTGCCTTCTAGGACACACAGAGGTCCCAGAAGATGGCAAGACCATTAAATAAGTGCAGTGCGACTTGCGACTTGCGTATTGCACAGTAGGAAACCCGTTTATAATGCTAGCACATGCACCCGAAGCCAATTGATGAATCTGCTCAGGGTGCCGACATTACGGTAACCCTTGACAGGTAAGTGTCCTTATGTTAAAAGTCAGCAGCTACAGTATTTGTAGCTGCTGATTAAAGTAGTAAACCGCACACGAGATAGCAATTCCAAATTATCACCTCCCCCACACAGATAGGGTGCTGGCTCAGTATGCAGGATAAATGTGAGCAGAAAAAATCTGGATGGCCGCACTCCAAGTTAAAGAGGAGGGCCGGTTTTAAAAAAAAAAAAAGTAAAAGTCAGCAGCTGCAAACACTGTAGCTGCTGACTTTTAATAAGCATACTTACCTATCCAGGGCGCCCGCGATGTCGGCCGCCCGAGGCTGACCCGTCCCTCGGCTCTCGGGTCCCAGCGCCGCCATTTTGGCTAAGGGAAACAGGCAGTGGAGCCTTGCGGCTTCACTGCCCATTTCCTACTGCGCATGCGCGAATCGCGCAGCGCTTTGTGAATGGGGCGCGCTGTGTTCTGGGACACACAGTTCCCAGAACACAGCGCGACCCATTACCCAGAAGATGCCGCACGGAGGAGAGAAGACAGAAGATCTCAGCTGAGGAGGAAGAGGCAGATTAGGACGATGTGCCTAGCAATAGGCATTTCTGGTAAGTTAAAAAAAAAAAAAAAAAATGTCATTTTTTTTCAGATTTTTTTCTAAATTTTAATGTTTTTTTTTTTCAGGGTGGCCCTCCATTTTAATATCTTTATTGAGGATTTATAGCTGCTGACATTTAATTATTATTATTTTTTTTTACAGACTGGAGCTCCTCTTTAACCACTTTAATACCAGGCACTTTCACCCCCTTCCTGTCTAGGAATGACAATTGCACGATCATGCAACGCTGTACCCAAACAAAATTTTTATCATTTTTTTGAGACAGATAGAGCTTTCTTTTGGTGGTATTTAATCACCACTGGGTTTTTTATTTTTTGCTAAGCAAGTGGGAAAAAAAAAATGTAAGTTTTGAAAAAAAAAAAGGTTTTCTTAGTTTCTATTATAAAATGTTGTAAATGCTGATGAGGATCCACTGACGGCCACTGATAGGCGACACCGATGAGGAGGCACTAATATGCAGCACTGATGGGCACTGTTGGGCAGCACTGATGGGCAGCCATGATGGGTACTAATAGGAGGCACTGATGGGCACTAATAGGTGGCACTGATGGGCACTGATAGATGGCACTGATATGCACTGATGAGGAGGCACTGATGGGCCTTGACAGGAAACACTGATGAATACTGTTTGGCATCACTAGTGAGCATCACTGGTGGGCACTAACACGCATTACCAATGGGGAAGATCTCACCTGTGAGGAAAGCCGCTCATCAATGTGAGCAGAGGAATGCAGATAACTGGGATTTCCTATTTACACTCTGATCATCTGTGATTGGACACAGCTGATCACATGGTAAAGAGCCTATGTCATAGGCGCACACGAGCGGCCTGTTCTGAAGGACATCATATAACATCCAGTTAGAAGGGTAAAGGCCATCATTCTGCTATAGGCCACGCTGGGAGATGTTAAAGGTACAGCGCAACAATTAGTATTGGAAACAGATTCTGAGACTTACATTGTTTGTGTTTTATGGCTATGCGTGTTAACACATAAAATGTTGATAAACATGTGGTACCAGTCTGGATCTGCATGGCTTTTAAAATCTGATTTTGCAAGAGAATTATCTGCACATTTACACTCGGATCCCACTACCCAATTAACCTAGTCAGGTGTTCTTGTAATAACCAACAGTCTGGGTATTTTCATCAATAACCCAAAAATGTGTCCATTAAGTTGAAACAAAGGGACATACTTACCTTTTTTACTTCCCAAATGCCTGGTGAGCCCAGGCATTTGGTGGAGGATCGACTTATGCTGTCAGCCAAGATAAATTATGAAACAAAATATACTTTATGTACACTTAATCAAAGAATGACAGTAATCCCCAAATCCCCAGTTTTCAGAATAAGTTATATTTTAGATATTCTCTATGGTGCTTCAATCAGAGTGCATGCTGTGTTTTTTGTTTTGGGTAATCTATACATGCTTAGTATGCAAAACACTTAATTCCAGAATGCAGTCACTGAGCACATACAAATTATTTTGGTATTCCTTTGCCATTGTTCTGACAGGCTTTCCTTCAGGAAAAAAAAAGCAGAGCGATACTGAGATATTTGTACAGGGAATGTACTTAGATTTTTACAAATGTGTGACGCTTGTAATAGTAAATATTTTTAAAAGGAGTGTGCATTTTGCTGCTGTCATTGTGTAATGTATTTATTGGTCTCGAGATTTTGCAGCCTGACAGATGGAGGTTTGTTCCACTGAAATGTAACCATTTGTATTTGCACTTTTATTCCAAAATAAAGAACAGAATTAAGTAGCCTCAAAATAAATGTTTACTAAGAAAACGAGGGCTTTTAGGTGGAAATTATTTAGTGAATTGTTAAAAGGTACCAAAACATTTATTGCATGACATTTTTAAAGATCAACTATTTTTTATGCTTTAGTATCTCGGCAATAGTAGTAGTCACCATTAGTGATGGACGAACTTCCGACGGGACGTTTCGCGAACGCGAAACGCGAACGGGCACAAACGTTCGCGAAAACGACCGTTCGCCGCGGGCTCCATTGACTTCAATGGGAGGCGAATTTCGCAAACCTTTAGGTCGAATTTGCGGCCACGGGGTAATTATTAGGGGGTAGCACGTAGTCCCACCACCTGGACAATAGCATAATACATGTATGAGGTGAATTTGGGATCGATAACTACAAGCATTTTTTTTTTATTTGGGAAATTGTTCTGACAATTCAGGACTATGGAGCTAATGAAGGCAATGGAGGAGAGGGAAGGTCAGGGACCAGGGTAGGCAAACAAGAGGGTGCAGGAGATACAGAGCACTGACAGCAGCACCGTAATACAGAGCACTGACATCAGCACCGTGACATACAGCGCTGACAGCAGCTCCGTGACATACAGCGCTGACAGCAGCTCCGTGACATACAGCGCTGACAGCAGCTCCGTGACATACAGCGCTGACAGCAGCTCCGTGACATACAGCGCTGACAGTAGCTCCGTGACATACAGCGCTGACAGCAGCACCGTGACATACAGCGCTGACAGCAGCTCCGTGACATACAGCGCTGACAGCAGCTCCGTGACATACAGCGCTGACAGCAGCTCCGTGACATACAGCACTGACAGCAGCTCCGTGACATACAGCGCTGACAGCAGCTCCGTGACATACAGCGCTGACAGCAGCACCGTGACATACAGCGCTGACAGCAGCTCCGTGACATACAGCGCTGACAGCAGCTCCGTGACATACAGCGCTGACAGCAGCTCCGTGACATACAGCACTGACAGCAGCTCCGTGACATACAGCGCTGACAGCAGCTCCGTGACATACAGCGCTGACAGCAGCACCGTGACATACAGCGCTGACAGCAGCTCCGTGACATACAGCGCTGACAGCAGCTCCGTGACATACAGCGCTGACAGCAGCTCCGTGACATACAGCGCTGACAGCAGCTCCGTGACATACAGCGCTGACAGCAGCTCCGTGACATACAGCGCTGACAGCAGCACCGTGACATACAGCGCTGACAGCAGCTCCGTGACATACAGCGCTGACAGCAGCTCCGTGACATACAGCGCTGACAGCAGCACCGTGACATACAGCGCTGACAGCAGCTCCGTGACATACAGCACTGACAGCAGCTCCGTGACATACAGCGCTGACAGCAGCTCCGTGACATACAGCGCTGACAGCAGCACCGTGACATACAGCGCTGACAGCAGCTCCGTGACATACAGCGCTGACAGCAGCTCCGTGACATACAGCGCTGACAGCAGCACCGTGACATACAGCGCTGACAGCAGCTCCGTGACATACAGCGCTGACAGCAGCTCCGTGACATACAGCGCTGACAGCAGCTCCGTGACATACAGCGCTGACAGCAGCACCGTGACATACAGCGCTGACAGCAGCTCCGTGACATACAGCGCTGACAGCAGCTCCGTGACATACAGCGCTGACAGCAGCACCGTGACATACAGCGCTGACAGCAGCTCCGTGACATACAGCGCTGACAGCAGCTCCGTGACATACAGCGCTGACAGCAGCTCCGTGACATACAGCGCTGACAGCAGCTCCGTGACATACAGCGCTGACAGCAGCTCCGTGACATACAGCGCTGACAGCAGCTCCGTGACATACAGCGCTGACAGCAGCTCCGTGACATACAGCGCTGACAGTAGCTCCGTGACATACAGCGCTGACAGCAGCACCGTGACATACAGCGCTGACAGCAGCTCCGTGACATACAGCGCTGACAGCAGCTCCGTGACATACAGCGCTGACAGCAGCTCCGTGACATACAGCACTGACAGCAGCTCCGTGACATACAGCGCTGACAGCAGCTCCGTGACATACAGCGCTGACAGCAGCACCGTGACATACAGCGCTGACAGCAGCTCCGTGACATACAGCGCTGACAGCAGCTCCGTGACATACAGCGCTGACAGCAGCTCCGTGACATACAGCACTGACAGCAGCTCCGTGACATACAGCGCTGACAGCAGCTCCGTGACATACAGCGCTGACAGCAGCACCGTGACATACAGCGCTGACAGCAGCTCCGTGACATACAGCGCTGACAGCAGCTCCGTGACATACAGCGCTGACAGCAGCTCCGTGACATACAGCGCTGACAGCAGCTCCGTGACATACAGCGCTGACAGCAGCTCCGTGACATACAGCGCTGACAGCAGCACCGTGACATACAGCGCTGACAGCAGCTCCGTGACATACAGCGCTGACAGCAGCTCCGTGACATACAGCGCTGACAGCAGCACCGTGACATACAGCGCTGACAGCAGCTCCGTGACATACAGCACTGACAGCAGCTCCGTGACATACAGCGCTGACAGCAGCTCCGTGACATACAGCGCTGACAGCAGCACCGTGACATACAGCGCTGACAGCAGCTCCGTGACATACAGCGCTGACAGCAGCTCCGTGACATACAGCGCTGACAGCAGCTCCGTGACATACAGCGCTGACAGCAGCTCCGTGACATACAGCGCTGACAGCAGCTCCGTGACATACAGCGCTGACAGCAGCACCGTGACATACAGCGCTGACAGCAGCTCCGTGACATACAGCGCTGACAGCAGCTCCGTGACATACAGCGCTGACAGCAGCACCGTGACATACAGCGCTGACAGCAGCTCCGTGACATACAGCGCTGACAGCAGCTCCGTGACATACAGCGCTGACAGCAGCTCCGTGACATACAGCGCTGACAGCAGCTCCGTGACATACAGCGCTGACAGCAGCTCCGTGACATACAGCGCTGACAGCAGCTCCGTGACATACAGCGCTGACAGCAGCTCCGTGACATACAGCGCTGACAGCAGCTCCGTGACATACAGCGCTGACAGCAGCACCGTAAGCAGCCCCTGGAGGAAGTCAGCAAAGCACAGGGATGGTGTGATCCCCTCATAATAAGAACCCCCAGGAGGAAGTCAGCACAGCACAGGGATGGTGGGAGCCCCTCATAATAAGAACCCCCAGGAGGAAGTCAGCACAGCACAGGGATGGTGGGAGCCCCTCATAATAAGAACACCCAGGAGGAAGTCAGCACAGCACAGGGATGGTGGGAACCCCTCATAATAAGCAGCCCCAGTAGAAATATGACACCGCTCAACCTCTTCAAAGAGGAGGGTAGGGGCATATAGTACGGTGTGCTTTTTTGGGTCAGGGAAGTGAGCCAAATGAATTAAGAAGGTCTGTGTGCTTGATTCCAAAAATTGTTTATAGACATATACATGGTCTACTGATCACATGTGTTGAATTCCTCCGAGATCCATGCCTCATTCATTTTTAGAAATGTGAGGTAGTTAACACTGTGGTGAGCTAGGCGAGTACGCTTATCGGTCACAATCCCCCCTGCTGCGCTGAACGTCCTTTCGGACAGGACACTGGATGAGGGGCAAGCCAACAGTTCGATTGCAAATTGGGCAAGCTCTGGCCAGAGGTCAAGCCTGCCCACCCAGTAGTCTAGGGGTTCATCACTCCTCAGAGCGTCCACATCGGCCGTTAACCCAATGTAGTCGGACACCTGACGGTCTAGGCGTTCCCTGATGCTGGATCCGGATGACACCTGTCGATGGGTCGGCTGAAAGAATGACCTCATATCCGAAGTCACCAACACATCTTCAAACCGGCCTCTTCTTGCAGGCGCTGTTGGATTGGTACCCGCAAATCCTTCTCTGGGAGTGGGAATTGCTCCTCTGCCAGCGCACGCAAAAGCAGAATGCAGCATTTCTCGAAGCAAGGCCTGGAAGTGCTGCATTCTGACAGCCCTCTGCGACGGCGGTAACATTTCCGCCATTTTGTGTTTGTACCGGGGATCTAAGTACGTTGCCACCCAGTACTGGTCCTTGACCCTCATGCTTTTTATACGGGGGTCCCTATTAAAACACTGGAGCATGAAGGCCCCCATTTGCACTCAAGCGGAAGGTATGTGGTGGTGGTGGTGTTGTTGGTGGTAGTGTCTTTGGGGGTGCACATAGCAGAGAGTGAAGAAGAGGGTGCAGATCGAGAGGATGAGGAGGGTGCAGAAGAATAAGGCTGAGTGAGCCACTCAACCAAGTCTGGTGCGTCCTTTAAAGTAATTGAACGCACCTTCTGCAACTTCCCACTTTGGCTCAAGGCTGTTGCTCCTGCCCTACCCCTACCACCCCTGCGGAAGGGCCTGCCTCTTCCTCTGCCTGTCATTTTTTAAATCACCCTGTGACAAAACTCTTAGTCCCTATACCGCTGAAGGACTGCTGCAGTATAGGGCAGCGGTCAGCAGTAGTGCACGGCAACCCTATGTATTGTGGACCGATAGCGGTCCTTACAGAACAGCAGACTGTAACGCACTCAGGCCTATGTACCGTAGCACCCTATACCAAGTTACCAGTCCTTATAAGAACTTTTGTGGACCAAGCAGGTTGTGTGTTAGTGATTAGCAGACTGTACGTCAGTCCCTATACCAATGAAGGACTGCTGCAGTATAGGGCAGCGGTCAGCAGTAGTGCACGGCAACCCTATGTATTGTGGACCGATAGCGGTCCTTACAGAACAGCAGACTGTAACGCACTCAGGCCTATGTACCGTAGCACCCTATACCAAGTTACCAGTCCTTATAAGAACTTTTGTGGACCAAGCAGGTTGTGTGTTAGTGATTAGCAGACTGTACGTCAGTCCCTATACCGCTGAAGGACTGCTGCAGTATAGGGCAGCGGTCAGCAGTAGTGCACGTCAACCCTATGTATTGTGGACCGATAGCGGTCCTTACAGAACAGCAGACTGTACTGCACTCAGGCCTATGTACCGTAGCACCCTATACCAAGTTACCAGTCCTTATAAGAACTTTTGTGGACCAAGCAGGTTGTGTGTTAGTGATTAGCAGACTGTACGTCAGTCCCTATACCAATGAAGGACTGCTGCAGTATAGGGCAGCGGTCAGCAGTAGTGCACGGCAACCCTATGTATTGTGGACCGATAGCGGTCCTTACAGAACAGCAGACTGTAACGCACTCAGGCCTATGTACCGTAGCACCCTATACCAAGTTACCAGTCCTTATAAGAACTTTTGTGGACCAAGCAGGTTGTGTGTTAGTGATTAGCAGACTGTACGTCAGTCCCTATACCGCTGAAGGACTGCTGCAGTATAGGGCAGCGGTCAGCAGTAGTGCACGTCAACCCTATGTATTGTGGACCGATAGCGGTCCTTACAGAACAGCAGACTGTACTGCACTCAGGCCTATGTACCGTAGCACCCTATACCAAGTTACCAGTCCTTATAAGAACTTTTGTGGACCAAGCAGGTTGTGTGTTAGTGATTAGCAGACTGTACGTCAGTCCCTATACCAATGAAGGACTGCTGCAGTATAGGGCAGCGGTCAGCAGTAGTGCACGGCAACCCTATGTATTGTGGACCGATAGCGGTCCTTACAGAACAGCAGACTGTAACGCACTCAGGCCTATGTACCGTAGCACCCTATACCAAGTTACCAGTCCTTATAAGAACTTTTGTGGACCAAGCAGGTTGTGTGTTAGTGATTAGCAGACTGTGCGTCAGTCCCTATACCGCTGAAGGACTGCTGCAGTATAGGGCAGCGGTCAGCAGTAGTGCACGGCAACCCTATGTATTGTGGACCGATAGCGGTCCTTACAGAACAGCAGACTGTACTGCACTCAGGCCTATGTACCGTAGCACCCTATACCAAGTTACCAGTCCTTATAAGAACTTTTGTGGACCAAGCAGGTTGTGTGTTAGTGATTAGCAGACTGTACGTCAGTCCCTATACCAATGAAGGACTGCTGCAGTATAGGGCAGCGGTCAGCAGTAGTGCACGGCAACCCTATGTATTGTGGACCGATAGCGGTCCTTACAGAACAGCAGACTGTAACGCACTCAGGCCTATGTACCGTAGCACCCTATACCAAGTTACCAGTCCTTATAAGAACTTTTGTGGACCAAGCAGGTTGTGTGTTAGTGATTAGCAGACTGTACGTCAGTCCCTATACCAATGAAGGACTGCTGCAGTATAGGGCAGCGGTCAGCAGTAGTGCACGGCAACCCTATGTATTGTGGACCGATAGCGGTCCTTACAGAACAGCAGACTGTAACGCACTCAGGCCTATGTACCGTAGCACCCTATACCAAGTTACCAGTCCTTATAAGAACTTTTGTGGACCAAGCAGGTTGTGTGTTAGTGATTAGCAGACTGTGCGTCAGTCCCTATACCGCTGAAGGACTGCTGCAGTATAGGGCAGCGGTCAGCAGTAGTGCACGTCAACCCTATGTATTGTGGACCGATAGCGGTCCTTACAGAACAGCAGACTGTACTGCACTCAGGCCTATGTACCGTAGCACCCTATACCAAGTTACCAGTCCTTATAAGAACTTTTGTGGACCAAGCAGGTTGTGTGTTAGTGATTAGCAGACTGTACGTCAGTCCCTATACCAATGAAGGACTGCTGCAGTATAGGGCAGCGGTCAGCAGTAGTGCACGGCAACCCTATGTATTGTGGACCGATAGCGGTCCTTACAGAACAGCAGACTGTAACGCACTCAGGCCTATGTACCGTAGCACCCTATACCAAGTTACCAGTCCTTATAAGAACTTTTGTGGACCAAGCAGGTTGTGTGTTAGTGATTAGCAGACTGTGCGTCAGTCCCTATACCGCTGAAGGACTGCTGCAGTATAGGGCAGCGGTCAGCAGTAGTGCACGGCAACCCTATGTATTGTGGACCGATAGCGGTCCTTACAGAACAGCAGACTGTACTGCACTCAGGCCTATGTACCGTAGCACCCTATACCAAGTTACCAGTCCTTATAAGAACTTTTGTGGACCAAGCAGGTTGTGTGTTAGTGATTAGCAGACTGTACGTCAGTCCCTATACCAATGAAGGACTGCTGCAGTATAGGGCAGCGGTCAGCAGTAGTGCACGGCAACCCTATGTATTGTGGACCGATAGCGGTCCTTACAGAACAGCAGACTGTAACGCACTCAGGCCTATGTACCGTAGCACCCTATACCAAGTTACCAGTCCTTATAAGAACTTTTGTGGACCAAGCAGGTTGTGTGTTAGTGATTAGCAGACTGTACGTCAGTCCCTATACCAATGAAGGACTGCTGCAGTATAGGGCAGCGGTCAGCAGTAGTGCACGGCAACCCTATGTATTGTGGACCGATAGCGGTCCTTACAGAACAGCAGACTGTAACGCACTCAGGCCTATGTACCGTAGCACCCTATACCAAGTTACCAGTCCTTATAAGAACTTTTGTGGACCAAGCAGGTTGTGTGTTAGTGATTAGCAGACTGTGCGTCAGTCCCTATACCGCTGAAGGACTGCTGCAGTATAGGGCAGCGGTCAGCAGTAGTGCACGTCAACCCTATGTATTGTGGACCGATAGCGGTCCTTACAGAACAGCAGACTGTACTGCACTCAGGCCTATGTACCGTAGCACCCTATACCAAGTTACCAGTCCTTATAAGAACTTTTGTGGACCAAGCAGGTTGTGTGTTAGTGATTAGCAGACTGTACGTCAGTCCCTATACCAATGAAGGACTGCTGCAGTATAGGGCAGCGGTCAGCAGTAGTGCACGGCAACCCTATGTATTGTGGACCGATAGCGGTCCTTACAGAACAGCAGACTGTAACGCACTCAGGCCTATGTACCGTAGCACCCTATACCAAGTTACCAGTCCTTATAAGAACTTTTGTGGACCAAGCAGGTTGTGTGTTAGTGATTAGCAGACTGTACGTCAGTCCCTATACCAATGAAGGACTGCTGCAGTATAGGGCAGCGGTCAGCAGTAGTGCACGGCAACCCTATGTATTGTGGACCGATAGCGGTCCTTACAGAACAGCAGACTGTAACGCACTCAGGCCTATGTACCGTAGCACCCTATACCAAGTTACCAGTCCTTATAAGAACTTTTGTGGACCAAGCAGGTTGTGTGTTAGTGATTAGCAGACTGTGCGTCAGTCCCTATACCGCTGAAGGACTGCTGCAGTATAGGGCAGCGGTCAGCAGTAGTGCACGTCAACCCTATGTATTGTGGACCGATAGCGGTCCTTACAGAACAGCAGACTGTACTGCACTCAGGCCTATGTACCGTAGCACCCTATACCAAGTTACCAGTCCTTATAAGAACTTTTGTGGACCAAGCAGGTTGTGTGTTAGTGATTAGCAGACTGTACGTCAGTCCCTATACCAATGAAGGACTGCTGCAGTATAGGGCAGCGGTCAGCAGTAGTGCACGGCAACCCTATGTATTGTGGACCGATAGCGGTCCTTACAGAACAGCAGACTGTAACGCACTCAGGCCTATGTACCGTAGCACCCTATACCAAGTTACCAGTCCTTATAAGAACTTTTGTGGACCAAGCAGGTTGTGTGTTAGTGATTAGCAGACTGTGCGTCAGTCCCTATACCGCTGAAGGACTGCTGCAGTATAGGGCAGCGGTCAGCAGTAGTGCACGGCAACCCTATGTATTGTGGACCGATAGCGGTCCTTACAGAACAGCAGACTGTACTGCACTCAGGCCTATGTACCGTAGCACCCTATACCAAGTTACCAGTCCTTATAAGAACTTTTGTGGACCAAGCAGGTTGTGTGTTAGTGATTAGCAGACTGTACGTCAGTCCCTATACCAATGAAGGACTGCTGCAGTATAGGGCAGCGGTCAGCAGTAGTGCACGGCAACCCTATGTATTGTGGACCGATAGCGGTCCTTACAGAACAGCAGACTGTAACGCACTCAGGCCTATGTACCGTAGCACCCTATACCAAGTTACCAGTCCTTATAAGAACTTTTGTGGACCAAGCAGGTTGTGTGTTAGTGATTAGCAGACTGTACGTCAGTCCCTATACCAATGAAGGACTGCTGCAGTATAGGGCAGCGGTCAGCAGTAGTGCACGGCAACCCTATGTATTGTGGACCGATAGCGGTCCTTACAGAACAGCAGACTGTAACGCACTCAGGCCTATGTACCGTAGCACCCTATACCAAGTTACCAGTCCTTATAAGAACTTTTGTGGACCAAGCAGGTTGTGTGTTAGTGATTAGCAGACTGTGCGTCAGTCCCTATACCGCTGAAGGACTGCTGCAGTATAGGGCAGCGGTCAGCAGTAGTGCACGTCAACCCTATGTATTGTGGACCGATAGCGGTCCTTACAGAACAGCAGACTGTACTGCACTCAGGCCTATGTACCGTAGCACCCTATACCAAGTTACCAGTCCTTATAAGAACTTTTGTGGACCAAGCAGGTTGTGTGTTAGTGATTAGCAGACTGTACGTCAGTCCCTATACCAATGAAGGACTGCTGCAGTATAGGGCAGCGGTCAGCAGTAGTGCACGGCAACCCTATGTATTGTGGACCGATAGCGGTCCTTACAGAACAGCAGACTGTAACGCACTCAGGCCTATGTACCGTAGCACCCTATACCAAGTTACCAGTCCTTATAAGAACTTTTGTGGACCAAGCAGGTTGTGTGTTAGTGATTAGCAGACTGTGCGTCAGTCCCTATACCGCTGAAGGACTGCTGCAGTATAGGGCAGCGGTCAGCAGTAGTGCACGGCAACCCTATGTATTGTGGACCGATAGCGGTCCTTACAGAACAGCAGACTGTAACGCACTCAGGCCTATGTACCGTAGCACCCTATACCAAGTTACCAGTCCTTATAAGAACTTTTGTGGACCAAGCAGGTTGTGTATTAGTGTTTAGCAGACTGTGCGTCAGTCCCTATACCGCTGAAGGACTGCTGCAGTATAGGGCAGCGGTCAGCAGTAGTGCACGGCAACCCTATCTATTGTGGACCGATAGCGGTCCTTACAGAACAGCAGACTGTACCGCACCCAAGCCTATGTACCGTAGCACCCTAGACAGACCAAGTTACCAGTCCTGATAAAGAGCTTTGTGGAACAAGTGAGTTGTGAATGATTAGCAGACTGCAGCAGAAGGGCAGCAGTCAAGTATAATATTCTTTCTATATTTGGAAGAAAGAATATTATACGTGTACAAGCCTATTACCGTACCACTGATACCAGTCCTGAAAAGAACCTTTGTGGAACTAATAGTAACAGCAAGTCTTTAAAATTATCCTCACTGCCTGACAACACTGCTTCCTGCCTGTCCCTATACAAATTGGCAAAAAAGAGTAGGCTGGAACGATTAGCTGGAACAGCTCTTTTGTGGACCTGATAGTAACAGCTAATGATGATGATGATGATGATGATGAAGAAAGACTAATCTGGCTGAGCTGTCCCTAAAATAGCAGCATACAGCGCTCTGTCCCTTTATCTAAACTGACAAAAGAAACTCAGGCTGCTGACCTAACACCTATACCAGTCCTGAAAAGAACTTTTGTGTACCAAATAGCTAGCGTTTTCTCTGTCCCTACTCCACACAGGATCCTTTCCCTACAGTGACAGAAGAAAGAATGTAAAATGGCCACCGGATCGGGTGTATTTATAGGTTAGGGGGAATGTCCAAGTGTCCATGAGCTGTCATGTCTCAATTGGTTGTCCTGTAACACATGATAAACGTGTCACGAAAGGTTAAAGTTCTTGTATACATTAAACACGTAAGTCCGCCGGGGCGAACGACGGAAAAAGGCGTTCGAACCCGCGGACGGCGAAAGTCGGAAATTCGCCGCGAAACGACCGCCGGGCGAACCGTTCGGCCATCACTAGTCACCATAATGTTATTATGTTTGTTGGCTTAGCTTTAGGGATACTGTTAAAGAAGAAGTACAGCCAAAGCTAATTTGGCTCTACCTATGCTGTGGGTCACAGGAGTGCAGTTGGTTTTGCACTTCTGTGACCCATTTTCAGTCGACAGCAGGCTGACATCACAGAGCTGGTACAGGCTGGGGAAAAATTGTGATCATATTGCTGGATCCACCTAGAAGCCTTGAGCAGCACCCGGCTCAGGCTCTCAGCAGGACACTGAGAGCCTGAGCCAGCCAATCCTTCCTCCTCCACAGCCCAGCGATCCAGTGAGGGGGGGGGGAGGGGCAGAGCAAAGAGCGGTGACTAATAGCTCTGCTCAGAGTGGTGGGGAGAACTGAGTGATCCACAGTTTCTGATCGCTCAGCTGTCACCCTTAGAGACGACGGGGACAGATGCAGCATCAGATCGATGCTGCATCCACCTGGGTAAGTATGATTTTAAAAAAAACTAAAATCCATACTTCACCTTCAAGGTTAGGTTTAGTTTAAAAGTTAAGGGGGAACCACATATTCCTTAGAAAAAAAATCTAGCGAAAAAAGAAAACACCAAAGCATATACAATTGCTACACTAGCCATAATGCGATTTAATGTTTTTTTTTTCTAATTACCTTTCCATTTTAATCTTCAGTGCTTTCATTTGTTCTAAAATTCAATACAACATGGCAACCTGGAAATGTTTCCTACACTGTTGGTGTATAGAACTCCCCCAAAAATGTAATTTTCTGCTTGTGTGATTGGCCCACTGATTTTCCCAGATATCTGAACTGAGAGGTCAGATTTTAGGCATACTCGGCCACAGAAATTTCATTTTTGGTAAGATACTCCCTAAAAACACTGAGAGTGCTCCGGGTGATTATAATGAACCAATCACTCCCATTCAAAATTTGTATCCAAAGCACATGGTCACACAAACAGCTATTTCTTTAAAGCAGAAACAGGTAGGAATCTGCAACATAGTTGGCAAAATCATTTTAATGTACATTGATCACTCAGAGGGAATTGTTCTTTAAGCTTAGGAGCTAGCCTAAGTGTATGGGTTCTTTGTTACTGGTTTTAAAATCAGGTAAAATGATGAGAAGCATTTAAAGCACTTCATATATGTTTGGCATACTCTTGCAAATGTGTTAACACATAAAGGGCCCGATTTATTAAAACTAGAGAGGGCAAAAGCTGGTGCAGCTGTGCATGGTAGCCAATCAGCTTCTAACTTCAGCTTATTCAATTAAGCTTTGACAAAAACCTAGAAGCTGATTGGTTTCTGTGCAGAGCTGCACCAGAGTTTACACTCTCCACTTTTAGTAAATCAACCCCACAGTATTTGTGTTTAAAAATGAGCTTATCTTGCTTCTCAATGTTGTGCTTTGATTTGGACACTAGCTATAAAGTTCAGCAGGTGTTGAAGTCTGTAGACACGAATGTCTGTATGTCTGTAATAGAAGTCAAAGAGAATGCTTCCCAAATGCTTAACATCTGTAAAAGTTTGGAAAGTGCAACACTTGTGATGTTTATTTTCTATGATCCTGGAAGCAATTGTTAACATAACTGCTGACAGGTGCCAAAAAAAGTTATCAAGCATTTGCAGAAGACGTCACAACATTAAATTGTTCCAGCAACTGAATGCCACACACCAAAATGCAGAATATTATTCTTCCTTTATTAAAATAGCCATCAGAAATAGGTACTATTCTTTTTTAAAGATGATATTTATTGTTTTAATATTAGAAAAACAACTACAAATACAATAAAACCTTTTGACCATTGAAAGAGTCTGTGTTCTGCTTACATAATACAAATTGCTTATACATTATACAGTAAAATCTCTTTAGGAAAAATCACAGAGCCAATATTATCGAAATAGAGTGAATCAAAGGTATCAGGGCCAACCAGGAACCCATCATAGTCAAAGAGGGGCGTTGGTCCAAGGACCCCTATTCTTTCAAAACTTTTCAGAGAGCCCCTAGTAGTATAGGTGAGTTGATGCACTGAAAGGGGATGCATTAATTCAGTTGTTTCTATTTTGAAAGGGTGGACGGGAGACATTTTTTTCAATGTGATTAAGATAAGCTATTTAGCATAGAAGTAAAAGTATTTGCAACAGTTTTTTTAGCATGGGAACCAATCGAAAGGTCATTCACCAACCTCAAGAGGCAAACCTTGGGGCATTGAACATATGGAAGACTGAGGGTCAACTGTCACTAACCTGACTGTGGAGCCTGAGGTGAGGAGGGTGGCCTCTTGAGCAATTTCCATGCAAACATTCCTGTTAGTGGAGACAGGGACTGCTAGGGCAGTGGAAGGGTGCAGGTGCCAATGAGCTGTTGTAGTGAGCTGAAGTTTGGAAACACAGGAGTCATTCCAGTGGCAGTATGGAGTCTAGTCACAAGTCTTGTTCAGTAGCATCCAGGCAGACAGGTGGAGGGTGAGGATCAAGTTCAAGGTCAGAAACAGCCAGAAGTCAGTAACGTGCTGGAGGCGAGCTACCAAGTCAGGAGGCAGAGACATAGTCAGAAATCCAAACCGAGATTGGTAACACAAACGAGCAGCAGACATAACAGCAGGCAGGAGTGATCCAAAAGAGGTGTCAGATGTAGCCGGGTCTGAAACAAGGTTTGTAGACTTTCAGAAACCAGGAACACAGGAACCAGAGCTGAAGACAATCCAGGCAGACTCTCAGATACTGTGGATGTGTGCACACGTGTACACCTACAGTAAGGATGAGCTTTCTGTTAAGGTCGAACATGAGTTCGACTTGAACATTGGCTGTTGGCCCATTCTTCGAAAACTTAACATTATGGTCCGTTTGCTCCAAATTCGAGCGGCGCATAACGGCCCGTAATGCACGGCGGTAGCGCAGTGCATTGCTGTATGATGATTTGGCCTATCCCAGTGTCCTCAGCTAAGAGAGCCATAATTGGCCAGAGGCAGGGTGCCTTTCGCCAATCATGGCTCAGGGGAGCCATGAGTCCATGCCCCACACTATATAAGGCTGCCTGCACATCGGCCCCGTGTAGTGTGTTGTTGACATGGATGGAGAGAGAGAGAGCATAATTTGGATTGAGCAGGCAGGCAGATTATTCAGTTAGCTGCCGTGTATTTAATATATATATATATATATATATATATATATATATATATATATATCCACTGCATCCAGTTTAGCTATATCTGACTGTAGGCCATTCCTGGTGTACTTTTTTTAATATACTTCAGGAGGCATACGCAGTACCGTGTACCCCTAGTGCAGTAGCTATTACTTTTCTGGTGGTGTACACAATACAGTAAGCCTATAGTTATTATTACACTTCTGTTGGTGTACACAGTACTGTGCACCTATAGTGCAGTTGCTACAACTTTTCTGGTGGTGTACACAGTACACAATACAAACAGTGCACCCATAGTTGCTATTAGACTTCTGTTAGTGTACACAGTACCATGCTACTACATTTCTGGCGGTGTACACAATACAGTACACCCATAGTTGTTATTACACTTCTGTTGGTGTATACAGTACTGTGCACCCATAGTACAGTTGCTACTACTTTTCTGGTGATATACACAGTATACAATAAAAACACATCCATAGTTGCTATTACACTTCTATTGGTGTACACAATACTGTGCACCCCTAGTGCAGTTGCTACTACTTTTCTGGTGGTGTACACAATACAGTACACCCATAGTTGTTATTACACTTCTGTTGGTGTACACAGTACCATGCACTCATAGTGCAGTTGCTACTACTTTTCTGGTGGCGTACGCAGTACATAATACAAACAGTGCACCCATAGTTGCTATTAAACTTCTGTTGGTGTACACAATACTGTGCACCCCTAGTGCAGTTGCTACTACTTTTCTGGTGGTGTACACAATACAGAACACCCATAGTTGTTATTACACTTCTGCTGGTGTACACAGTACACAATACAAACAGTGCACCCATAGTTGCTATTAGACTTCTATTGGTGTATAGACATGTGCAGAGTGAAATAATTTGTTTCGGAATTTAGTTTTCGTCCGAAAAATAAATTTATTTAGTTACTCCCGAAATTCGTTTTTATTTATTTTCTTTTTTGTTAAAAAATTGCATTCGTCCAAAAATCCACATGTACTTTTTCTAATATACTTCAGGAGGTATACGCAGTACCGTGTACCCCTAGTGCAGTAGCTATTACTTTTCTGGTGGTGTACACAATACAGTAAGCCTATAGTTATTATTACACTTCTGTTGGTGTACACAGTACTGTGCACCTATAGTGCAGTTGCTACTACTTTTCTGGTGGTGTACACAATACAAACAGTGCACCCATAGTTGCTATTAGACTTCTGTTAGGCTGCTTTCACACTGGGGCGGGAGCAGCGTCGGCGGTAAAGCACCCATAGTTGCTATTAGACTTCTATTGGTGTATAGACATGTGCAGAGTGAAATATTTCGTTTCGGAATTTAGTTTTCGCCCGAAAAATAAATTTATTTAGTTACTCCCGAAATTCGTTTTTATTTATTTTGTTTTTCGTAAAAAAATTGCATTCGTCCAAAAATCCACATGAATTACGGTCAAATCTGTCTTTGAAGGCTTATGGTGTCTGTCGAATGTATAAAGAAGATTTGACGGAGCTGCTAAACTCTATATAGCCTATAGGCAGAGCATTTGACTCTGGAAATGTACGATTGCAACTTCGTACATTTTCGATGCTCCGTCGAATATTATTATAAACGTGTGTGTTTTTAGTTACTTTGTCGAATCTCCGTCGTTCATGTTGAATGAATGGTCTAAGTCTCACAATGTCAGGTGTCAGATAGTGAGTGACTGATAATAACGAATATGGCGGCAACCCATTGTGCGAGCTACATGGAGGCATTGGAGGACGTTCCTGGGCCATCTACATCAAGTGTTTCTGTATATATATTATATACTCGTTCAAGCAGAAACTGATGGACTGGTGATAGCAATCACTGATCAGACAGGTAACAAGATTCTATAATAATAAATCCCCCCCACAACACAGGCAGCCTCTGAGGCTATCACAACACTAGCAGCAACACTAGTATCACTATAAGGTTCTCACACTAACACAATAGCAGCAGATTATTAGGAAAAAGCTAAGTTGAACTGTAGCTTTCTTCACTATTGTTCTGCTGCTGTGCTTATGCTTAATAATAATTTGGGTTCTCTGAAAGTGACAATTCAAATGGACCAGCTAAGATTGACTGTCTTCTGAAATGATTCAGTGTGTGTGTCTCTCTCTGCTAGCAATCATAAGTGAAAGTAAGTTGGCTGTACGTGTGTACTTAGTTCTAGCTATTTTACTGCTCCTCCTCTTTGGTTACAATCAGCCAATAACATTCATCATCATCATTATTTTTATTTTACTTCCCCCACCCAATTCCAGAATCTTTTCTCTCTGTCAAATATTTTCTCTCTGTCAAATCTTTTCTCTATATAATTTTGGACTAATAGAGGTAAGGTTAGGCACATTCGACCACAGGTTCAATAGACACAGATTGTTATTGTCAGAGTCACGTTGAATCTCCTATTCTATATCAAACTGTTGTAACAACGAAAACAAAAATAAAGCATTTATTTATGTTGGATCTTTCGTTCTTCAGATTCTGCGCTTTCGTTATTGTTTGTCAAAACGAAAATGAAAATACCTCAAATTTGGACGAAAATGCATTTGGAAGAAAATGAATGCACATGTCTAGTACAAAGTACCGTGCACCCCTAGTGTAGTTGCTACTACTTTTCTGGTGGTGTGCACAATACAGTACCCCCATAGTTGTTATTACACTTCTGTTGGTGTACATAGTACCGTGCACCCATAGGGCAGTCGCTACTACTTTTCTGGTGGCGTACACAGTACACAATACAAACAGTGCACCTATAGTTGTTATTAGACTTCTATTGGTGTACACAATACTGGGCACCCCTAGTGCAGTTGCTACTATTTTTCTGGTGGTGTACACAATACAGTACATCCATAGTTGTTATTACACTTCTGTTGGTGTACACAGTACCATGCACCCCTAGTGCAGTTCCTACTACTTTTCTGGTGGTGTACATAATACAGTCCACCCATAGTTTCTATTAGACTTCTGTTGGTGTACACAGTACCGTGCACCCATAGTGCAGTTGCTACACAGTACACAATACAGTGTAGTGTGGTGTTGCAAAACAAAATCCCCATCGTGTCCGGAAGGCCACCAAGGAGAGGCAGACACTCACAGGCCACTAAAAGAGGGAAAGCAGGCTCTGTGTCTATAGTCCACAGTGCTGGTCATGGGCATGGTACATCTTCTGCAGGTGGCCATGGGGCACACTTGTCCTTTTTCTGCTGCTGGTACAGGGGCAGAAATATTGGGCCTTTGGTGGTGGTGATGCCACAACACTGTAACCCCTCACAGCTATTCTTGTTGGGCACAGGAACAGGCCCTGCTGCGAAGTATTAGATCAAAAATTTTAATTACATGCCCCTTTTAAACAGGGGCAAATTGGGCCTTAGGCAGTGGTGGTGGTGCCCTAAACCAAAAATATTGTTGGAAGCTAGCATCATCAAGATTGAGGAGGAATAGAATAGTCACTCAGGTGCTTGATAGCTGCTGCTGATCCTAGACTGATTGATTTTTATGAATGTGATCCTATCTACGGAGTCTGTGGACAGGTGCACTCTATGATCCGTTACAAACCCTCCAGCAGCACAAATGTGCATTCAGAAAGAATGCAGGACAGGCCAGTAGATCAATTGCAAATTGAGCTAGTTCTGGCCAGTGGTCCATCCTCAAGACCCAGTGGATGCTCTGTTGGCAAGGTCTCCAAGTCTGCTCTTAATGTAGAATATACAAAAAAAGAATATTGCGCTAAAGTTATATGTGCGTATCTGTGAAAACTATATCAGGAAATCACATAAAGTGCAAAGTGGATAATCTTATGTAGATGAAAAATTGATTATTTAAAAATATAATAAATACAAATCAGATAAGGACATCAGCATTATATAACATTAAAAAAATTCAAAAAAGTGTGCTATTGCCCCTAGATATTTCTGCACCATGTAATGCAGACGCTGGCGGTGGTTGCTTGAACTGATCAAACCTGGGCGCTAAGGACTGAAAAATTGTCTAAAGGCATCGATCATCTAGCCACCTTCTCCACTGCTCTTCCTCTGACCGAACAAAGCCTTAGCAACACATTGTCCAGCACCAGGAAATTGTAACCTCACACGGAAATGCATTGCACAAACCTTTCTTCAAGTCCTCCTGAAGATGTCTCATCCTCTGCTGAGTTCTGCAACCTTACCCTTGTAACATGGATCAAGAAGGGTTGCCAGTCACGAATCCTAGGGTCCTTACGCTGCATGGCCTCCCTGATTCTGCAAAGCCTGCGAAAGTTTGCAGATACATTCGATTCTGAGTCCTCTGGGTCACTAAGGATCACATGATCTGCAATAACCTCCTCCCAGCCACGTACAACTCCTTGGGTTTCTAGGGACTTAAAACCATCCCTTGAAGACTGCTACTAAGTGTTTCCTCCATGTCCATGCTGACACAATCCTCCTCCTCTTCTTCTTGTGTGTTTGGTGGGCCTGCAGGAATAATATCTTGATAAAGGGGGCCTTGAAAGGCAAGGAAGTCCCCCTCTTCCTCCCGCTGTTCTGCCTCAAGTGCCCTGTCCATTATTCCATGAAGCGTGTGCTCCAACAGGAAGACAAGAGGGACAGTATCACTGATGCATGCATTGTCACTGCTCACCATCCTCGTGGCCTCATTAAATGGTGACAGGACAGTGCATCTATCCTTGATCAGTAGCCACTGGCGTGGCGAAAAGAAGCCAAGCTCCACTGACGGTTTCCTGGTGCCATACTCACACAGGTACTCATTGATGGCTCTCTGCTGCATGTGCAGCTGCTGCAGCATTGCCATTGTTGAGTTCCACCTGGTGGACATGTCAAAAAATGAGGTGGTTGGTGGGTAGGTTTCATTCCCTTTCAGTCAGCCAAGCACTGGCATTGTATGACTTTTCTGGCCTGCCTCAGGAGATCTTGTAAGTCTGGGTACCTGCTCAAGAACCACTGCACTACCAAATTAAGTATGTGTGCCAAACATGGAACATGGGCCAAGAATCCCTATCAGAGGTTGGTGCCATTGTCGCATACCTGGCTGAAGTTGGCCTGATGCCAACCACCTCTGAGCCTGCCCCTGCAGATCTGACAGAATCTTTACCACAGTGTGGCTCCTGTGCCCTAAGCAGTGGTTTAACCTTAAACTACGTAGCGGGTTCTTTACTGTAAGAGTGCCAAGGATGTGGAATCTCCTTCCACAAGCGGTGGTCTCAGTGGGGTGGGGCTTTGATAGTTTCAAGAAACAATTAAATAAGCACCTGAATGAGTGCAACATATATACAATGTAATACTGACATATAATCACACACATAGGTTGGACTTGTGTCTTTTAAAAAAAAAAACGACTATATAACTATGTAACTGAAAAAGGCAGTAGTTGCAGTGTTAGCAATTTGACCTAGCTAGCATTCAGACGCTGAGCATGTGGATGGCTGGGCCCAAATTTCTTTTTATGGTTTAGCAGCTGGGGTAGGGAAATTTGCCTGCTAAAATCATATGGTGGTGTACTGCTAGCAGATTGGCTGCAAGTACTTCGGACACCTATTGCTATACTTTCATTCCTCTCAGTGTAGGTTTTCGAGAGGAGTGGAGGTATAGTAGGGTTGGAGATCCCAGATGAGGAGCAAGGAGAAGTCCGCCTTTTTCTGTGATGTGGGTCTTTCAAGTGCTGTTGCCAACGGACTTGTTGCCTTATGAGTTTATGTGAAATCAATATTAATAGCTGTAAAATATTGTAATTATGAATATATTTAATTTAGCTTTTATTTATGTAGGGAGGAACATATTATCTTCACAGAAATCTCTGGTAGACTGACAAGTCTGTGCCTAGGCTTGTATATGAAAACAATGGGATCCAAACCTCATTGTTTTACACATACTCACTTCAAATGATCCCATGCTGTGATATGCAATGAAGGGAGGCCAACCCGTAATCAATACCTAACTTCCTGAGAAAATTCAAGTTAAACTCCTGCTCAGAATAGTCACAAGGATTTGCATTAAAGGGGGCTTATGCAAAGTATAGGGATTGGAGATGTAGCCAGTTCTTAACCAGGAATAGGGAAGCTCACCAATAGAGCCACACTATGCCAACCAATGAGGCATACGCATGTAATGATATATACAGACTAGATGGGAGGGAAACACAGACTTTTATGGGAGAGCAACCAACAGAATGGAACCTTGGTGCAAAGGGGCATTTTACTTGTAACTAAATATGTTTGTAGATTAATGTTTTCAGGAATATACTCTGTATTCCTTCATGTAATTCTCTTATTTTAACCTAATATTTTCTAGACATGTGCAGAGTGAAATATTTTGTTTCAGAATTTCATTTTTGTCCGAAAAATAAATGTATTTAGTTACTCCCGACATTCTTTTTTATTTATTTTGTTTTTCGTTCAAAAATTGCATTAGTCCAAAAATCCACATGAATTATGGTCGAACCTGTCTTTGAAGGCTTATGGTGTCTGTCGAATGTATAAAGAAGATTCGACGGAGCTGCTAAACTCTATATAGCATACTTCGTGTGAAATTTAGAACCCTATTAAAGTCTATGGGACTGCAACGTTCAAAATCTAAAGTGCTAATTTTAAAGCCTAATATGCAAGTTACTGTCCTAAAAAGTTTTTGGGGACCTGGGTCCTGCCCCAGGGGACATGTATCAATGCAAAAAAAGTTTTAAAAATGCCCATTTTTAAAAACAATTGACGCAAGATTCCCTTTAATATCCATACCAGACCTGAAGGGCCTGGTAATTGAATTTGGGGGAACCCCACTCTTCTTTTATTTTTTATTTATTTTTTTATCAATGACTTTCAATGAGTGTTCTCTGTATTATGGGAGCCAACAATTCATTATAGCCGCAAGTGATTTTAAATGACTTTTTTTCACGCAGAAATGACAATTTGTGCAGGGACAGTTCTAAGCACGGGAAACATGCACCCCTTCACAGGAATACTATAGACACCCCCCAGGTATGAAATTTAAAGGAATATTACACTTTTATTGTTTCACTTTAATCATTATTAAAATCACTGCTTTTTTGCATTGATACATGTCCCCTGGGGCAGGACCCAGGTCCCCAGACACTTTTTAGACACTAACTTGCATATTAGCCTTTAAAATTAGCACTTTAGAATCTTTTATCTCTGTCAAATCTTTTCTCTCTATGTCGAATATTTTCTCTCTGTCTAATATTTTCTCTATATAATCTTGGACTAATAGAGGTAAGGTTAGGCACATTCGACCACAGGTTCAATATACACAGACTGTTATTGTCAGAGTCACATCCAATCTCCTATTCTATATCGAACTGTTGTAACAACGAAAATGAAAATAAAGCATTTATTTATGTTGGATCTTTTGCTTTTCTAACTCTGCACTTTCGTTATCGTTTGTCAAAACTAAAATGAAAATACCTGAAATTCGGATGGAAATGCATTCGGACGAAAAAGAATGCACATGTCTAATATTTTCTTCCTTGGTAGATAGATGGTTGTGTATTAGATAGACTTTCAACTTCTCACCAATAAATGTTATTGTGTTAAAGCTTTCACTCATGGTCAAAGAACTCTCATTTATCCCAAATCATATCAGAGAGATATTAAATCTCAAATATAGCATACGGGAAAAAGACTGCATGGGGGGTCATCATATGTCTGGTCAAGCATGTGGTGCCCAAGCGGCTGCTGTTGTGGCCACACTTGATACGCTTCAGACATAGGTTGCAAACAGCTACGGTGTGATCTGCTGCACACGTGTCCAAAAAGGCCCACACCAAGGAACTTTTCAAAATCAGATAGGAGTCAGCAACGCCCTGCACCTGTGGAGCAAAGCGATGTGATGCAGTAGGGTGGCTTCCCTTAAGCTGCCCCCTAGAGGACATCCTGCCTCATTGGAGTTGTGCCTTCTCCTCTATTCTATCAGGCACTCAAATAGAGCCAGTGACCTCATCATCCCCTCACTCCTCATCACTGGAGAAAACTTGGCACTATGCTGCAGCTGAGGGAACATGACTGCCAGTTTCTTGTCCTTCTTGGGCACCCCCTCTCTCTAGGCTCACGGTACTCCCTTCCTCAACCTGGGAACCAACATCGAAGCCTTCAAATCGCTGCACATCCTCCCGCAACATTTACCCGACACTGTGGTCGAATCATTTGGGGGATTCTTCCATGTATGATGGTGGGGCTATGGAAGGAGTGACTGTGGACAAGGAGCCGGTGGAATAGGCCGCTTTGGCAGCTGCATAGGAAGGAAAACTACTCTGAGCCTGGGTGACAGAGGATGAGGAGGATGAGGACAGCTTTGTTATCCACTCCACCAACTTTTCTGCATGTTCTGGCTCAATAACATGGCCAGCAGCAGAAAAAAAGGACAAGTGTGCCCCATGGCCACCAGCAGGGGATGCACCATGTCCATGACCAGCACTGTTGACTGTAGACACAGAACCTGCTTGCCCTCTTTTAGTGGCCTGTGAGCGTCTGCCTCTCCTTGGTGGCCTTCTAGAAATGATGTATATGTTGTTTTGCAACACTGCACTACACTGTATTGTGTACTGTATACACCACCAGAAAAGTGCGCCACTTTACAGGCATACTATAGACACCCCCCAGGCACGCTATTTAAAGGAATAAATAGACAATAAAAATTACACTTTTATTGTTTCACTTTAAACATTCTTAAAATCACTGCTCCCGAAAAATGCCCGTTTTAAAGAAAAAATGTGTGTGTCATAGCTCACGGTAAAAGAGGAAATGTTTCCTAAAACTCTCATTGTATGGTATGAAGAACAGGTACTATTCTGAAAAAAATTTCAGTAAGCATAATGTTTTCCCTGCTTTTTGAGAAAGCACTGTCCTTAGCACAAAACATTTCAGAATAGAACCAGATCCTGCTGGCTATTTTAATCATGGAAGCATATTATTTAGCATTTTGATATACATCAATCCTGTCACTGGTATAATTAATTGCTTTGATGAGGATAAGGTGAGCCCAAAAAAGTATATATATTTTATATTGGCGAATGAGTAGCGAATGAGTAGCCTCCACCGGCCACCTTCAAGTGAATTGACCGCTCACCAGTGGTGGCCCGTGGTGCCCCTTCTAAGTGCCATG
This sequence comes from Lithobates pipiens, assembly GCF_037356315.1. Classification (NCBI taxonomy): domain Eukaryota; kingdom Metazoa; phylum Chordata; class Amphibia; order Anura; family Ranidae; genus Lithobates; species Lithobates pipiens. Next base: position 79,451,111 of record NW_027507903.1, read on the forward strand.
GATTCCTATGCAGGGGTGGGATTTTTTGAAGGACCTGATTAGTGCCAGAGGCTCTAATAGGCTTTAAAATAGGGTGGGCTTGGGGTGCAGAGAGTGCGCCCTGATCCCACCCAATTGTGTGACCATAGCGAATAACTCTTCGCTATTTTCACACTAACCTTCCTCCCCGCCAATTAGGAGGCAGGACATCAGACCTGCTTCCTGATTGGCCAAAGCGCCAGGCCACCCTACTGGATGCCTGGCGCTTAGGAAGAGGAGCGAGGAGACTCGCACTGGAGCCACCGCTCTGAGAGGATCTCCAGCTGACAGTGCTTCAAGTAAGTTCCCTAGGCTCTGCCTCTGCGGTGGGGTGCTGGAGACGCGATCCATGTGGGGATGCCAGAGCTGCAATCCATGCGCGGGGAGTTGGGGTATGCTGCCAGAGCTGCAAACCCCGCAAGTGGGGGGGTTGGTGGGAACAGTGGCTGCATTTGATTGGCAAGTGGCTGCATTTGATGAGCACAAGTGGCTGCGTTTGATGGGCACAATTGGCTGCATTTGATGGGTACAAGTGACTGCATTTGATGGGCACAATGGATGCATTTAATGGGCACAATGGCTGCATTTGATGAGCACAAGTGGCTGCGTTTGATGGGCACAATGGTTGCGTTTAGAGGGCAAAGTGGCTGCGTTTGATTGGCACAAGTGGCTGCATTTTATGGGCACAATGGGTGTGTTTGATGGGCACAATGGCTGCATTTGATGGGCACAGGTGGCTGCATTTGATGGGCACAGGGCTGCAAATGATGGGCACACGTGGCTGCCTTTGATGGGCACAATTCATTTGATGGGCACAGTGAGGCTGCAATTGATGGAGGGGGTTTCAGTATTTTTCAGTTTGTCTGCGCCCCCCAAAAATTTTAAGCACCAGCTGCCACTGGCGCTCACCTCAGGAAATGACTATAAGGTCAAACAACACTCTTTTAATATAAAGTAATGATCTGTTAACTTTCAACCAGTATGACCTGTATCATCTGCGGTCCCTAAATGGGACTCGATCTACACCCCTCGCCACTGGTCTCTCTGCAGGGTTTATCTAGATCTTTTCCTCCCATTGCCCAATTTGCTCAGGACATAAAGAAAGATTCATAGCGCAATATTGCTAAAACCATTTGCTTTTTCTTTAAGAGTAAAAAGTATCAACTCATATTTAAAACGTTAAACAGTTTTAAAGTTAACAGAGGATGAAGACCATTACTTTTTATTTAAAGATTATTGCAAGCCCTAGCTGAAATGCGAAAAAAATAAAAGATCATTGTTTGACCTTAGTCATTTCCTGAGGTGAGCTGCCATTTCACTTGAAGGTGGCTGATGGAGGCTACTCATTCACCAATATAAAATCTATATATTTTTTTGGGGTACATCTATTAGCAGCGGCTGCTCGACTTTGAATGGAGCACCTGCATGTTTATATTGGACTTTCATATTTTATTTTTGCACACAATTTCTGAATTTTATATAATTACAGTGCACATTTGGTTGGATATCATCGTGTAACAATTTAATTTGTTTGAATACTTCATTATTTGTCATGTTCATGGTTTTCAGTGTATTACTATGTAAGGAAGTTTTAACAAGCTCATCAATTATTCATTTATCATTACATTTATCAGATTTTTAATTGTCTAGTTATTCCTTTTGGGTTTGTTTTTGTTTTGTTTGTTTTTTATAGTAATTTATTTCAAATGACAACAGATAAATACAGGTGTTAACCCAATGGATTAAAAATGGAAACAAGGTTTGGTTTTCCATGGTTATGTTAGTTTCCTTAAAATTACTGTATTTTCTTCTTGATAAACATTGCTCAGCCAATCAACTTGACCTTAATCTGCATGTATCGACATGAGTGATCTCTAATTTCACAATAAGAAAAAAATGTGCCAGTTGTTTTTTTATTGACTAGCGGAGTGATGGATTCCAAACTACAGACAGAACTGTAATCAAAGTCCAAATTTCCTCCTGGTTAATGACACCATAAATCATCTAGTCATTATTTTACATGATTTAGTATTTCTGATTTACATCTAGAAAATCATTTAAACTTAACTTCTCAAAACTCACCTGTGTGTAATTTTTCACTGAATTGGCTGTTGACTTATTATTTATTGACTTTAATTAAATTTCAGCATATCACAGAATGTTATTGACAGCATGTTGGTACTAATTAACCATAACAATGCAATTCTCTCTCTCTAATTAAATTCCTATTAGGAACATTTTATTACAGGTTTTTCTGTTAATTGTACTGCAAAAGTGATCAATTTCCCTTAGACACACCAAACAAAATGAAAATGGTGTCTATTTTTTGTTGACAGACACTTATATTAAGGGTCATTTGCTAAGTAGAAGGAATCTACACACTTACAGTGAAATGTAATTTATATTTGTCAGATTATGCTATCATTTCCTATTTCTAGAAATACACAGATTATTAAACGTAGTTAGTGATAAGCAAATATTTAGACATTTTAAATGCTTAGGCAATTAGCATTAGCAATCAATTCAAAATAAATTTAGTAAATTAAATGGTGGTACTAGGTGCAAATTTTTTGTAACTGATTAAAATGAAGTAGAAAAGTAAAAATATACTTACTGTAATTTTTCCAAAAGTTTTACACTTTTTTTTTTTAAATGATCTTCAGTTTGCCAAATTTCCCAACATTTCTGGGCCCACAAAAAAATAAATATTATATGGATTTACTTTTATGTGTTTATGGTCCTTTACAACTGAGCAACCTTTTTTATATGAGCACAACAAATGGCTGGTACATGAAAGTACAAAAGAACATAGAATTGCTTTGATCCTACAATTTTTCTGCATCTGGAATGACCCTTGGAAAAAATGAATGTATGACACTTTATAAAGTATTATCAACATGATATTCTTGCAAATGTAATATTTAAAATGTATTACTTTATGGAATCGAATTAGCCCCTCTAGTTCATATCATGAACTACAGAATAATTTGTAGCTATGCTGTAGAGATATGACAGTAGAAGGGATTGAGTATTTTAATAAAAGACAAATGCACGATTTAAGCCCCATACACACATATCGTACAAAAAATACCACTTTAAAAGCGATCTTACGATACTCTGATCGTTAGTACACAGCTTTCGTTCCAACAGTAAAATGTTTGTCGTACGATACCAGATCGTACAATATTTGTTTTATCAGTACAATTTTTGTTAGAAAATACAATACAAATACATCACATCACTTACAAATTTTTATTCCATTGTATGAGAATTTTCGTACTTTAGTAAACTATTCATTTTTGATATGGATTGGAGGCGGTGATACCAGGATCATGGCTGCAGTCAATCTTATACTAGTGTATAGACAGCTTGAGACAACGAAAGTAGAGAGTAATTATCTGTGGTCTAATTTTCTAATACAGCAAATATAGGTTGATATGATAGATTGGAAGTATGTAAAAATATCAGTGACGCATTAAAGGAGTTGCAAAATCTCAGGGTTTTTCACCTTAATGCATTCTATGCATTAAGGTAAAAAAACCTTCTGTGCTGCAGCTGCCCCCCAGAGCCCCCCTTTTTCTTTCCTGAACCCGATCGTTTCAGCAATGAGCATGAGCCCAGCAGCTCCAGCTGCTGCCTCAGTTATTATTGGATAGTTTGATAGCAGCAGGAACCAATAGCTCCTGCTTATGTCAATCAAATCCAGTGGGACTGGAGCGTATCCACATGGGTGCCCCAAAGGAAATCAGCCCTCCATGGGGGTACTCGCCAAAGAGGAGGAGCCAGGAGAACCACTGGGGGCTCTAGAAAAGGAGGATTGGGGTCGCTCTGTGCAAAACCCTTGCACAAAGGAGGTAAGTATAACATGTTTGTTATTTAAAAAAGAATAAAAAAACAAACCTTTACAATCACTTTAAACACTGCTAAGTGTATGTTCACCCCAACATTTTGAATAATCCTTCCATACTGGATCAAAACACATTCACTTTTATACAATCCAAAAAATATAAGTTATTATGAGTGTACAGAGTAGCAATCATCTAAAACAGAGGAGACACTATGGAACATTCTACAAATTTTTGTAGAGTCATATACAAACCCATCAGAAATGTGTGAGCTTTCTTCTTAATGGCAGTAAACCTAGAATTTAGTCATCTAAAATAATATGCTTTATTCTGGCAGAGGTTAAGCATACCTACTGTATATTGTGAAAGAGCTGCGTAAAGCTGGCCAAAGATGGAGTGATTTTCCCTCTGGGTTGCCAGAAAGAAAATTGTTCAGATCCCCCATCAACACAGTGTTAATGAAAGAATCTCTCCCGCTGAGCTGTTGTGTTCTCCTGGTGGGGGGCAGGGGGAGCCTCCCTGCTGGGAGAACACAGTGATTATTGCTAGCAGCTATAGCTGCTGAAATATTTGCATGACAAATCAGACAGGCTGGTTGTACCCAAGTTGATCAATCTATCAACTTGTGTAAATCAGCCTGCCCATACCTGGTTTGAATCATCTATGGCTGGCTTTAGGGTAGTATAAGATCTGTAAACATTTAATGACCTCCCGCCCGACATATGGACAATTGATGGGTGGGTGGCGGCTCTATTCTGGGACGACATCATATGACGTTGTCCCAATTTCGCTGCATTTGCACATCAATGGGGGAATGCACAGCGCAGCGATTGGTGGTGCACTCAGTCCCTGGGACACGGCGCATCACTGATCTCAGTAAAGAGCCGATGACGAGGCTCTTTACTTGTGTGATCAGCTGTGTCCATTCACAGCTGATCACATGTAAACAAGGTAGTGGCAGTTATCGGCATACTGACAGCGCATGAGGAGAGGAGAGTCAATCAGAGGTATTTCCTCACAGGGGAGATCTGCACAGATAATCAGAGTACTGATTATAAGTGCCCTGATTATCAGTGCAGCCCCAACAGTACCAATTAGTGATGCCAATCAGTGCTGCCTTTCAGTGCCCATCAGTGCTGCTCATCAGTACTGCCAATTAGTGCCGACAATCAGTGCCCATCAGTGTCGCCTATCTGTGCTGCCTATCAGTGCCCATCAGTGCCGCCTATCTGTGCTGCCTATCAGTGCCCATCAGTGCTGCCTATCAGGGCCCATCAGTGCTGCATATTAGTGCCTCCTCATCAGTGCCACCTCATCAGTTTAGCCTATCAGTGCTCATCAGTGAAGAAGAAAAATTACTTATTTATAAAAAAAACTCTTCTTTTCAATATTTTTATTGGGTAATAAAAAAGAAATCAAACAGTCATGACATAACACGTATTGGCCTACATGGCCAATTAGATAGCAGAAAATATTGGAATAACAATAACATCAAGATAGGGTGTCATGTCAAATGTAGACATTCCAGTTACTAGACTTGTGCACAACAGAAAATTTTGTTTCGTTTCATTATGCTTTCATTCGTAAAATACATAACATTTTGTTATGTTATATTCATTATGTTACGTTAATTTGTTTTTGGATAAGTAGTTATTTCTGTAGAGTATTGATATTCGTTATAACAAATCGGATAATTTGATATTTATATCTGTTTTTTTATTTATGTATATACAGTATCTCACAAAAGTAAGTACACCCCTCAAACTTGTGTAAATATTTTATTATATCTTTTCATGTGACAATACTGAAGAAATTACACTTAGCTACAATGTAAAGTAGTGAGTGTACAACTTGTATAACAGTGTAAATTTGCTGTCCCCTCAAAATAACTCAACACACAGTCATTCATGTCTAAACCGCTGGCAACAAAAGTGAGTACATCCCTAAGTGAAAATATTGCATATTGAGCCCAAAGTGTCAATATTTTGTGTGGCCACCATTATTTTCCAGCACTGCCTTAACCCTCTTGGGCACCAAAGTTTCACAGATCTTCCACTCCTCTATGACGACATCACAGAGCTGGTGGATGTTACAGACCTTGCACTCCTCCACTTTACATTTGAGGATGCCCCACAGATGCTCAATAGGGTTTAGGTTTGGAGACATGCTTGGCCAGTCCATCACCTTTACCCTCAGATTTTTTAGCAAGGCAGTGGTCATCTTGGAGTTGTGTTTGAGATCGTTGTCATGTTGGAACACTGACCTATGGCCCAGTCTCTGAAGGCAGGGGATCATGCTCTGCTTCAGTATGTCACAGTACATGTTGGCATTCATGGTTCCCTCAATGAACTGTAGCTTCCCAGTGTTCATGCAGCCCCAGACCATGACACACTCACCACCATGATTGACTGTGGGCAAGACACACTTGTCTTTGTACTCCTCACCTGGTTGCAGCCACACTCACTTGACACCATCTGAACCAAATAAGTTTATCTTGTTCTCATCAGACCCCAGGACATGGTTCCAGTAAATCATGTCCTTAGTATGCTTGTCTTCAGAAAACTGTTTGCGGGCTTTCTTGTGCATCATCTTTAGAAGAGGCTTCCTTCTGTGATGCAAGCCATGCAGACCAATTTGATGCAGTGTGCAGCATATTGTCTGAGCACTAACAGGCTAATCCCCCCACCCCTTCAACCTCTGCAGCAAGGCTGGCAGCACACATACGTCTATTTCCCAAAAAGACAACCTGGATAGGACAATGAGCACATGCACTCAACTTCTTTGGTCAACCACAGCGAGGCCTGTTCTGAGTGGAACCTGTCCTATTAAACCACTGTATGGTTTTGGCCACCGTGCTGCAGCTCAGTTTCAGGGTCTTGGCAATCTTCTTATAGCCTAGGCCATCTTTAGAACAACATTTTATTTGATTTTTTTCAGATAATCAGAGAGTTCTTTGCCCTGAGGGGCCATGTTCAACTTCGAGTGACCAGTATGAGAGAGTGAGAGCTATAACATCAAATGTAACACACTTGCTCCTCATTCACACCTGAGACCTTGTAACAGTAACGAGTCACATGACATCGGCAAGGGAAAATGGCTAATTGGGGCCAATTTGGACATTTTCACTTAGGGGTGTACTCACTTTTGTTGCCAGTGGTTTACACATTAATGGCTGTGTGTTGAGTAATTTTGAGGGGACAGCAAATTAACACTGTTGTACAAGCTGTACAGTCACTACTTTACATTGTAGCAAAGTGCCATTTCTTCAGTGATGTCACATGAAAAGATATAATAAAATAATATAATATTTTCAAAAATGTGAGGGGTGTACTCCCTTTTGTGAGATACTGTGTATATATATAGTTTGGAAAGTTATTTTTGTTTATTGAATCCATTAACACACACAGTGACAATATCTCTTCTCCTATGCTCAAATACAATACAATACCCTTCTCACTCAGTTCTCAGAAATGCACTTTGCCAGTAATCCAACCCCCAGCACAAAATTAATCAGCTGATTGGACTGTAAGATTTACTCCGAGTTGACCTTTTGTTTCATTAGACCTTTAATTAATTAACGAATCATGTCAAATTCATTTGTTATTTTCGCTGTAATTTCTTTTGTATTCGTTGAAATTCTTTATTTTTTTTATTTGGATATTCAGATGCAAAATTTTGATTTATTACAAAACAAATTGCACATGTTTATTAGATACATGTAAAACAATGAAGGTGAAATCCCAGAAGGACTACAGAGAGGGAATAAGTATACTGGTGGTGTGACCGTTTGGCTTAGGATGCAAAGACTTAAACATAGTGTGAATACCATGCCTCAAATGAAGGGTAGGCCATCCACCCCAATAGGAGCAAACTGCGGATGGGACGTCTCCTTCAGGGAAGAATGATAGTTCAGATATGGGCCCTCAGCCCCCTTAAAACTAAAGCCGGTGTACCTGAGCCTGTTTAGGTGAGACAGGAATAACCGCTAATATGTGGCTAATTCCTGTGAGCCGCCTATTACAGTACTCTGAATGTCGAGAAAAGAAGAATGATGGAGTGTCCTGCTAGCCAGTAGCGTTGATATAGAAAAAATTGTGCAAATAAAGTCACATGATTGAGTGTGAAACCGCTCTCCTTAGTAACCATTAGTGAAAAAAGGGGGTGAAAAGGAGAGCAAAACTTCAAGTGAAAAAGAAAGAAAATGTAAAGAAAGGGTAGGGGGGTTAAAGGAGGAAATGGAGAGAGAAAAGAGAGAGTAGAAGATGAAGGTTAGGAAGATTTGTGAGGGGAAGGGGGGAGCAGTTTCGGTCAGTCAGCTAAACCAGGTCAGGAAGAGGGAGGGTAAAGAGGGACCCTTATGTAAAGCACCCACGGTTCTCAGGTCATCTCGAATTTCCACACACTATCCTGAAGGGTGGCCACAAGTTTTTTCAGGTCATAATCCACAAAATGTTGACTTCTGAAAGAGACACCTTTGTTTTTTTTCAGGCCCTGACGATAGTGATCTTAGCTCCCAGGGGGGATGTAAAAAATAAGGGTTTGTGCGTGTTTAGGGTTTTTTTTCTCTAATCTTCGGTTAAGAATGGCTATGGATGGGTCATGTGGGATGGGAAGACTCGTAACTTTGCGTAGCAAATGGAAAAATCTGTTCCTGAAGACCTTAATAAGAGAGCAGGTCCACCATGTATGGAACATGGATCCTAGAATATTACACACTCTGAAGCCCATGAGATTAGCATCAGGATACATTTTTGCCAGCCTGGAAGGAACCAAATACCAATTGGTGAGAATTTTAACATTGGCTTGTATGAGAGAGATATTAATGATGCCCTTGTAGGACCGAGAGAAAGAATGAAACCATTCAACGGTGTCCCAATGTACCTCTAGGTTTGATTCCAAACCGTGGGCATAGGGTGGTTTGTGCAGATTACCAGCTAAGGAGGAGTAAATGATAGAGATACCTCCCCTCTGATCCAGGATCATAGAGCTCCATTGCTCATAGGCCGTGAGTCTAGGTGTGTCTGTTTTATCAGGCCAGATAGTGTGTAGGTAATGAGAGATTTGATTAAATCTAAATTTTTCAGAAGAGGGCATTTCAAGTGTGCTCCTACAGTACCCAAGTGAGATGGGACCCATAGAGTTGAAAAAGTGACCTATTCAGAATAGTCCCTTGTTCAACCACCACTGGAAAGCTTTTATATTTAAGCCTGGAGGGAAAAGCGAGTTATGAAAAAGGTGAGACAAGGGACTTGTAGGGGAGATTAGTGCTGGATGTTTATGCAGGTGCCACTGGGTGCCAGAACCGGGGTTGTGATGACTCCACAGAAGGAAGTCGATAGTGTGAAGTGGTATGGCTTGTATATTCATGAAGGCCCAGTCCGATTTTTGACCCCTAGAGTACACAGTGGAGATCTGAGACATTTGGTCATGCTTGATAATACCACCATAAATAGGGGAGACCCAAACTGCCTTGGCTCTTTAGTCGGTAGAAAATTTCCTTAAAGCAATGGTGACACTTGTTCCCCCAGACAAAATGGTTTATTTTAGACTGAAATTTGAGGAGGGTTTTCTTCAGTGGAATAGGGATCAATCAGAAGAGATAAAGAAGATGCAGTACTAGGGTAATTTTAATATAATTACTCCTACCCAGCCAGGACAGATCATAGTGTGTTAGTTCCTCTTCTAGATTCTTAAACAAATAGTTGACAGCATAAAGTTTATCTATACTAGGAGGGAGGTTAATCCCCAGAAACTGAATAAAGTCTGAAGCCCAAGAGAATGGGAAGTTGCGTTGAAGCTGGTCCATCTACGCTGGTGGGACCGAAATGTTCAAATCTGTAGCTTTAGTAATATTAACTTGCAGACCTGAAACGAGACCGAAATCTTGGAGAAGTTTAAAGATGATAGGGGTAGAGATAAGATGGGAAGATACAAATAGCAGTAGATGTTCTGCAAATAACATGCATTTGTGTTCCTGAGGGCCGCATTGGACTCCTCTAATATCCGGGGGTTCTAATAGCATTGGCCAGAGTTTCAATAGCAATAGCAAAGATTATGGGTGAAAGGAGGCAAACCTGTCGAGTTCCTTTCTCAATAGAAAATATATTGAAGTATCTGCCCATTAGACACACCTGTCCACTGGGGTTGGGTTAGAGAGAGTATACAACTCCTAGAAATTTGAGGGCAAAGCCCCCTCTTTAAAGTATTTCAAAAAGGTATTCCAGGAAACCATGTTGAAGACCTTTTGGAGGTCTATCAATAATAAAAAAAAACTTCTTGTGGTTTACCTCCATCCCATTGTGAGTTTATTAGGGCGATGATGTCTGTAACTCTCCTGATTTGATCAGGGCCCTGCCGATCTGGGCAGAAACCCGCTTGATCCTTGTGAATATAATTAGCAATAAATCCTGACAATCTCTGTGCGAGTATTTTAGTTATAATTTTGAGATCATTGTTAATAAGGGAGATAGGCGATAATTGCTGACATCGCTATCATCTTTACCTGGTTTACGGATGACAGACATAGGCTACATTCAAGTGGCTATCAAGGCGGGCTCCATCGTGGAGAGAGTTAAAAAAGCGTGCCCTGTAAGCCACCAGGGTCAGACCAAGCTTCTTGTAGTAACAAACTGAAAAGCCATCGGGGAACATTGGCCAGATAGAATTGGGATAGTGTTGGTGAATGAAGGACGGTTGTATGAACTTGAGAAGTGGGTTTCCTGAAGGAGCAAGACATGATATTTAAAGGAATGGTATTGGTGAAGTAATTTACGTCTCTTGATTGGGAAGTTAAGTCCCTGAACAATATGAGAAGCTATGTGTAGGCTTAAATTGTGGGGGCTATTAGAATCCCTCGATCAGGGGGTATATTATCTCAGAATTAGACAAAATCTCACCCAGGCCAAGGCTCAGGAGGAGCGACCCAACCATATCAGATGTCCGGAGCATGCAGAGTGCGGAAGGAGATGAATTTGATTGACCTGGAGAAGGAATAGATCTGGGAAGGGAAAGGAAGGGAAAGAAAGGAGAGGATGAAAAAAACAAGAGGAGTAAGCCCTTGTACACACGGTCGGAGAATCCGTTGGAATGTGTCCTATCGGACCGTGTTGTCGGATAATCCGACTGTGTGTGGTATGCATCGGACTGATTCTGTCGGAATATCAGTCGGACCAAGTTTTCCAACATGTTGGAAATATTTTCCGACCAACTTGGCCGATAGGACATACTCCGATCATGTGTAGAGAATTTTGATCGGACAAAGTGCCACGCATGCTCAGATCAAATTCCTACATCAAAGCTATTGGCTACTAGCCTGAATGTAGTCCCATCGTAACGAAATTACGTCATCACGTTCTGAAAGATCGGATTTTTCGACAACTTTGTCCGACCGTGTGTATGCAACAGTTTCGGACAAGATCCGATGGACAAAATCCGACGGATTTGGTTGTCGAAATCTCCGACCGTGTGTACATGGGCTTAGAGTAGGTTAATATCAACTTTTGAATAACAAAACCCGAAACCCACCCAGGGTGGTATGGGCCCAATCCCACCACACCAAAACACTTGAGTTAAGTAATGTCCCCAAAATTGGGGACATCAATCTGTCTATGAGGGGATAACATTGGTCCGCTCAGAGACAGATGGAGGTGCACTGCAGCCGCTCCAGCTATCCCACCCTGAAAAATAAAGGTCACCTATTAACCGGTTCCCAACCAGAGCACGCCGATGTACGTCGGCAGAATGGCACGGGCAGGCATATTGGCATACAGGTACGTCCAATCTTCAATGCCGCCCTGCCATCGCGAGCGCGCCACCGGCGGCGCGCTCGCGTGCCGGTCGGGACCCCCGTGAGCGATCGTCTCATGGGACGGCTGAATGGAGGAAATGCCGTGTAAACAGCATTTCTCCATTCTGCCTAGCAACTAGTGACGCTGATCTCTGCTCCATGTGATTGGAGCAGAGATCAGTGTTCACTAAATGAAAGCCCAACCCCCCCACAGTTAGTAACACACCCCTAGGAACACTTAACCCCTACACTGCCACCCACTGGTTAACCCCTTCACTGCCAGTGTCATTTACACAGGAATCACTGCATTTATATAGCAGTGATTACTGTAGAAATGACAATGGTCCCAAAAATGTGTCAAAAATGTCCGATGTGTCTGCCACAATGTCGCAGTCACAATAAAAATCGCTGATCGCTGCCATTACTAGTAAAAAAAAATAATAAAAAATTATTAATAAAAATACCATAAAACTATCCCTATTTTGTAAATGCTAAAACTTTTGCGCAAACCAATCAATAATCGCTTATTGCGATTTTTTTAACCAAAAATATGTAGAAGAATACGCATCGGCCTAAACTGAGGGAAAAAAATGTTTTTTTATATATTTTTGGGGGATATTTATTATAACAAAAAGTAAAAAATAATGTGTTTTTTTAAAAATTGTCGCTCTATATTTGTTTATAGCGCAAAAAATAAAAACCGCAGAGGTGATCAAATACCACCAAAAGAAAGCTCTATTTGTGGGAAAAAAGGATGTCAATTTTGCTTGGGAGCCATGTCGCAAGACCGCGCAATTGTTAGTTAAAGCGACGCAGTGCCAAATCGCAAAAAGTGGTCTGGTCTTTGACCAGCAAAATGGTCCGGTCTGTAAGTGGTTAAATACATAAAAAGAGCACACTCCTTAATTAAAGTCAAACAAATACAGTGGTGTGAAAAAGTGTTTGCCCCCTTCCTCATTTCCTGTTCCTTTGCATGTTTGTCACACTTAAGTGTTTCGGAACATCAAACCATTTTAAACAATAGTCAAGGACAACACAAGTAAACACAAAATGCAATTTGTAAATGAAGGTGTTTATTATTAAAGGTGAAAAAAAATCCAAACCATCATGGCCCTGTGTGAAAAAGTGATTGCCCCCTAAACCTAATAACTGGTTGGGCCACCCTTAGGAGCAACAACTGCAACCAAGCGTTTGCGATAACGTGCAATGAGGCTTTCACAGCGTCCTGGAGGAATTTTGGCCCACTCATCTTTGCAGAATTGTCCTAATTCAGTTACATTAGAGGGTTTTCGAGCATGAACGGCCTTTTTAAGGTCATACCACAACATCTCAATAGGATTCAGGTTAGGACTTTGGCTAGGCCACTCCAAAGTCTTCATTTTGTTTTTCTTCAGCCATTCGGTGGTGGACTTGCTGGTGTGTTTAGGATCATTGTCCTGCTGCAGAACCCAAGTTTGTTTCAGCTTGAGTACACGAACAGATGGTCGGACATTCTCCTTCAGGATCTCTTGGTAGACAGCAGAATTCATAGTTCCTTTTATCACGGCAAGTCTTCCAGGTCCTGAAGCAGCAAAACAGCCCCAGACCATCACACTACCACCACCATATTTTACTGTTGGTATAATGTTCTTTTTATGAAATGCAGTGTTCCTTCTATGCCAGATATACTTGGACACACACCTTCCAAAGAGTTCCACTTTTGTCTCATCGGTCAACAGAATGTTGTCCCAAAAGTCTTGGGGATCATCAAGATGTGTTGTGGAGAAATTGAGACGAGCTTTGATGTTCTTTTTGGTCAGCAGTGGTTTTCTCCTTGGAACTCTGCCATGCAGGCCATTTTTGCCCAGTCTTTTCCTGATGGTGGAGGCATGAACGCTGACCTTAACTGAGGCAAGTGAGGCCTGCAGTTCCTTGGACGTTGTTGTGGGGTCTTTTGTGACCTCTTGGATGAGTCGTCGCTGCGCTCTTGGGGTAATTTTGGGTGGCCGGCCACTCCTGGGAAGGTTCACCACTGTTCCATGTCTTCGCCATTTGTGGATAATGGCTCTCACTGTGGTTCGCTGGATTCCCAAAGCTTTGGAAATGGCTTTATAACCCTTTCCAGACTGATAGATCTCAATTACTTTCTTTCTCAATTGTTCCTGAATTTCTTTGGGTCTCGGCATGATGTGTAGCTTTTAAGGATCTTCTGGTGGACCTTACTGTGTCAAGCAGCTCCTATTTAAGTGATGCCTTGATTGTGAACAGGTGTGGCAATAATCAGGCCTGGGTGTGGCTAGAGAAATTGAACTCAGGTGTGGACAACCACAGTTATAGTATGTTTTAACAAGGGGGGCAATCACTTTTTCACACAGGGCCATGATGGTTTGGATTTTTTTTCACCTTTAATAATAAACACCTTCATTTACAAATTGCATTTTGTGTTTACTTGTGTTGTCCTTGACTATTGTTTAAATTGGTTTGATGTTCCGAAACACTTAAGTGTGACAAACATGCAAAGGAACAGGAAATGAGGAAGGGGGCAAACACTTTTTCACACCACTGTAACAATAACTGGGTAAACAATACATTTCCACTTAAGAGCCTTGGGCCCAAGGAGTCTCACCCCAAAAGAAGGGTGGATTATCCCAACCTGAGCCAAAGTGCAAAGGGGAGAGTAAGGGCTAAGGAGGACCTAGTCCCCCAAAATCTAAGCGTAGGTAAACCGTCCATCTCATCCCAGGCTCCATGGAGCTCAGCTAGTGGTGGAAACCTCTAAAAGAAGCTAAGGATTTGTCCAAAAACCAGAGAGCAAGTTAAAACAAGTATCCCTAAAAGAGTGCTTCAAGCTTTGGGGCTTTAATTAGGTAGCAAAAGGGACTAGTCACTCGTAGTATATAACCAAAAGAAAATGTAGTCTTCCAGTGAGGGGATTCAAAGTTAATGTTCTTGTAGGAGGGCCTAAATTAGAGCTGCGCAGTTGAAAAGATGGAGTAGTTCAAACAAACTTGAGTGGAGGGCCAGCAGGGTGCATTTCTCCAGCCAAAATCTTCAGTTCAAGAAGGATTAGAGTCTCTTGACCTCTTTGGTTGTTGCTTCTGTCACATAGGGGTAAGGGGGCTAGAGGAAGAAGGTAATTTCGTAGATGAGGAACCCTTGTGATAGGAAGAAGAGTGTAGCTCTTGAGCGACCAAACCCAAGTGTTCACCCTCAGAAAATGAAGAAAAGTCATAGGACTTATTTTTGTAGGAGAAATTCAAGCAGAATGGAAAGGATCACCTATAAGTAATCTCCTTCTGGGCCATTGCTTGTAAAACCATATATGGAGAAAGGTCTGCTAAGATTTGGACGTGATGACCGTGGAAAAGGAGACAGTGAAAATTGCGAGAGAGTTTCATGACTTCCTCCTTAACCAAGTTGAAGTGAGGCTTGACAATGATGTCTCTAGGAAGGCCGTCAGTACTTGCTGGTTGCTCTTTGATGGATGCAGGGGCCCCTCCTAATCTAAAATTGTAGTGTCTTGATAGATTCTCCAAGTCATCAATTTTGGACATTGCGGTCTCTAATTGATCTTGGAGATCCTCTGGCAGTGTTTTGGTTCATTCTGGCAATAGTTTGGTCCATAAATGGTGGAGGTAATTTGGGAAGCTGTATGTGCTAGGCCCCGGTAGAGAATTTTAGAAAAGGCAGCCATCAGAGATGGGAAAACAGAGGGGGTATTTAGATGATCAAGTGGATCGCCATTGAATGTACCTGGGCTGGCAGATATGGCAGTCATTGGTGTGAGCAGCAGCTCATCCATTGTTCTTTGGATTAGAGATTCTGTGAATGCCAGTACAGGAAGGGCTAGGAGAGGGTTATTCACCATGGGGCTGTCTAGTAGAGACACTGAGTCTCCTACTGTATCCTGGTCTTCTTTGGATTCCTCCTCCTTTGCATCAGCTCTGTGAGGAGTAGCGGGCACCAGCTAGGTTTTTTTGGCTGACCACGGGCTGGGATCTAGCTGGCAGGAGAAATCTCTCCTAACGGATCCCCCCAGATATCTGGGGGTTTTCTGAGGTGGACAATGGTGTTGCAGCTCAGGGGGCCGAGCTCTCTGGGGGCTATGGTGGGGGATAGTCTGTTGGAGCGGTGCGGAGCTCCCCGGCTTTGCATCCATGCTGAGAGCTGCGGTACATGCGCCTTAATAAAACATTTTTATAGAAACTAACAAAAACTTTGTTTTTCAAAATCTAAAAATCTAAATGTTTTTGTTTTTTTTGCAAAAAAATTTAAAACCCAGTGGTGATTAAATACCACCAAAAGAAAGCTCTATCTGTCTCAAAAAAATGATACAAATGTAGTTTGGGTACAGCGTTGCATGACCACGCAATTGTCATTCAAAGGACAACAGTGCTGAAAGCTGAAAATTGGCATGGGCAGTAAGGTGGTAAGGCCACTGGGCACCATTGGCTTCCGCTGCTGTCAATCAAAGTCAGCGAGCCAATGAGGAGAGAGAGGGTGTAGGCTGAATATCTGAAAGGACCCACAGAGCAGCGACTTGGCTCAGTGCTCCCATAGCAAGCTGTTTGCTGTGGGGGCATTTGACAGGAGGGACCTGAGAAGAGGAGGATCTGGGCCACTCTGAGTAAAACCACAGCACAGCACATGTTTGTTATTTATTTATTTTTGAAAATAAAAAAAGACTTTAATATCACTTTAAGAAACCCTTGTTTTTCTTTACAGTTTTCATCTTTGAGACACGGAGAAAACAATCTTCTTTCTTATAAAGAAATGTAATAGGAAGCTAACTTATTATTTCTTTTTTCCATGCTTCACTCTTTCATACTAAATAAATGTGGTAAATAATGAAACAGGCATTAGTCTCCTGTAATTTTAGCCAGGGTCTATGTGTCCTTCCCAGAAATTCAGTTAGTGGACGTGCCCAGAGAAGAAAGACAGCATCCACAATTAGAAATGTATTGCATGCAGCCAAACTGGAAGCAAAAACAATTTTTTTTCATCATTTTTCAGAGCTGTCAAAAGTGTTACAATCTAAATATTTCATTAAATTAAAGCCGAACTTCAATCATTTTTTCAACTTTTCATCTATAAAATCTTCTGCCCTTGTTGTTTTAACTTTGGATAGTAAAACATTTTTTTTCTGCCAGTAAATACCTTATACACCCCACTTCCTGTTTCCTGTCTAGGCTTATGACTTGATGCACAGCTCCCCCTCTCACTCTTGTGAGAGTTTTCCAGGAAGGGAGGGAGTCATAAGAGGGCAAATGAGAGTTGCAGGTCTGCAGAGCTGGAGGTGTGTCTGTTTAAATCCAGGAACAGGCAGCAGCTTCAGCTGCCCACAGTTATAATGGTTGCAGCCAGACTCAGTGGAGGAAGATTCCTGCAGCATATTTGGCAAGTACCGAATCACAGTATATGTAAAATAATATGCAAAGTGGTTGGAGGGAAGCTTCAGAATGACAAAGATGTTTTTATTACAAATTATGTAAGCAAACTGCAGATCCTCTTTAAAGTGTATGTGAAAAACCTGGGTAACTTGATCTGATATCACCAAGTTACTATTTTGTTATGCTTCTAAAACATAATTCATGACAGCGACTCCCTGAGGTTACATATACAGTACTTCCAACAGTTTAAGATGACCTAGGGTGAGCAAACGCTCAATGTACTGTGAGTTTTATAATACATTAGATGCACGTAGGTCATGCTGTATGGCAAATGTACAGCATAACAAGTATGTTATTTTCCATTTATTTCTAAGATAGCTTGCCATTTACCATGTAGTCCAGGCTGTGCACAGCTTTTACATATTAACATGTCTCCTGCAGGGACCTAATATACTTTCACATATTTTCATGATCATTACAGTTGCCTTCTGCTCATGGAGACTTTATACTGCGTGCACCTCCATGCTAAATGTTTTCACTTGCAACCACTGATAGATAGATAAGATAGATAGATAGATAGATAGATAGATAGATAGATAGATAGATAGATAGATAGATAGATAGATAGATAGATAGATAGATAGATAGATAGATAGATAGATAGATAGATAGACCTTATAAATATACAGCAAAGCATGTTGTGTTATCACTGTGGTTAATGGCTGTCAATCCCTGCATTTTTGAATGATTGGCAACCCTAACATTAAAATTCTCAACAGATACCATTTCAAATTAAAGTGGATTTCTATGCTAAAATGCAGAGCACTCCACACCCCCTAATTTTTGGATATCTTTTTTTTTTAGTACCTTTTGTGTTGTTTTTCAGCTGAACTTCCGTCCTACCTTGCAGTGGCGGGGTACATCATTTCCACAATTGCATCAGGTCCTCCTACTTTCCCCCACTACATTTTGGGACCTGTGTGTGTCCCAGAAGATGACGGGACCATTTGCACATGCGCAGTAGGAAACTGGCAATGAAGCCTAAAGGCTTCACTGGCAGTTTCCCTTACTTGCCATGTCGGAGCCTGCACCCAAAGCCGATGGGTAGCTGCAGTATTTGTAGCTGCTGACTTTTACATTTTTTTTAATACCGGCTGGAACTCTGCTTTAAGCATAGGGTCCCACACAAAAATCAAAGCTATGGGAATCATTTAAACTGGCAAAATGTAAAAAAAAATTTTTAAAGTAAAATTATGGGTAAAATTTTAGCTAATCTTAAGCCCCATATACACTATCAGATGTTCTGCTGATTTTGTCCTTTAGATTTACCAAAACCATATAATATGAGGTCAAACCTTAGGAGTTTCAATTTGTATGCACTCAAGCCAGCGCCAGGAACTACATGGTTTTGGTAAATCTGAAGACAAAAATCAGCAGAAAATCTAATAGTGTGTATGGGGCATAAGAACTAATCTTAGAACTGTCCCCTGTTGGGAGATACTATCTTAGGCCCCCTAACTCAAAACTCCAGAGATGTCACCTTCCTGCAGAGACATGGTTTATGTTGAGATGACAAGACACTTCTGGATAGGGGTCACACATGCGGACCACCAAAGACTTCCTTCCGCTAAGATTTCACACAGTGGAAGTCGATCGGCGGGTGCGCGGTACTCAATGTCCTCCGGCACCTGGCGATCGTTAGGCAGAGAGACAAAACTGACAGGAGGGAAGGGATGGAATTTGTGTCCCTGCAAAGCAAGGAATGAATTCCATCTCTTTCCTTAGTAAAAGCATCTCACACAGTGTAGTAAAACAATGGCTAGGCACACAGTTAACCCTTTGAGCGCCCCTGATGTTAACCCCTTCCCAGTCAGTGTCATTAGTACCAGGGCCGTCTTTAAGGCAGGGCAAAAGGGGCAGCTGCCCAGAACCCTGTCATTATTGTGGTGCCCAAAGTAGCTGCCTCATACTTGCCAACTATCCCAGTTTAAATTCCCTAATTTCTTGAGGTTTTAGTCCAGTTTTGTGTCCTGATATCTCACTGTGAAGTTCTGTTACTAATGATGCTCAGCTCTGCCCTATTGTTGTGTACAGGTGACTCACCTGCAGACCCCGTGTTTACATATAAATACCATCATTGATATGTAAATAGCGGCTGTATTCATATGTAAATAACAGCGGGCCGGCAGCATTCATATGTGAATAGAGACAGCATTCATATGTATGTCATGCCCCTCTGAGGTCATATCCACCATCACCTATATGGAATGCTGTCCACTGGGGAGATAGAGGGGCATGGTGGAAATTGAACACACCCCCCCCCCCCCCCCAGCACTGATCCCAGGAGTCCTAGGATCCCTAGGTGTTTTCTGTCTATTAATGGGTCCACTCCTTAGTCCATGTTGTGCAGGCAGCGAGGAGATAATGTGCTGTAACCTCTAGCAACCAATCAGTAAGCTGTAATGAAGTGCAGTAACCTCTAGCAACCAATCAGTGAGCAGTATTGATATACAGTAATCTCTAGCAACCAATCAACAAACATAAATCATGTGCTGTAACCTCTAGCAACTAATCAGTGAGAGGCAACGATATACATTGTAACCTCTAGCAACCAATCGCAATTATTGCTGCCTGATCTGATTCAGTAAACTGATTTTGAGTCTAGCTGTGATTTATTGTATGCCTCAAAGCAGGTGGAGAGCGAAACTGCATGGAGGGGGGAGCCCAAGAAATTTTTTGCCAGGGTCCAACCTATATTAAAAACGGCCCTGATTAGTACAGTGACAGAGCATATTTTTTAGCACTGATCACTGTATTAGTGTCACTGGTCCCCAAAAAGTGCTAAAAGTGTCAGTGTCAGAATGTCCACCACAATATCACATCCTGCTATAAGTTGCTGATTGATGCCATTACTAGTAAAAAAAAAATGTAACGCTTATTGGGATTTTTTTTACCAAAAATATGTGTTACATATTGGCCTAAATTTAAGAAATAATTCATTTTTTTTTTCAATTTTTTTATTAAATATGTTTTATAGCCGAAAGCAAAAAATAATGTTTTTTTTTTTAATTGTTGGTCTTTTTTGTTTATAGCGCAAAAAAATAAAAAACACAGAGGTGATCAAATACCACCAAAAGAAAGCTCTATTTGTGGGGAAAAAAAGGACATACATTTTTACCTGGAAACCTTGTAAGGTACAGCGTTTTATGACCGCACAATTGTCAATGAAAGTAACACAGTGCTGTATTGCAAAAAACTGCCTAATCACAAGGGGGGTAAATCTTCCAGAGGTCAAGTGGTTACATTTTGTCCTTCAGAGCTCTGTTCAAGAGCAGAGGTCTCCCACATGCATGCGTGGAAGTGACATCATTGTGGCCCTGGCCACTCACACAGCTGGAGCTCGTGAACCCTGAATGAAGACAAGGGGAAGATGGAAGCCCTATTAGCAGTGGCAGCACACTGCTAGATGACTTTCTAAGGTAATTATTACATAATGTGCTAGTATGTGATGCATACTAGCACATTATGCCATTGGCTTGCAGGGGATTATTTTGGTAAATGCTGTGGTTTACTATTTCTTAAAGGCCCTTTACTGTGGACAAAAGAGTAACCAACCATACTCTGGGTCAAAGCCCCTAGCTTCACCCATGTCCCCCACAGCTCTGGCACCAAAATATCCCATTAGATACTCTCTTGGCTCATCGTTTGAAAAAGTTATCTCTCAGACTACTGGCCAAAGTGACAAATGTCAGCAATCTTTCTCATCTGGCAAAAATACCCTTCCCTACAAAAAAGAATGAGACATGCCACCATCCTTTCTTGTATATCTCAAATAGACAGTACACAGAAACACTTGCCCCCTGGTTATTACACTGAATTCACACTTTTCTGCTGGCTGATATAGGTAATCACAGGTAAAAAAAAAATAGTTGAATCCTACATTGCTGCACCAAAAATCTAACACCCTTCCTGTTCACTTAAAGCGGAGGTCCACCCTAAAGTGGAACTTCCGCTCATTGGAACCCTCCCCCCCTCCGGCGCCACAATTGGCACCTTTCAGGGGGGAGGGGGGTGCAGGTACCTGTACAGTACAGGTATCTGCACCCACTTCCGGCGTAGATTCTGCAGAAGCTACGCCCCTTTCTGCAGAATCTACACCCCTTTCCGAAGGTCCCCCGCTGTCTCCTGGGAAACACATGGATCCCAGAGACAGCGGGGACCATCCTTATTGCGCAGCGCAACTCGCGCATGCGCAGTAGGGAACCTGGGAAATGAAACCTAAAGGCTCCACTTCCTGATTCCCATACCCAAGATGGCGGCGGCAGCACCCGAGAGACGATCGAGAGATCGGCTTCGGGTGCCGACATCGTGGGCGCGCTGGGCGGGTAAGTGTCATTATTTTAAAAGTCAGCAGCTGCAGTATTTGTAGCTGCTGGCTTTTAAAAAAAAAAAAACGGCGGACTTCCGCTTTAAGTCTTTTTATCTTTTATCTTTTAATCTAAAACTAGGAAAAACAGTTTAGCGGTGCAGGACAAACATAAACAGCATAAAATTAGAACAGATATTCTGACAGTGGTATTAACAGGAATAGGTTCTTAGGTATTGTAGCTTGGCCTTTGTGTTCCCTCTGTGGCTGTATGGTTTATCCTGTGTCTTCTGTGACGTCATGATTTGGCAGTGTGGAAACTCGGTTTGCAGGAATGGTTCTCCTTTACCATTCTCTGCCTTCTTTTCTGCTACACATCGGTGGGCATGGTTGTAAGCGATTGGCCTAACAGCGAGCATCCTAGGTGTGTGCATGATTTCTCCCTTCTCTTCTTCTCTTTTGTTTTGTTATATGTTGGTTTTATTGTTTTTTGCTTTCAAATGCATACAATTGACATATGGACTTGTAGCTGGGGTTGCCTAAACTAAGATCAATTCTACTCTTGGTTTCATGTGCCCCCTGCGGTGGCAGGCCCCTGGGTGAGGTATTCTAGGGGCTATTTGGCCCCCCTCCCTTAGTGGTGGAGCCTGCAGGGCTGCATTGTTACTGGACATAGCACTCTTACTATCTCCTAAAGGAGAGGGCACCCATAGTTTGTAGATGTATTTTGTTTACCTACATGTCATGGAGAGTTTCTATTTTTCTTACATGTATGGCTATGCTTACTGTGACTTGTTTCTTTGTTTTGTATAAATAAATATTATATTTTAAAAAATGGTCTACTCAAAATAATCGCTCTAAGAATAGAAAAATACATGAGATAACTGTAACTGATGATGATGATGTTGTTTCTGATTCATCTTCTCACACTTCTGTTTCTTCTCGACAGCAATCTCATGGTGGTGGGTCCGGAAATGCGCAACCACACTGGCATTAACGTAAATATAGTGATGGGCAATTCACACAAGAAGGTGGTAAATCAAAGTTAGCTAGAAAACAGAGACACAACACTGGTGATCAATTTTTAAAGCACCTTCTAAAAGCAATACTAAGGTCAACCCTTCACTGAGTAACCCTGCCACTAACAAGAATGTTATTTATGGAGTACAGGGCAATCTGAATCCACTTTGTTTAATATACCTGGTAAAAGTAATGACACAATCCAGGCACAGGCACACGCACACTTAACAGTCAACAACGCATGGTGTGGCTCTTTGGACATCCCTTTGGATGACTCTGAGCCCATTATTGCTCAGGAACATTTTTTTTTTTTAGTGGAACACACTCTGGATCCCAACAAAACTGTACAGACCAACATACAAAATTTATGAAAATGACACAATCTCATTCTGTTGAGCAAATTTAAATACAAGTCTATGAACTTTCCTGCTTTGTCCTTGAATCAGAATATTTTAGCCTTTGTGTTACAAACTACACAGGAGATACGGCCTTACAGATTCAGGAAGGTCCAAACAATAACCTCACTTGGACTCAGAAACAAGCAATTAAAGATCTTAAAGAGAGAGCTGACTTGACAATAAAACCAGCCGATAAAGAAGGGAATGTGGTTGTTATGACCACTGACCAATACTTCCATATGTGCAACCGTATATTAAACAACCTAATATATCAAGCATATAACCAGGGTACCATCCTGAAATTTACTTGGGAATTTCTATTCACTTCCAAAAGTTCATAAAAATTTCACTAAACCACCAGGTAGGCCTATCATCTCTGGCTTTGCTAGCCTAATGGAAAATGTCAGTGTCTTGGTTGATACACATTTGCATCTGCATGCTCTATCATTGCCATCCTACTTAAAGGATACTATACTTCTTTTACCAACCACCAACAAGACTCATATTCTCCCTGGGGTGTGATTTGTATCTGTTGATATACTGTACAGCAGTATACCACATAACACGGGTGTCTCTGTTGTAAAAACTTTCCTGCAAGAAAGAACTACACAAAAGCAATACAATTAATTTGTCATCTCATTACTTGAGTTTATCTCGCACAAAAATTTTTTTCTATTTGATGGCTCCCACTACCTCCAGGTGCAGGGAAGGGTGATGGGGACCTCATGTGCCCCATCATATGCAAACCTGTACCTGGGTGGTGGGAGCACCAAATTATGAGTGATGAAACATTCCCTATGTACCTGTGCCACATCAGTCATATCGTAGCACAGGTACATAGATGATATTCTCATACTCTGGGATGGCTCCAGAGAGTCACTCGATGCTTTTATACTGACATTAAATAGAAATGATTTTAATCTATTATTTACCATAACTTGTAGCCAGCAAGCTATCTAATTTCTTGATGTCGAGATACTTATCCAAAGGGACATGACACTAGAAACAATGCTGTTTCGAAAATCCACAGCTGGGAATACCATCTTAAGAGCAAAATAGTGGACATTCCACAAATTGAGTTAAGTCCTTTCCTTATGGACAATATTTGTGTCTCAAGCACAACTGTTCGTCATAGAAGGACTTTCAGTTACAAGCTAATGTAAAATTCCAAACCAAATTCATTATTAGATACTCTAGGCTACAACAGCAGATTAAACATATTATTGATAAGTATTGGTACTTATTAAAAGCTGATACCCAGGTAGCCAGTTGTATCAGGGACAGACCGTAAATTGTTTACCGCAGGAATAACTCAATAAGGGACCAATTCGTTCAACAGACAATTTGATGGTGAGAATAAGAAATATAAATGCAAATATCTGGGAACCCACAAATGTGGCAGTTGCCCTTACTGACAATTTTTGTGGCCCAGAAAGACACACACCCTACCGAATGGTGAAATCCATTAAGCTAAACACTTCGCTAACTGTCAGATAAAGGGTATTATATACCTGATGACATGTATATGTGGTAGCTATCAGTAAGACTAAACGCTTCTTCTGGAAATGAATATACGACCATGTCTCCAATATCAAGGGAGGTGACATCATGTCACCTATTGGAAGACATGGAACATAGAAACATAATGAGTATCCCCATAGTGTGAGATTTTTTGCTCTTGAACTAATTCATACGGATATATGAGGAGGCAATTGGGATTGCCTAATTCTACAGAGAGAGGCTAGATGGATTCACCATTTGGTGGCAACACAGCCACCAGGGCTTAATGACGCAATCAGTTACAAACCTTTTCTGTAGAGCTTGAGTGGCTTATCCTATGTTCTTTTTCTATCTGGTCTTCTGGTTTTCTATCTATCTGTTATTGGTCTACATACACAATCTCATGCTTTGGCAGGTCTGGATATACCTTAATTGATAATTGGGGAAGGACCATATCTGTGTATGTGGGAGGGTTTGGGTGGGTGAGGGGATGAAATATACGTTGTGTGTCATATGTATGTAATGTTAGTATTTTGGTGCATTGCACTTGACTGAAAAGTTATGTTTTCATGACATGTGTGCGGTCTGATTATGTAAACGGCTAGCTGCTGCTTTCTTGTGGACATGGGTAGGTCAGGATAATGCCTATGAGCCTTATATATAAAATGCCTTTTGTATCATTTATCCATAATCCTCTATTGGATTTATTGCTGTTTTTGTTTTGGGTTTGGGGCCTTGGGGGGTCTGTGAGATATTTGGGTTGGCCTGCATACCTCTGTGTGCTTGTTTGCCTTTGGGCTCTTTTGCCTCCTTTTATTTTGTTTGGCTGGTGAATCTGTCTGTAAGCCATGCTGGCAAGCTGTACAGGGCTGGGCCATGCGAATGACGCTGTCTGCTATTGCTGGCATGAGATTGGCAGGCGCTGAAGTAGGAGGAGATGTGCAATTGTAGGATGTTGATGGGCAGCCCAGGATTGATGCAGGGACCGCGATATGGCCCCCTGCTTATGACGCGACTGATGCATGCGCTCTGCATTGTTTGCAGCAATATGGCCTCTCTCCATCTAGAGATAATAATTGCATGCCTCTCGACAATCCCTGCCCCCTGTCCTTTATAGACTCTTTGCTGTCTGGGGAGAACTTGGGAGTCTCTTAGACGCTGAGGACCAGTGCTGTGGAACTTCAGGCTCACCACTTTGTCCCAGACTGCCCATAGGCCTCTTCCATTGGATTCAGACCATAGGTTTCAAGTGTCTGATTGTTGTGATATTGTAGGTATAGGAGCCTCAGGGCTCGAGTTCTGCGGGAATGCGTGGGAATGGTGTCCTTGCACTTTTTTCACAGCAGGAACGCCATTCCTTTTGCAGGACTAGAGCTGCCCGAGCTGAATGTAGAGATGCATGCAGAGTAGCGCAGGAAGCGCCTGTCTGTAGTAAGCTTTCTCTCACGTCAACCAGCGCTGCTCTCTCCCCAGCGGCCCCTCCTATCTTCTCATCTATCCCAGATGATGTCGCAAGCCAATGGGGATAGACGAGAAGAGAGGAGGGGCCACCGGGGAGCGAGCAGCGCTGTGTGACGTGAGAGAAAACTTGCTACAGACAAACGCTTCCTGCGCTACTCTGCATGCTGGCTAATAAGATCCCCTGATGTGCCCTGTAATGTGCCCCATGCCCTGATGTGCTATGTGCCCCATGCCCTGTTCCCTAATGTGCCCCATGCCCTGATGTGCTATGTGCCCCAATGTGCCCCATAATGTGCCCTGATGTGCTATGTGCTCCAATGTGCCCCATAATGTGCCCTGATGTGCCCCATAATGTGCCCCGATGTGCCTCAATGTGCCCTGATGTGTCCCATGCCCTGATGTGCTATGTGCCCCATGCCCTGATGTGCCCTGATGTGCTATGTGCCATGTGGCCTGATGTGCCATGTGCCCCATGCCCTGATGTGCCCCGTGCCCTTATGTGCTATGTGCCCTGATGTGCCATAATGTGCCCTGATGTGCCATGCGCCCCGTGCCTTGATGTGCCATGTGGCTCATGCACTGATGTGCTATGTGCCCAACAGTGCCCCATAATGTGCCCCGATGTGCCCCATAATGTGCCATAATGTGCCCCATGCTCTGATGTGCTATGTGCCCCATGCCCTGATGTGCCATGTACCCTGATGTGCTATGTGTCCTGATGTGCCATGTG
Source organism: Lithobates pipiens (assembly GCF_037356315.1). Taxonomy (NCBI): domain Eukaryota; kingdom Metazoa; phylum Chordata; class Amphibia; order Anura; family Ranidae; genus Lithobates; species Lithobates pipiens. The sequence continues at coordinate 79,477,604 of NW_027507903.1, forward strand.
GCCTGATGTGCCCCATGCCCTGATGTGCCCGTGCCCTTATGTGCTATGTGCCCTGATGTGCTATGTGCCCCATAATGTACCCTGATGTGCCATAATGTGCTCCGATGTACCATGTGCCCCATGCCCTGATGTGCCATGTGGCCCGTGCCCTGATGTGCTATGTGCCCCATAATGTGCCCTGATGTGCCCCGATGTGCCCTGATGTGCCTCATGCCCTGATGTGCTATGTGCCTGTGCCCTGATGTGCTATGTGCTCTGTGCCCTGATGTGCCATGTGGCCTGATGTGCCCCATGCCCTGATGTGCCCCAGGCCCTGATGTGCTACCTGCCCCATAATGTGCCGTGATGTGCCCCAATGTGCCATGTGCCCCGTGCCCTGATGTGCCCCGATGTCCTATTTTTCTTTTTTTGGTGGGGGGTGGGAGTTCCCACACTTTTTTCCATAGGACTTGACCCCTGAGGAGCCTTATAAGGATTCTGGGGGTGTGTCCCTCAGTGCTGCTAGCTATGACTGGCAGCCTAAGTGTTTTCACTTGTGTTTCTGAATTGGAGAGTAAGGGTGCAGATTGTAACTAGGAGAGACCTCACACTAAGACATTCCTTGAACCCATTATAAGCTATATATATAGTACTATGCTTTTGAAATATATCATTTATTAGCTCACCCATGTAATGTATTATTTCAGACCTTTACACCCATAGACCATCTTTCTTCTTTCCAAGTTTCCCACGGAGGCGGGTCTGGGCTAGCACTCTGCAAGATACTCCAATCAGCCTTATCTTTATACACCTGGAGCAGTGGTTCTTTTTCTTGTATACTAGCTTCTCGACACACGATAGTTCGGTGGACTATACAGACTTTACTATTGGTGAGTGTTGCCACTCTATACTAAGCATTATGACTGTAACACCATATCCTCCAATGATAATGAAGTAGGCTCAATATGATTGTTGTTTAGAAAATTGGAAAGAAGCATGACTAAGGAAATTAGGGCATTTTGGGAATCGAGTTCACTTACTGAATACTTGTTAACTAAACAAATACCACAAGGACTAAGAGTTAGGAAGTTTTAAAACTTTTGAGCTTTTCAATGAGTCCCTTCAAACCCAATGGACTGACACCCTCTCCTCATGCTCACGAAACCTGATGGACATTATCATTGCATCCAAGAAAATGGAGATGGATGTTTTACATGGAGAAATTTCAGAGCTGCAATTAGCCCTAAAGCTACTGCAAGGTAGGTGCGAGGGAATTTACACACCTCGATCAAAGATTGAACAATTAATTAAACCGTTTAGAAAATGAAATTATCACTGATAAAAAGGAAAAAATGTTACGTGACAAAATTGATTATGATACCAACAACGTATACATCTGAAAATGCAGACGTAACTGGAGTGGTGCATCACAATCCAATAATGGAACCAAAAAGCATGTCAGTTTTTCTGACACAGAATTGGGACGGTGGGATGACACTCTGGCAGCATCCGATTCGGAATCATCACGAGATTGTCCATCTACCAACAGCCAAATGGATAGGTCCACTCCGTTTCCCTCAAAAAATGGGACCAAGAGATCCAGACAGAACAAGTAGGGTCAGGGTGGCCAGAGGAACACAGGAGGACACACCGTGGGTGGAGGAAATGCAGGCCCCGGATATCCATTCCAGCGCCAAGCTCGCAGGTTGTAACAGACTTTTCTAATGTGCTTAATCTTTATGATAGAGTACTTGCAGATGGAGAAATATCCCTTTTATCTAAAGGACTGAACTTTTGTCCCCAGAGACACTTCAATCTATTTGGCACAATTGTGGATATTAATAAGTTTGTGAGGAACCCTACAATAAAAATACATTACCATCTACACCTGTTGATGTTGTACCGGCAGATTATGAATTTTCTTTCAGGGAATGCTGTGTCATTAGAGATTTAGAAGAGTTGGCAGCTGAAGGTGAAATGTGTAATTGCCTACAGGTGGGTGCTAGCGCCATCAGACCAGTTAAATTTAAATCAACTACTAACTTTTATCCAGTAAACTCACGGTCTACTGATATAACCAAGTTTAAAAGAAACATTGAACGGGATCTGGCGGCTCTAGCACACCAGACACAGCAGTGTGAGACAGTATGGCATGATACCATTACGAGGGAGGAAAGGCTGGCACTTAAAAACCTGAATGAAGACCATGCAATTACCATCCATAATTCAGATAAGGGTGGGTTAATTGCGATTCTAAATACAGATCAATACAGACAGGAGGCCATCCGACAATTGTTTGATCGGTCTACATATGACACATTAAGTGGGGACCCCACTAAAAAGTTTAGAGGTGTGCTTGTGGAATTGATACGTAGGGGCACGGGACTAGGTGTATTTAACACAAAGGAGGCAGTGTCTCTAGTACCAGAATGTCCTGTTCTCCCTACATTTTATCATTTGCCAAAAACGCATAAAGGGTTAGAGCCCCTGCAGGGTAGAACAATCATATCAGGGATCAATTCCCTATATGAGCGGTTGGTCCAATGGCTTAATAGACAACTACAGCCATTGGTAAACCAGCTCCCGGGATTTTTGAAAGATACCAACCATCTTTTATATATTATGAAGGATCTTTAGTGGCAGGAAATTTACTCGTGGGTTACTTTTGATGTGAGTAGTCTGTATTTCTCCATCCCCCACAAGCAGGCAATAACAACTGTACTTTTGTACTTGGAGACACTGACAAATTTATCTATTGAACACTGTCTCTTCATTTCTGACATGCTGGAGTATCTTCTGTCACATAATTTCTTTGTTTTTGATGGGGATTTCTACCTCCAAAGGTGCGGGGCAGCTATGGGCTCAAAGTTTTCGCCCTTGTTAGCCAACCTTTATATGGGTTGGTGGGAGTGGTCCCACATCTTTGGGGGTGGAAATCCCTATAGAGCTAGGATTGTCGTTTACCTAAGATTCAATGATGACCTCTTGCTGGTTGTGTGTGGGGGAGTGGATCTCATGCCATCTATGCTTACATACCTTAATGATAATGATCTTAATCATGTCATCTTTAGGCCGCGTACACATGGGCGGATTGTCTGTCCAACTTAGTCCGCTGAACCGTGTTTCAGCGGACAATCCGCTGGTGTGTGGGCTTCAGCGGACTTTTTCAGCGGACAGTCTGACGGACTTAGTCTTTCGGAATTTCTGTAATTTTGTCCGTCCAAACTTGGTTTCAGCAGACAGTCCGCTTGTGTGTAGGCAAGTTGGACGGACTAAGTATGGCGCATGCTCAGAAAGGATTTACACGCCGAAGGTTGCATTGCAGTGTATTGGACGTCGTATTTCTAGTCCCATCGTACGTGCTGTACACGTCATCGCGCAAGCTTTCAGCGGACTGTCTGTTCATCGTGTGTGGTCAAGTCCGTTCATTCAAAAATTGAACGGACTGTCTGTCAGATTGTCTGACGAACTTAGTTGGGCAGACAATCCGCCCGTGTGTACGCGGCCTTAGATGTCACTCTGACAGGCATTGATGGCAAGGTATATTCTACCCTCTAAAGGAAACCGCTCTCAGGCAACTCTCTCTTACTTGCCCAGTCTGGCCACCCACGACACACTATCGGGGGGAATCCCTGTGGGCCAATTCTTTACATGTGAGGCTCATTTTCAGTGACAACGACCAATTCGAATGGAAGGCAAGGTCTCTATATGGGAGGTTTTTACAGCAGGGGTATCCAAGGTGGATGCTCGACAGAGCACTCACTATAGCCAGACATAAAAGGAGGAAAAACAGCAGGAACAAAATAAGTAATCAACTAACACTGTCCACCAGTGCTGGGGCAAGGCCATTTGTCCAGGGCGAAGATGGCAAACTGTGCCCCCCCCCCCCCCCCATTTTTAAGAAAGAATCAATGTCGTTTCAAAACAAGAATATTATTATATTAAGGGACACTCTAATGGGCAAATTGTATGTTAAGGGGCACCCTGATGGGCAAATTTTATATTAAGGGGCACTCAAAAGTGACCCTTAACGTAAAATCTGCCCATCAGCGTATCTCTTCATACAAAATTTGCCCATCAGTGTTGCTCTTAAAATAAAATATGCCCATCAGAGTGCCCCTTAACATAAAATGTGCCCATCAGCATGCCCCTTAACATAAAATAAGGTGCCCATCAGCGTGACCTTTAACAAAATATGCCCAGCAGCGTGCACAGTAAAAATATGCCCATTAGTGATCACTGGTTAACATGTGGCCCACATACCTTGAATGCAGGAGGGCACAATTGAAATACCAAAGGGAACCGCGGGTAGCAGGGGGTGAGGCGTTGGGCATGCACGTGGCATCACGTCCTTACTCGTTGCCTGTGAGTGTGAGCTGGTCTTCTGTCAACTCCGAGACTTGCGGTGAGGAGCAGGGGGTGGGCGCACGCGCGCAGCATCACTGGATGATGGGGGAACCTGCGGTCCCAGCAAACTAGTGACGGCTGTTTTAGAAGGACACTTTCCTGACAGACTCCATGGCAGCAACGTGTGGGTTAAGTCCCGCCTCCACTACCCTATAGGACACTACTCCCATAAATCTTTGCTCCCTGCTCCTGGCCGTGTTCTTTTTTTGTCCTCCTCCGAAGGACCCAGAGGTGGTCTTTCTACCTGAAGATCTGTCATTCCCATGATCGAGGTTGGCCGGTCTGCCACTCTGGGTCTGGAAAGTCGCATTACTCCGCTAAACCCTAGCTATTAGCAGGGTATGGAGTGGGCAGTAGAAGAGGCGCTGTGAAGAAGCCCATATCCTGGCCACTGGCAGGCAGGCTGCGCATTGGTCGGATAGCCAGATATTAGCAGGTGACCTGTTTTGCCCCCTGGAAAGTCCGGTGTCATCTTACCTTACCTTCGGCCAAGTGATCGATCGTGGTTGGAGTGGTGAGAGGTTCTATGGTTCATTATGGCAGCAGTTTGTGTTATCTTTTTATCTGTCCTGTTTTTTTCTGTTTGTTTGTATGTGCAGGCATGGCGGCTGGTTCTTCCGCGTTCCAGCCGCCGTTCTACTTCTGGGTTGGCGTTCTCGGCCGTACTGCGCATGCGCGAGTGCGGTTAGAGATCAAGGCGTGGTTTCGCGCATGCGCGATAGCGTCAAATTGCCGCTATTTGGCACGGCGATGACATCAAAGGGGCGGGCTTTTTAAACTGGGAATTAGTCTGCAAGCTTTGGGAATGCTTGCGGGCTGTTGCGGTGACTTCCCCCTGCCTCTGTGTTGCATCTATTGGTAAGTGGCATTCTGGGACAGGGTGGCTATCCCTTCCCTGTCCCTTGCACTGATCCCTTGTCATCTTTTCAGCACCTATGGATATCGCTGAGGACATGGATTCTCTGCCGCCTGTCTGTGGCCACCCCTCTCATAAAAGATATTTTTAATGATCACCTGAAGGTCGTGTGGGGGAGGGGTGTATATCTGTTAGCTTTGTCCTGATATCTTATCTCTTGTGGTTTCTTGTCTTGTTCCTGTTTCAGCCCTTCCAGGTCAGAACAGCATCGCAGCTCTCACAGAGGGAGCGACTCTTCCAAGTCGCATCACCGGCACTCCTCTTCCAAATCAAAACATTACGGTTCCTCCTCAAGATCAGGACACCGTAGTGAGGAATGGTCGCATTCCTCGAGGGCTCAATCCAGTCACTCAGCTAGTGCCTGTTGGGGGTGTAGAGCTCATGTACCGGCAGGAAAATCTTTGTGCGATCTCTGCTACGCCAAGGCTTCCAATGAAAGGGGTGACGCGGATCAACAACTTAAAACCCTGGTGGAAAAGGTTGTTAAGGAGTCCCTCAGAAATATTGAGGGCCAGTCCTATGTTCCTCCGGCAGAGCCGCCACATTCTCCAGGGAGGGAGACTCAGCTGCAGGATACTTGGGAATCCTCTGTGCATAGCCAGCCACCCCTCAGCTGTCATATCTGACAGTGACTCTGATGAAAGTGATCCCTGTGTGGGTTTTGATTTCGCTCTACTTCCTCCTCTGGTCAGAGCCGTTAGAGAGACACTGAACTGGGAAGATTCTGTTGCTGCTCCTTCCAAACTGAGAAAATTATTTAAACAATTAAAGAAGGAACGGGTTAATTTTCCTTTTATCTCTGAGCTAGGTGAGATTATCACAGATGAACGGAGCAAGGTGGAGAAGAAAAATTCCATGCTGTCTAAGGTTTCGAAGCTCTATCCCTTCAAGGAGGAAGAGGTGAAGCATTTGGAGTCAGCACCGTTGGTAGACGGAGCAGTCATGAGGCTGGTGAAACATGTGACACTTCCCTTAGAGGATACTGTTTCTTTTAAGGGTGTTCTGGACAGACGGATTGACACTGATTTGAAGAGAGTGTATCTCACAGCAGGAATGGCCTGTAAGTCAGCGTTAGCTCTGGCCGCTATGTCCAAAGCAATGGAGGTATGGACGGATAGTGTAGATGAGACGCTCAGGAATATCTCTGAAGATACGGCTAAGAGCTTGCCTATCCAAGAACTTAGGCTGGCCTCCGCCTTTTTCTTGGGAAGGCCTCTATCGACATCATACGCCTAGTGGCTCGGGTGATGCTTTCTTCTGTTACAGCCAAGCGGACTCTGTGGCTCCGTCCTTGGCTGGCAGACCCAGCCTCAAAACAAGTATGGTGCCGTATCCCCTTTGAGGGGTCCTCCCTTTTCGGAAATAAGTTAGATGAGGCTATTACCCGAGCCACTGGTGGGAAGTCGGGGTTCCTTCCCCAGGACCGGCGTTTGCAAACCCAGAGAAGGTCTTTTCCAAAGAGACAGTACCAGGAACGAGCTAGGGAAGCTCGCAGTTACTGGCCGGGCCGTGAATTCTCCAGGTCCTGGAAATCAAGACAATCCTCTTTTAAAAAATCTACAAAAAGTGATTCAAAAGGAGAGAGGGAACCGACTAAATCCTTTTGAGGTTGGGCCCGCTCAGACAGGTCAGGTGGGGGCTCGTCTGTTCCACTTTCGCCATGTATGGGAGGCCTCGATCCAAGACTTCTGGACCGTCAAGACGGTCTCCTCAGGTCATGTTTGGACCTTCAAGGAATCTCCCAGGCTCAGATGGGTCCCCACCTCTCTTCCGGCTTCAGAAGAAAAAAGGCTTATTCTTCTAGCCTACGTGGAATCTTTGTTGGCTTAAGGCGCCGTTATCCATGTTCCAGTCAATCAGCGAGGTATGGGAATCTACTCTCCTCTGTTTATGGTCCAGAAAAAGAGCAGGGCCTGGAGGCCGGTCATAGATCTAACTCACTTGAACAGTTTTATCAAAAAAGAAAAGTTCAAGATGGAGACATTTACACAATTCAATAATCTGTTCAAGCAGGGGACTGGATGGTCTCCATAGACCTCAAGGACGCCTATTTTCATGTCCCAGTTGCAGAAAATTACTAGCAGTATCTCCACTTCTCCGTGGGCGAACTCCATTTTTCACATGCCTTCCCTTCGGGCTATCAACTTCTCTGCGTGTATTTTGAAAAGTTCTGTTAGCAGTGGTGGCTCTTCTGAGGACCAAAGGGATTCGTCTACATCACTACCTAGACGACCTTCTGCTGTTGGCTCAAGACAAGGATCAACTTCTGATACACAGAGAGCAGGTCATCTCCACCCTACAGGAGTTCAGGTGGATCTTGAACTTGGAGAAGTGTCAGCTGGACCCATCTCAGTTGCTGGTGTTCTTAGGGGCCCTATTCAACACTGTCAGAGGCACCATCTCGTTACCAGAAGAGAAGTTGTCAATGGTCAGGGACAGAATCCGTCCGGCCCTCTCTGCCTCTCATCTCCAGGCTCTCCAGTGCTTGAAAATTATAGGCACTATGGTAGCGAAAATTCCAATAGTGAGGTGGGCACAGTGGACGATGAGGCCCTTTCAGAAGGGTTTCCTTCATCAATGGTCAGGCAACAAAACCCAGCTGATTCGGATCCCCTTATCCATGAGGAATTCCCTTCCGTGGTGGCTCCAATGGGAAAATCTCTGCAACTGCCATTCCATTCTCCCCATCTCATGGGTAACCATAACGACGGATGCCAGCAACAGAAGCTGGGGGTGCCCACTGTCTGGCGGAAGTGGCTCAGGGCACCTGGGTTCTCCCCTCCAGAAGGACGGTGTGAAACATCTTGGAGTTAAGGGCAGCCTTTCAAGCTCTGCTAGCCTTTCGCCATCTGATTTCAGGAGCCTCGGTCTTACTCAGGCTAGACAATACCACAGCAGTAGCGTAGATAAGAAGGCAAGGGGGTACCCAAAGTCTATCCCTTCTCCAGGAGGTGGAACCGATCATGACCTGGGCTCAGAGGAACCTGAAGGATCTGACAGAAACATATGTTGCGGGGATTCAGAATGTTCAGGCAGACTTTCTTTCCCGGATACTTCTAGACAACAACGAGTGGTCTCTTCATGAGAAAGTGTTCAATTGGATCCTAACGTTGGGGCTCCCCCCGGAAGTTGACCCGTTTGCCTCTCCCTGCAACAAAAAACTGGAGATGTACTACTCAAGATACAGGGATCATCTAGCCTACGGGGTGGACGCCTTGACGGAGAAATGGTGGTTCCACAGGGCCTATACCTTCCCACCATTCATCAGTTCCTGAGGAGACTCAGGTCAGAGACAGCAGAAGTGATAGCCATAATCCCTTATTGGCCCAACAGACCCTGGTTTCTGCTTGTGATGCTCCTCAGTGTCAGGGATCCAATTCCTTTACCATCCAGACCAGACCTTCTGTCTCAAGGGTCGAGATTACATCCTTGCCCGGATCACCTGTGCCTAAAGGCTTGGTTTTTGAGAGGGGACGGTTGAAGGCATTAGGCTGTCCTGAAGAAGTCATTCCCACTCTTCTTAGTGCACGAAGAAGTAGTGCCAACCGGGTATATGAGAGAATTTGGGCAAAGTTTACAAGTCACTTGTCTTCAAGGTCCAGTTCCTGTAATACCCTGGCAGTCCGGGACGTTTTAAGCTTCTTACAGTCAGGATTGGATATCTCCCTTTCAGTTCATTCTCTCTGTGTCCAGGTATCAGCAATTTCAGCTTTTTCTGGAGTCGCATGGGCCAATCATCCCTTGGTCCAACAATTTTTCAAAGGAGCAGTCAGGCTTAGGCCACAAAGGAAGCCAAGGTGTTGGAATCAGACAGGAATTTATTATTATACATTTACACAGCTGTTTGTACAGCCGAACCCAGCCATATGGTTGCCAGGCAGTTTCACACGTTTAAAAACAAGGAATGTGACACAACTTGAATAGCAGAATGAGTTTCTATTCAGCCCACCTGGAATGTACGGAACTTCAAAGAGGATATGGCTCCGGCTTGTCTGCAAGAACAGAGGGACAGTTGGTGGGGCGTCCGAGATCAGGCCACGAGATAGCAATCCAGTCGGAGCAGTTGCAATTATGGGCAAACACTGCCCCCAGAGGCCAAGTATGGCAGGACTGGTAGCCTGGGGGAGGAGACGCCCCAGAGACGCTGATTGGTCTATGGGAAAGAGTAGGATGGGCTATGGGGTGTGGTATGGCTGAAGTATGTTTGACAAAAAGGGTTGTGACCTGAGCTCTGTCCCTCTGTATTCCATCAGGAGATCCAGTCATGAGGTGTGGCTGCGAAGGTCGGATAAGTATGGCTTAGATTGCACTGTGATTGTATGCTATGTATATTATTGTAACTTTTATTGATACTTGATGCACATTTTCCTTATTTCCTTGGGAAATAAATGAGATTTAATTGACCTTAAACGTGTATTGATTTCATAGCCAAGGGTGATAGCATTGTGATAGTAACAATAACATGTGCTTGGCTTATTGATTGATAGCTAAACTATAGGGACTAAACAAAGGAATACATAACTGATAATAACAGCACTAGACTAAATTGATCAGTTACTTCATTTGGCACCCCAGAAGGCGTGTAAAACGTATTTTTACACAGAATCCACAAAAATCTAAGGTATTTTTGTTTGAGTCCCTGTAAGCACAGATGCTCAAAGCCACCCAGAACTGGAAGTCATCTTTAGTGTGGACAAGATTAGCGCTGGCTCGCGAATTCTGAAACCACGCTTGGATGAGCAGGAGGATTCTGGGAGATATTCCACTGGTAGAACGGACGCGTAAAACCTGGTGAGAATTGTGACTGATATATATATATATATATGTACATTATTGTTGTGTTTGCTGCAGAAACTGTAACCAGAGGGCAAATTGGCGCACTGGCGAGATAAGGGACTGATCATCCCTGGTTATGTGATATAACCGCAGATTGACAGGATAAATCATACAATTTTGAGGGAAAAGTGGAAATATCCACGTGATTGTGAAAAAGCGGTCTGTCCCAATAGAAATTCCCTATGACCTGCTATCGGGTAGAAGAGCATTGAATAAGAGTGTGTTCTCCTACAGAAATTCGTGGGTAAACGGATTTGTATTTGTTGTTGTTGTTTTTTTTTTTTGGAGTGGGACTACAGGTCAAAGCTAGCTTCTAAACAGCTTCCTCTATGTCGTTGTGTGCTTGGTATCTGATTGTTTAGTGTATTGCTAATGCACAGTGTTGGTTAGAGAGTGGCAGGAATTACCATACATCTTTGAGGAAAAAGTGGGAGAAGTATAGGTTTTTATTTCTACACACGTGAGAGTGAAATAGCTCTGGTCCAATAGAAGACCAAGGCATTGATTAAGAGTGTGCCTTGTGTCTTGTATGCTGTAGAACCACAAGTCACTGGAAATTTAAACGGTTCGTATTTTTTTTTTTTTTGTTGTCCATTTGTTATCTGTTTTCTTTTGTCTAAGCAAGATTGCTCAACCAGTTGGTGTGGATAGGCTAATTAGCATATCAATGGAAGCCATTGAAGGTTTCGTTAGCAAGCATGGTGGGATTAGATTTCAAATTACTCACAAAGGTAAATTAACATATCAGTTTAATGAACTTTTAAAACAATGTGATGCACATAACAGTCGCATATTTAATACATCAAAAAAAGGCAGGAAACAGAGAATGGCCAATGCCTTATGCATGTTAATGAGAATGAAAGAAATTGCGGAACAAAAAGAATTAGAATGGTTTGCTGATAGAGAAAAAGTGATGGAACAGGTAAGTGATATATCAATCAGGATTGAAAAGGCTGATGCGGATGCTTGTAGTCGGATTAAACAATTAGTGGCTGAGAAATGTGTATTGCAACAGAGATTAGATGAATTAGAACAAACGTGTAAATTGAGAGAAAGTTGCATTGCCTCTTTGAATCAAAGGGAGGCTGAGAATTTGCAGGTTATCACAAGGCTTAAGGCACAAGCAGCCATAATGGAATTATCCTCCAAGTGTGCAATAGTGGAGGTACCCTCCACACATGCTCAGGGTAGAGAAAAGCTAGAAGTGAAACATGAAGAAAACCCGTATGCTATTATCACTGCAAATGATAGTAATGTGATGGGAATCGATGTGGAAGAAGCAAATAAAGGTGGGATAACTGCACTTGAAATTGACTCAGGAGTTGACACTTCGGATGACTCCTCAGACAACGAAAGTGTAAAGTCTGTGCATTCCAATCGCAGTAATATTATCCAGCAATGTGGATTTCCAGCGCCATATGCTAAAAAAATGGCCTATGCAGGGAAACCAGAACTAAAATGTTTTTTGTGTAAAAGGGGGGGTCACACTTCAAAATATTGTCGGGCGGCGAATAATGATATCGAAAGGAAATTATACCCGAAAACGACCCCAAGGCTTCGTGTGTGTTATTCAGCCAGGTGGGGTAGCCATCCACAGCACGGAACCAATAGTAATCAAACCCATTTCCTGTGTAAAACGCAAATGCGGGGTCTAGAAACTAAAAAGCAATATGTAGGACAGTTGTGTAGAGTCAAAATGGAGATAGACGCATGGTTACTCAAATATAGCACTGGGGGAAACAATGTTAGCAGAACTTAGTGAGCTGCAAGCATGGTAAGAATATTCTGGTCAATGTTTCCCGGCTATGAAAAAGGTTTGATGTAAGTTTCAAGTTCAGAATATGATAGAGGACCTGGATATAGATATACATTTTTTTTTGTTTTGTACTTTTAGGGATAAACCCCTGAATTGGTATTGTGGTTTTTCGTTTGTGTGGTTAAAAGATGTTTCTGTTATGAGGTTTTTTTTTTTAATCTTGTGTTTCTTTACTCTTCTCTTATTGTCAGTCTTTGTAAACTTTTTCTGAGTATCCAATACTGCTGATTAACATAAGAATTGTGTGTAATCACTTGTGTGTTCCTTTTTCCAGAGACCAGGAAGGAGTTAAACTGGTTCGTATACAGACATTTGCATTTGTTTGCAGGTCTCTCAAAGTAACAACAGTGGTAAAATATAACAGAACAGGGGTTAGGTTATTGTAAATGCATAATCGATTATCACATGGTACCATGAGCTCATTAGTTAGTAATTGTTTGCAAACAATGAAAAATAAATAGTACTAAAAAGAGTTACAAATGAAGCTAAAATGTTGTGATGATACATATGCTTTGTTTTGTTTTTCGTGTTCCCCATTAACTAATTGTATTTCAGATTGGAATAAGCACTCTTTGCAGGAGAAAAGTCCATGGATGATGTCAGCTAAAAGTTGAGTGTTTGTCATTGTTTTATGATGGTTGTCTTGTCATGTTATTTGTGTGATCATGGCCAGATTTTTAATTTTAAAAAAAAAAAAAAAAATTATTTTTATTTTTCATTTTTATTTTTTTATTTTTATTTTATTTTATTTTTTTATTTTTTATTTTTTTTTTTATTTAGTTTTTTTCTTCTAAAATTTTTTTTTTTTTGTTGATATTGGTTTAGTCCTCTATGTTAGTTATATTTTTATTCAGGTGGAAAAGTAGTAGGTCTAATCCACCTGAAAGGGGGGGAATTGACAATGCCCTCAGTTAGAACCAGTCACCTGAAAAGGGGTAGTGCATACATCGTAAAGATACAGATAGATGCATTGTTTTTTTTTAGTTTGTAAAATGTGAAGTTGTTGAGAAGCAACACTGACGTTCAGTTTTAAAAGTTTTGATCATACCATGGGGATCCATTTTACAGTGGGTGTAGCCTAAAGAGGTCATGGTTGTTTGGATAGTTTGGTCAGAGTTGCAGAAGACAGGAATACTGAGGTCCTGAGCTCCAAGGAGGGAACTATAAGTAAACACGGTAAGCGATCAGATATTGTGGATAAGAATTTGATACTGCTCTTGTGTTTCATTTCCAGAATCCAAGTGGAGCGAGAATTGGAGAGGCTTCTGGAACATGGATGACAGATGATCATCTGGTTGGCAGTTTGTCTGTGCCACACCATACCACAAATTTGTTCTGATAAACATCAGGAGAGGAGAGAAGGAAAACTGAAAGATTCAGATTAATACCTGTTTTTTTTCGTATGGACAATTGGGTGCTAATGCTGAATCTGAAAGACTGTGCCTAGCAAGAGAACTTGTGAAATATTTTTGCTGAAGTCTCTCCTGATGAATGCAAACATGTTATCTATACATGTGCAATGGGTTGGAGGTTGGGGAAGAGTTATGACACATCCAATCCGTCAAAACATGAAAATTTTAAATATGTGTTTTTTTGTTGGAAGGAGGAATTGAAAGAAGAAAGGTTTTAATGTATTACATGTATTGGTGTAACGGAGTTAATATGGTGCAGGTACCCAGGAGGCATACTGGCGCTTATGCATAATAAGGTAGCTGTGGATCAGACTAAAGGGTGCCAGGTGACACATCAATGGGGGGGAAGACTTCCTCGTAGGGGTGGTGTCTCAATCCTAGCGGTCCTAGAGAGAAGCTTTCGGTTACAGGACATGCGGGGCACCAGAACTAGACATGAGGAAGATACGCCCGGTTGGTGTCTCACCTGAGAGGTTGAAACCCTGCACAGATAATGCCAGTAAATACACACAGGAGCATGCTCCGTTAAAATAAAGGGAACAAACGCTGGCTACCAGGGTACCGTAGGACTTCACCACATGGTGCTGCAACATCTCATGGTGGTTGACAAAAACCTATCACCCTATATGTGCTGAGTATACACTGAATCAGGTGCGGTTATTGTACCAGTGACTTACTCCCAAAGATGAGAATGAGGTCCATGCAGGATGCTTATTGCTGAGGAGTAACCCGAAAGAGGAGAGTTGTATTCAGCACTATATTGGGGGGGAACAATAGCTGGGATGGGTGTTGTTAATGGAGGGGACATCAGCCTCCTGAGGAACAAACTCACAGCCATAGCTTCAGAGAAGGAGCGTGACTTTGTTACCCTGGGAGATTGGTGGCATCCTTGATAACATTCAATGAAGTCACAGAAACACTCAGGTCAGAGTGGCTCCGGATTTTGTCAACCATGATGAGAGGTTGGTAGGGAGGACAGAAACCTGTCATTGGCTCTGGCGCGCACTCTGTGGCAGGTGGAAATATCAGCCAACATCAAGCTGATTGTACTGTCGCTTTATGAAGGGGCAGTGGCCTGATGAGTTAGCATCACCGCTCAGTAAGATTTTGCCAAAACACGTTGCTTACACTAATCCAAAGTAGTGGTCGAATGCCTGTATGGGTGGTACTAAGTTGGATTGTGAAAGGTGTTATGCTGTCCGTTCTCATATACAGAAGTGCAGACTTGGTCTGTATGTTTGGTGGCATCAATGGGCTTACTGACTGGGGACTCTATCTTGTTGCATTTGAGGCTATATCACACATGTGATCAGAGAAGATAAACGCTGGAGGCAGGTTGATATTTCCCTTTGTCGGAAGCATGACCATGATGTCCTTTGTAGGCTAGATCAATACATGGGGATGAACGAGTAATGTTGGGAAGTTATTTCTCTCTGTATTCTGGATGGAGAGGTCATTGCTGGGAAGAAGGCACCCAGGTATTATTTAGGACATAGGCGAGTTTTTGTTTCTTTGTCCTAAAGAATACCGGTGTAGTGTTAGTCATGGGACTCGAGGGTTCCTTGAACCTAACCGTAGGTAGAGGTGCATGGTACACAATGGGCATGATCTCTAAAATCCAGGTACAGGGGTGGAATTGTGTGGGTTTGGCAATTGTTGTAAACTTATATGTGTAGTTAAGCGATATTTATCTAGAAGGGTCTCCCATTTGTCTATGCAAGTTGAGGGACGATTTGACGGTGAGCTCTCTGTGTATAAATTGGAGACATTGCTGCCAAGTCAGAGCCCTGCAACGCCGCTGCGAGCAAGCCTGCCTAATCCCGACCCGTATTTACAGTAAAAGGTTATAGGAGGTTGGGAGCGGGGTGCGTAATACATATATAAGGATATATTATGGTAATAAGTTGATTTATGTTTGTGGTAGAGTATGACCTATGGGTATTGTAGGCTAGTAATATGGGCAAGAAAGGCCCTCCTCAAGACTCTGGGTCTGAAAGCTGGGTGATATGTCGCTCTGAATGGGTGCTGGTGAATGGTGAATGAATGGGCACCCCTTGCCTGTACTGCCATCCTGAAGATACCCAAGATGCAGAATGGTGACATGGAAGCTGTCGCTGAAGAATGGTGGAGATGTGTCACTCAGTGGCAAAGCGGCACGTGTTGGGAAACATCACGTGGTAAAACAATTATGGACTGCTCCATAGGACCTGTTTCTGCACACGTTGAAAACACAACGTGGTAAGACACTTGTGTACTGTTCCATAAGAGATGTCTCTGGAGCGCTCGTTGGAAACAACCACGCGTTACACAAGCTAAGGACTGTGCCACAGGTACTGGTTCGGAAGCACATGTTGGGGAACCACACACGTTAAGACAGTTATGGACTGTTCAAAAGGAGCCGTGTCTGAAGAAGGGTGGTATGCGCCGTGTTTAGGCGCAAAGCGGCATATGTTGGAATCAGACAGGAATTTATTATTATACATTTACACAGCTGTTTGTACAGCCGAACCCAGCCATATGGTTGCCAGGCAGTTTCACACGTTTAAAAACAAGGAATGTGACACAACTTGAATAGCAGAATGAGTTTCTATTCAGCCCACCTGGAATGTACGGAACTTCAAAGAGGATATGGCGCCGGCTTGTCTGCAAGAACAGAGGGACAGTTGGTGGGGCGTCCGAGATCAGGCCACGAGATAGCAATCCAGTCGGAGCAGTTGCAATTATGGGCAAACACTGCCCCCAGAGGCCAAGTATGGCAGGACTGGTAGCCTGGGGGAGGAGACGCCCCAGAGACGCTGATTGGTCTATGGGAAAGAGTAGGATGGGCTATGGGGTGTGGTATGGCTGAAGTATGTTTGACAAAAAGGGTTGTGACCTGAGCTCTGTCCCTCTGTATTCCATCAGGAGATCCAGTCATGAGGTGTGGCTGCGAAGGTCGGATAAGTATGGCTTAGATTGCACTGTGATTGTATGCTATGTATATTATTGTAACTTTTATTGATACTTGATGCACATTTTCCTTATTTCCTTGGGAAATAAATGAGATTTAATTGACCTTAAACGTGTATTGATTTCATAGCCAAGGGTGATAGCATTGTGATAGTAACAATAACATGTGCTTGGCTTATTGATTGATAGCTAAACTATAGGGACTAAACAAAGGAATACATAACTGATAATAACAGCACTAGACTAAATTGATCAGTTACTTCACAAGGTTACCTCTGTTTTCCATGAAAACCAGGAAATCACTCTTCCTACCTTCAATTCTGCTGGAAGTCCGGATCCACATCCACTTGATTTGGGAGTTACTCTAAAACAATATCTGGATGTTACAGCTTCTTTTCGTCAATCTGACTTCCTCTTCGTGTTGTTTAACGGGAAAAATAGAGGCTCTAAGGCCTCCGTTAGATCCATCGCTGCTTGGGTGGTCCAGGCAATCCAATGGGCTTATAGAGAGAAGGGCTTGGATCCTCCTGAGGCAGTTACAGCTCACTCTACTAGAAGTCTCTCAACCTCATGGGCGGCTTCTCATCATGTTGTGCCTGAAGTAATCTGCAGAGCGGCCTCCTGGTCTTCAATTCATACCTTCATGTCTCACTATTGTGTTGAGCCAGCATCCTTATCCTCTGTTGATTTTGGTTTAAAAGTCCTGTCGGCTGACAGTGTTAAATAAATCTTTTTGTTCAGCATTTTGCCCACCTGGGTGTGTTTGGTGAGTTATTTCCCACACGTTACTGCCATGGAGTCTGTCAGGAAAATTCCTATCAACATACTTTTACCAAAAAAAAAGGAAAATTACGGTAAGTATTTTTATAGGAATTTTCCATTTTACTCAGCCCCCCACCCCCAATAAATTGTCCCTTGTGTACATGTGTGGGAGCACATGGATATGTGTGCCTGCACATGCATACACATTTATATGGGACGATTGGTTTATTGTCATATATGTGCATATGTGTATATCATTATTTTTCATTAAGTCAATAGTTTTTCATGTTTTATTTATGTATATTTATTTTTTGTTTTTTTCCTTTTTCAAATGTTTTTATTGGTTTATGGTATTATCTATAAATGTTTATATAAGACTGTTGGTCCATGTTCCCATGTGTATTCAGGATTCTTTGGTATGCATGGGTACATTGACCTTCAGTTTGAGCTTTTACCCAAGTCTCCAGCCGCATGCTTTTTGGGTCTGAGGTTTGGTGATTGATCGAGCTGTGTTTTTATTATTGATAATCACCACCCCTGGAACACCTGTAGCAATTGGGGCGGTCTATTTAAGATCTATTAGTTGTCTCAGTCATTGCAATGATTAAGCACAAGATGTATGTGTGAAACCCGTCTACGTGACCACAGTTTGGTGTCTTTGGTGTTATCTTTGTGAAGCAAAATAAAAGGCAATCAGAAGTTCTGGATGTGCAGCCATTTATTTCTTCTTTCCAAGTTTCCCATGGAGGCGGGCCTGGGCTAGCACTCTGCAAGATACTCCAATCAGCCTTATCTTTATACACCTGAAGCAGTGTTTTTTTTTTTTGTATACGCATAGACCATAATGGAGTTTGGCCCTCCTATAAACCTGTGTGTTGACTATCCTATGCGATCGGGAAGTGTCAGCAGCTAGCTGTATGAAGACCGTATATGACTCTTTACTTTCCATATGTTTGTGTATAGATTTTTAAGGTATGTGGTAACTGAGTATTGAGCCATCATGCTGAGTGATAAAATTTGACTGTTATTGATATCCTCATTATCTATTCTAGTGTATGACTGCATGATAGTTTCCTGAGTCCCGTGAAACGCAATCTGCGTTGCAAGAAGTTGCAGCTAAAGTTTTTCATCCCCCACTGCAGTGGGGTTGGTGATTATTTTTACTAAGAATCTCTATGTGCTTTATTGAATGTTCTGTGTTTAGTACATATGTACAATTCTATGTCTTTTCAAATGATTTTACTATGTTTAATAAATATTTTTGAGATTTTCTTATTACCTTGGTACTGCTATAGTCCTTTAAACATAGTGGTTAGGGTTTTTTTTTTTATTATTTTCTCAGTATGAGGTACCGGACCATTGTTGTCCAATAATTCAGAGCTATCTTATGAGATCATCCTCGCCTTTTTTTTGCACAGTGTGCACATGGCTGTGAAGCTGCAAGCTGTCACCACCTGGTGCCCACACTTGTAATGCCATTGCAGGGGAGAGGAGAGGGAGAGAAGCGAGGGTTCAGGTGGCCACGTCGCTGGATCGTGGGACAGGTGAGTGGGTGTTTATCAAAAGTCAGCAGCTACACTTTAATAAAGCACAAAATATACTGGAACTCTTAATAACTATATATACAAGCATGTTTAACCCACTGTTAGTTCAACTACTTTTAATCATGTATTTGATGCATCATGCCCTGTATGTATACAGGTGCACAATGATCTGCACCATTGTCTTTTGATACATTTGAATACAACACTTTACCCAACTTACAAAACACTTACATATTTAGCATTTTCTGAGCAGATACATTAGTTAACCATGCATTTTGCATTGCTAAATGTTCAGAGTTCTGTTACTGCTAAATTGTTCCTCTCTAGGAGAGTTCAATTCCATATCAAATACTGATGAGTCTACTGTGAGTACAATTACTGTGTGCTGAAAATGTTTATTAAGACAATCCCAATGTGTGATCTGTATTCTAATCTTTTTCTCCCCGGCCTGATTTCAAGCAGCTCATTCAAATCATAGCAATAGAGAGAGCACTGAACAGGCAGTAAAAAGGCTGAATAGTGCTTTGGACTGCCATTACAAAATGGATGATCAAGTTACACTAATACATTTTTTTTTTCCAGAAAAGCACAGGTTCAACATTGCTGATGGACCCATGTGCACCATGTTTTATTTTACAAAGCTTCCTGCCAGCTCTGAAGCTTATGGGGCTGTAATATACCAAATCAATGATGATCCATAGCTATGATGGACAGCTTGATGTGAGCACAGGTCAGTCATGGTGATAGGGTGGTCACCACAGCCTCCATGTTTCCCTCCTGGTTGAGTGCCAAGCAAGGATCACACGAGAGATCTTCCCTGGGGTGGATAATTCTGGACTACGCTAGATACTCACAACCCGGTAGATAGCAAACATGAACGGACTCTAGTAAACTCTATTGATGTCATATACACCAACATGGTCACTTGTGCATTTAGGAGGGACACGCAGAGCCAATTCCCTCTCTACCTGTCCAGTCTATCACTGCTACCTCACTCCAAGTAACAATACAGGGTCCCACCTTGCGTGGACTCCATGCTTGCACTTCCCTTAACTTCTCTCTTCCATACCTGTGTACAGGATGAGGGCCACAGTGGTGCAGATCTTCTCCCATTGCTGTGGGAGACAGATCGCGGCCAATGGAGGGCCAACAACATATCCCTTGCTGCAAGAGGCTATCCCACCTGCCGCATGTACACACCTAATGACAGGCTGCTTGCTAAACCTTTATTAACAATGATAACCAATTGTGTCTTCATTCTGTATGAACTTATTGTACTGATGTAGACTATGTGTGCTGGTTACTTACATTGAAATCCTTCAGTAACTTCAGGCAAGGATGAAGTTTCAAAAGCTCTACTTGAAGAATGAATTAACATGATGACAATCTCAGGTAAAAGATCAGAATAAAGTGTAGACATTCACTTAGCATCAGTAGTCCCTAACTCAGGCTGGTGGCTGCCCCAGCATACCTGCACAGGAAAAAGTCCATACTTAGCTGAGTCCATAGATGGTATCTTTAGGAAGGACTGCACGTTCTAGCAATCCCCCTACATATGGAAGGCTCTGGGACACATGCGAGGCAGCTTTGCTTGAATCAGGAACATGAACACTCTCCTACATCTTGATGGCTGTCTTTGTCTTTCCTTCTCATGCACACTGAGTGTGTCTGGGCAGAGACCTCACCCATTTTATTTACAGCACAGGGAGAGAGTGGCAATGCTCAGCGAAAATGCAGGAAACTGGTTAACTGTTTCCCTCCAGGCTGAGGCAGCATTAACCATTACCTGCCTATGTGCATGTATAATTTATGAAAGTTGGGAGTGAGAAAGGACAAGTGCAACTTCTGGAAATAATATAATCATATTAGAACATCCCCTGGGGTCACTGGAAAGTCTATAAGTTGTCTGAACATAGGTTCTGGCTGCCACACATGCTCACTGTAAAAATAACTTATATAAATAAAAAATAAATATTGTTAGAAAATTAATGTAATTCCCATCCTTGCCATAGAAATGTTTATTCGCTTCATATGTGTCCATTTACATGCCAACCCCTGCTATATCAGAGAGCCACTCTTTTTCACTGATAGCTAAAGAATGCTAATGAATAAGAGTAGGAAGCCCAGGCACTAAGATACAAAATGATACAAAATCTTTCCCTTGCTAAGTGAAAGTTCCTCTTTGGGGTAACCAGATATGCTCACAGCATATAATGAACTGGATATTGGTACTTTTGATCACTTTTTATGTGTTCGCTGATACCACTAATAAAGCCCAAAGCAATAAAAGCCAATATCTAACCAAAACTAAAATGACAAAGATTTAGGTTCAAGACAGGAAGTGATAGAAAACCTCTCCAATGGGAACTTAGACAAAGTAGAACTGGAATACATATTTAATGATGTATGTACCTTTTTTGTCTAGTGACAACCATTCACCCCTTCAGAGGTATCAGGCAAGGCATAAAGATATATACGAACATTTATTGAGCCAAATATAAGTGGCTGGATCAAGGAAATAGAGATAGCATGAAACTTTTTAATTTGGATCCCAGTTCCTACAGTAAGTTGGGTAATGTAGCTGTTAAAATGATAAGTTGTAAAATTTCACTACAACCTGCACTGCAGGTTAAAATATGAACTGCAATAATCTGGCCTGTCACCTTTCCATTTACAATATATGAGGTGAGTGAACCTTTAAACTAACACCTGGTTAGGCCAGGCAAAATATTGTACAATACAGTTTATGCTTCAAGCATACTGAGAACTACTGGGCTTATGTCCCTGTCCCACTTATACACTTTTGTTCAGATGTATATCAATGCCTAGTGGTGGTTTAGAGCCACAGCAGCTTGTTTATTTGTCATAGGGGTTCTTCCTCTGAATGAATGAATGAATGAAATACTTGTATAGCGCACAATGCGAACTGAATCACCTCTAGGCGCTGTGGCGAGCTTTGATCATCTGCTAAAAGAGGAAGGTCTTGAGTTTTTTCCTAAAAGCCAGGTGATTTTCTTCCAGGCGGATGTTGATTGGTAGAGCATTCCATAGCCGAGGCCCTTGGACAGCGAATCTCCGATCACCCTTGGATTAATACCTCTGTCCTCCTCTGCTATTTAGTATTAGTTAGTTCATTCCTAGGTATACCCTTTCTGTTTTTTCCATGTTTAATCAGATAGGCTTAGCTCCTTGTAGAGACAAGGGTTGGGAAGTCATTGAAGTCATTGACAAATAGGCTGTTACTTTAGAATAAAAGTTGCAGGTGTGCATGCGCGGGACTTCCGGGAAGACGCTCTGAACGGGAGCTCCGCACCGCTCCGGCCATCCGCGGCACATTCCCCCTGCTATCCCCAGAGGACACCTACGGGGAGACCCCCCCCCCCCCCGTGCACCGGAAGATTCAGGGCAACTTTCTGAATGTCGGGGAATCCCGCTAAGAAGGACGTTAGCCGCAAATTACTGTTCGGCCTGACGGGCTCCCAGCCTTCCAAGATGGCGGCCGCTAAAACAACATGCGGTGAGGCCGCAATCCCCACAAGCTTGACAACCCCTGGGACAACTCCATCAGTGCCTGTGAGTAACCCACAGAAACTCTCCCCTTCTCCTGCATCCACAGAATCTCTCCTGGGCAGGCTGCAGACCGAGAATCCATTCTCCCCGCTGTCTAACGCCCCCCAGCTGCATGGCTGATTCTCCACAAGCTTCCCCCCCCATTCAGCCCATCTACCCCCCAGACGTGACACAGCTCCTGAACAGTTTCTCTGACATGCTGGCAGTGGGTCTGGCCCAGAATGCTGCTCAGATCACAGCAGCTATTAAGGCTGACATCCAGAGCTTGGGAACCAGAATTGATGTCATTGAGCAGACAATGGATGAAAACACAGCCCGCACAAATCAGAACACTGCTTGTATTCAGACTCTCCAAGACCAGCTAGACACTGCTCTATCGAAAATCGACGATTTAGAGAACAGAAGCAGGCGATACAACTTTCGCATCAGAGGGATTCCGGAATCGCAAGAGGATGTGCATGACACTGTTAAAGCCCTGATTAAAGAAATTATACCTGACATCCCAGACCAGAGGCTTGAGTTGGACAGAGCACACAGAGTTTTGCAACCCCCCCGCAAAGATGGCCTCCCTCGGGACATTGTAGTCAAGCCACACTTCTATGGGGTTAAAGAGGAAATAATGAAAAAATCACGCAATAGGGAAGACATCTTTCTCAATGGCGTCAAAATTCAAATCTTTGCGGACATTTCCCCCACTACAATCCAAAAAAGGAGGGCTTTAAAACCTTTACTTGATGTTCTCTCCCAGAAGATGATTAAATACAGATGGGCCTTCCCCTTTCGCCTACAATTCCATTACAAGGAAAAATCCCACAGCTTCACGAATTTCCAGAATGGTGAACGCTTGCTCCTCCACCTAGGGCTCATCTCTCAAGAATCGTTTCCTGAACAAATGGAGACACGTCCGAGCTCATCCAAAAGACCTCCGCCATCAAGCCCTCTTACCCCCCTCTGGATCAAGCAGCAACCAAAGAGACAGCGGGACACCATTCCCCCAAGATGATCATCTCCTCATTTTGACCCCTAAGGGTCTGTCCCCTTCTTTGCATCCTAACCGGATCTTTTGGAAGTGATGGCCTCACCTCTGTGACTTACAAGTCATCTCGGAATAACTTGTTACACCTCCCCCCCCTCCTATTTTTCATTATTGACTTTTATTTTCCATTAATTGTCAGGTGGACTTTGGGGTTTCCCCAATTCACTTCTCATGGGGGGCCTCAGCTTCCCTACCCTCCCTGTGCCCCCCCACCAGCTATTCCCCCCAACCCCTCCGCAGGGGTTGCCCCCAAGTCCCTGATTGCCTGTCTCGAAACAGGAGATAGGCCCACACCGTTGGTGAACTTTACTATGCCCACGGGACATGAGTGATTCCTCCCTAGGGGCCTCCCCCTGTGTTATGGTTTATATGTGTATGTTTAAGTTGCTCTTCCTATATGTTAATTACGTTTCTATGTTAACTACGTTTCATTTTAGGTGTTATTTTACAGATGGTGAGTGCCGCGCGGCCGGAGCGGGCCCGCTTGCCACTCCACCTGCTGTGACCCTGGGGCCTCACCCCCCCCCCTTGGTGACATCAGGACCGCAACCCCGCTGCGGGTTGTCCTCCTACCGATCCCTGCAACTCAAAGGGTATCGGAGCAGGTTTGGACCTGCCACCCCCCCCCCCCCCCCCGGGGAGCCCAAACATCTTTTCCGTCTGGGCTCTCCCTCTTTCTTCTCCTTTCTCTTCTCTCTTTTTCTCTGTCCTTCCCTTCTTCCTGGTACTTATGTGTCTCTTCCCCCTCAGGTGCACCCCTTCGGATACTGGGTCAAGGTCGCATCCCCCGGCTCGGGACCATTGGTTACTTGGAACAGGTAAACAATGCCAGCATGTGTTCGCACTCTCTCCCTCATGTCCATGGCTGATGCCGACCCCAAACAACATCCACTTAAGATTGCATCTCATAACACTCAGGGCCTAAACTCCCCTATAAAAAGGCGCAAAGCCCTACACAGCTACCACTCTAAGAGCTTGGACATCATCCTCATCCAGGAGACGCATTTTCCTAAAAGTTTTAACCCCTCCTTCCTGCACCGAAACGACCCTACATTTTTTCTGGCTAATGCTGATGACAAGAAGAGGGGAGTAGCTGTCCTTATTTCAAAACACACCCCTTTCTCCCTGTCCCAAGTTATCAGGGATGGGAAGGGAAGATATATATTAGTCAAGGGACATATTAATGGGTCGCTCTTCTCTATCGTGTCATATTATGCTCCCAACAAGGGCCAAACTCAATTCTTCTCCTCCATGCTAACCTCTCTTTCCCCACATTTGGAAGGTAAAGTGCTCATGGGTGGCGACTCCAATGTTGCCTTCGATCATGTGCTAGACAAATCTGCCCATAATAAAGCCCTCCTGAAAAGACCCCCCAAACAGAGTCTCAGCATTGCTAGGCTCTTTCATGCCTTGGGTATGATTGACTCCTGGAGAGAACGTAATCCCTCAGCCCAGGACTACACCCACTACTCTGCTCCACATAGGACTTATGCCCGTATTGACCATATCTTTCTGCATTCCTCTGACATCCACCTGGCATCTCACGCCGCTATAGTTGAGGTGCCTTGGTCGGATCATTCATTGGTTTCCCTGAAAATCTCGGGTTGCCTCTCCCAAGCGAATACCCCACAATGGCGGTTGAAGGAAGCATTGCTGTCCATACCAGCTCATCGTACTGCTCTTGAAATTGACCTCAAGGAATACTTTCGCATAAATGATATAGAAGACATATCCTCCGGGGTTTTATGGGGGGCACACAAAGCGGTAATGAGGGGCAAATTTATACAACTAGCCTCGCGTCTTAAACGCGAAAAACAAATTGACATTATTAACCTAGAGAAGAATTTCCAGGCCTTAAGTAAAGCGCACAAGAAACGTCCCACGGCCTCTTCCCTGGCTCTTTTGGACGCAGACAAAATTGCCCTCAACACTGCCCTTACATCCAGTGCTGAAAAGCATATGCAATGGGTGCATGGCAGATTTTATCTCAATTCGGACAAATTCGGCCCTCTCCTTGCTGCGAAGCTGTCTCCTAAATTTAAAACCCAGGCTCTCCCTAAAATCAAATCTCTTTCTGGCTCCCTCACACAAAACCCAAAACATATTCTGAATGCTTTCCATGCATTCTACTCGAAGCTTTATTCTAGCCCAGACCCGCACAACATACAGTCTTCTAAAACTTTCATGGACAATATTCCTCTTCCCAAGATCTCGGAAGCACACCGTTCAATGATGGAAGCCCCCATTTCAGAAGCAGAAATTAAAGCAGTCATTAAAAACCTTAAGAATGGCTCGGCCCCTGGACCAGATGGGTTTTCAACACCATATTATAAGACCTTCTCTGAGGTCCTGTCCCCTTATCTGGCCCGGTTCTTCAACTCCCTGAACCGCGAGGCACCCTTAGACCCCGAAGCCAACTTAGCATACATCTCAGCCATCCCAAAACTGGGTAAAGACCAGAGCCTGGTCAGCAACTACAGACCTATCTCGTTGATTAATAACGATTTAAAAATAATGACGAAAATTTTCTCAAACCGTTTGGGTTCTTTTATTGGGGCATATGTCCATAAGGACCAGGTAGGCTTCATCCCAGGGAGGCAGGGACCGGACCAGATAAGAAGAGCGGTAGACGTTATTTCCCTACTTAAATCGGGGTGGGACGGGGGTCCCTCACAGGAGGGCTTCCTCCTCTCTATAGATTTGCAAAAAGCATTCGACACTATTACTTGGCCGTACTTATTCGGTGTGCTAGAAAGATGGGGCTTTGGCGCACACTTTATTCTCCTCCTGGAAGCCCTTTACTCCCAACCCAGGGCACGGGTCAGACTTCAGGGCCACCTTTCAGAATCCTTTTTGATTCGTAAAGGCACTAGACAGGGCTGCCCGCTATCCCCCCTCCTCTTCACCATTGGCATCGAAACCTTAGCTATTTCCATTAGGAATCACCCAGACATTCAGGGAGTTAAATGCGAAAAATCAACACATAAATGCGCCTTGTTTGCGGACGATGTCCTCCTCTTCGTAACCTCTCCCCTTACCTCTACTCCTAATATCCTCCAAGTCCTCCAAAACTTTGGAGAGGTTTCCGGGCTGCATGTTAATATGGCCAAATCGACAGCCCTCAATGTATCTGTACCCCCAGACCTAGTACACAGGCTCAAGGAGCACTTCCCATTTTCCTGGAGCACTTCTTCCATTCCCTATTTAGGGGTCCAGCTCACGCCCACCATTGAACATTTATACAAACATAACTACCCGCCCATGTTTAAGAAACTCAAAAAGGACCTTGAGCAATGGTCCCTCCACAAACTGTCTTGGATAGGGAGAGTCAATGCCATCAAGATGACTCTCCTCCCTAGGTTATTGTACCTCTTCCGTTCACTACCGATACTGGTCCCCAAATCCCACATCCAAACCCTACAGTCAGCGATTATAAGATTTACCTGGGGCAAGTCTAACCACAGACTCCCCAAGACAACGTTGTTTAGACCTAGACGGAAGGGCGGACTTGGATTACCTAACCTCTGGTGGTACTACCAGGCGGCGCAACTCTGCCAGATTTCTAACGTATATTCGAGAGGTCCAAAGCCTGAATGGCTAGAAATGGAAAGACAAGCTATTCCTTTTTTTTTTTTTTTTTTTTTTTTTTTTTTTTTTTGAGTTTAAAAGAGTTTTATTGAAAAATAGTTGGCATAACAGAGTTGAAGCTCCCACGCAGGGGAAAGCCATAAAAAAAAGAATAGATAACAAAACATGTTGTACACATGAACAATATGGAGTAAGTTTCTTACTCCGTCATCAGGTATAAAACTAAAGGGGTAACAGCAGGGAGAACCTAGTACCGGGGCGGGTCAGGAGTATAGTTTAACCTGCGCAACTAAAGTGAAAAATAAACTCCTGAAGAAAACCATGGTAGAGATGTGACAGGGAAAAGGAACTAGGAGTACTAGGCGTGCACAAAAGAAAAGACAAATTAAAAAAATAATAAGCATAAATGAACCCCCTCTCCCGGCGGCCTGGTGCCCCGACACCCCGACAGGGATCTCACTGTGTCGGAGCCCCATGGCTCACCTGGGACCGAGGATGAGCTAATGTCAGGTCACATCATACCCCGTTTAGTGTCAACTGAAAACATGACTAACATAAAGACTAATAGGAAGAACCTGGGGGAGTCCCCAAGGGGGTCCTGTTCAAAGGCATAGCTCCCAGCTGGACATGATGTCAGGCCCCTGGGAGAGCCAAGCAAACAAAGGATATTGTTATAAATACATGCCTAAATATAATTGTTAAGCCAGAGCATGTTCAGGAAAGCGTCCCCCACCCCCCCTCAGCCTGGCCTGACCAGGGGGAGGGGGAGGGGAGGGACAAGAAGGAGAAAGAAAGAGAGAGAAAAGGAGAGGGGAAGAGGGGGGGGAACCACGTTAAACTGAAAGAGCCTGGGTCAAGGAGAGCCGGAGGCGAACAGAAGGGAGAGTAGCTCAAAATATAGAGCAATCACTAGAACAAAACACCGAGACCAAAAACTAAATAAGGATCCCAATGTGACTAGCCCAGGGCTCCCAAACCCTTTTAAATTTACTCGTTTTGTCCAGAATAGTGTAGGAAATTTTTTCTTGAAACATAATCCAGGTAATTTTTTGTTTCAGATTCGGGAAGGAAACCCTAGGGGATTTCCAGGACCTGGTTATAGTCAATTTAGCACCCAATAGGATGAAGTGAATCAAAGATTGAGTATGTTTGGAGATGTGGGGGATTCCTTCATTTAAGAGGGCGAATGTTGGGGATTGGGGAGCTGCTTGGCCGGTGACCTTGCGGATCAGTGCAAACGTCTTATTCCAAAAGTTTCTAATCCTGGGACACTCCCACAAAATGTGAATGAGCGATCCCAGGTGCCCACACCCTCTGAAACATAAGGGGGAGGATTGAGGGTAGAACTTAGCAAGGCGTGTGGGTACAAGGTACCAACGGGTAAGGACTTTGACGTCCGCCTCCACCAGAGATGTGTTGAGGATTCCCTTAAATGCAGTATTGAAATGGGTGTGCCAGGAGTCCAGGTCCCACTCGATTCCTAGGTCGCGTTCCCAGCTCAGCATGTACTGCGCTTTATCCGTTGGTTCGGCAAATGCCGAATAGATCAGCGAAATCCTTCCCCTCATGTCTATGGCTGAAGAACACCAGAGTTCGTAAGGCGAAACTGTGAGGGGAAGGGGGTATTGGGAAGTTAGTTTATGCAGAAAGTGGGATAATTGTTGGAACCGGAACCTTTCTGTAGGAGGCATCTCCAACTTAGAGATGCATTGTTTCAACTTAAGTGGTCCTGCCGGATTAAGATAATGTCCTATTCTATAAAGACCTTTGTCTATCCACCATTGGAATGCTTTGATATTCAGCCCCGGCTGAAATGAGGGGTTATTGAAGATATGTGCGAGAGGTTGCCACCTGGAGGTAAGCGTAGTGGACTTGTAAATCTTATCACAAAGAGCAAGGGAGTGAGAGAGGGTAGGAGACATGACTGGGGGTCTAGATTTTGGAGGGCGCCATAAGAGGTAATCGATAGTAAATTTAGGGATAGCCTGTCTTTCCATCTCTATCCATTCGGGTTTAGGCCCGCTTGAGTAAACATTAGATATCTGGCAGAGTTGAGCTGCTTGGTAATACCACCAAAGATTGGGCAGACCTAGACCGCCTTTTCTTCTGGGTCTAAATAATGTTTTCTTGGGGAGTCTGTGGTTGGATTTGCCCCAGGTAAATTTAATAATTGCCGATTGAAGGTTCTGTATAAGAGACTTAGGTACCGGAATGGGTAGAGAGCGAAAGAGGTATAGTAACCTAGGAAGAAGGGTCATTTTTACAGCGTTAATTTTCCCTATCCAGGATATCTTATGAAGGGACCATTGATCAAGATCATTTTTAAGTTTTTTGATCATGGGTGGGTAATTCTGGTGAAACAACTGGCCAAAGTTAGATGTAAGTTGAATCCCTAGGTATGGGATAGAGGGAGAGCTCCAGGCGAAAGGGAAGTGTTCTTTTAACCTATTCACTACTTCAGGGGTTAAGGAAACATTGAGGGCTGTTGACTTGGCCATATTAACTTGGAGTCCTGAAGCTTGTCCGAATTCTTGGAGGAGTTGAAGGACATGAGGGGTCGAGACTGTGGGGGAGGTAATAAAAAGGAGGACGTCGTCTGCGAACAGAGCGCATTTGTGAATCGTATCGCCACAACGTACTCCCTGAATGTCCGGATGATTCCTGATGGATATAGCTAACGTTTCAATACCAATGGCGAAGAGAAGGGGGGAGAGTGGGCATCCCTGTCTGGTTCCTTTACTGATTAGGAAGGGGTCTGAGAGGTGGCCCTGGAGTCTAACCTGTGCCCGAGGGTGAGAGTAGAGAGCCCCCAGGAGGTGAGTGAAGTGGGGACCAAAACCCCATTTTCGTAGAACGCCAAATAAGTAAGGCCATGTGATAGTGTCGAACGCTTTCTGCAAGTCTATAGAAAGAAGGAAGCCCTCCTGAGGAGGCCCTCCATCCCACCCTGAGTTGAGAAGGGAAATAATATCCACCGCTCTCCTTATCTGGTCCGGTCCCTGTCTTCCGGGAATAAATCCCACTTGGTCCTTATGGATATAGTTGCTAATGAAAGATCCCAGACGGTTGGAGAGAATTTTGGTCATTATTTTCAGATCGTTATTGATTAAGGAGATGGGCCTATAGTTACTAACTAGACTCTGGTCTTTCCCCGGTTTAGGGATAACCGAGATATATGCCAAATTTGTTGCGTGGTCTAGGGGTGAAGCTTGGGACAATGAGTTAAAAAATCGGGCCAGATAAGGAGATAATATGTCGGAAAAGGTCTTATAATAATGTGTTGAAAATCCATCAGGGCCCGGGGCAGACCCCTTCCTAAGGTCTTTAATGACTGCTCTAACTTCTGTTTCCGATATGGGGGCCTCCATGATTGAACGATGAGAATCCGATATCTTTGGGAGAGGGACGCTATCTAGGTAGTTTTCGGTGGACTGAGAGCTAATATGGTTCGGGCTAGAGTAAAGCTTAGCATAGAATTCGTGGAAGGCCTTCAGGATATGTTTGGGGTTTTGTGTAAGAGCACCAGATGGTGATTTGATTTTTGGGAGGGCCTGAGCTCTAAATTTGGGGGAGAGTTTCGCTGCGAGGAGTGGTCCGAATTTATCTGAATTAAGATAAAATCTGCCGCTCACCCATCGGGTATGGTTCTCGGCGCTGGATGTGAGGGCGGTGTTAAGAGCGATCTTGGCAGCATCGAGGCGAGCAAGGGAGGAAGCAGAGGGGTGTTTTTTGTGCTCTTTACATAGGATCTGGAAGTTTTTCTCCAAGTTGACAATGTCTGCTTGTTTTTCCCGTTTAAGGCGGGAGGAGAGCTGAATGAGCTTACCCCTCATAACTGCCTTATGTGCCCCCCACAAAACACTGGGGGAAATGTCCTCAGTGTCATTCGTACGGAAATATTCTTTTAGGTCAATTTCAAGGCTAGTGCGATGTGCCGGGTGAGAAAGCAAGGACTCTTTCAGCCGCCATTGCGGAGGAGTTGATCGAATCAGGCACCCGGAAATCTTCAAGGAGACTATTGCGTGATCAGACCAAGGGACATCAGCTATGGCGGCGTGGGAGGTTAGAGGAATATCAGTGGAGTGAATGAAAATGTGGTCTATGCGGGCGTAGGTACTATGGGGCGCAGAAAAGTGCGTATAATCTTGGGCTGAGGGATTCAGCTCCCTCCAGGAGTCTATCATGCCCAAAGCGTGAAAGAGCCTCGCAATGCGAAGACTCTGCTTGGGAGGCCTCTTCAAGAGAGACCTCTTCGAGGAGGACTTGTCTAGCACGTGATCGAAGGCGACATTAGAGTCGCCACCCATAATCACCTTACCCTCCAGGTGAGGGGAAAGGGAGGTCAGCATCGAAGAAAAGAACCTAGTTTGGCCTTTATTAGGGGCGTAATAAGAAATGAGGGAGAAAAGAGACCCATTAACAAGTCCCTTGACAAGAATGTAACGTCCTTCTGTGTCCCTAATCGTATGAGATAGGGTAAAGGATGTGCGTTTAGAAATGAGGATAGCAACCCCTCTTTTCTTATCGTCAGCGTTGGCGAGGTAAAAGGTGGGATAATTATGGTGGAGGAAGGAGGGATTAAAACTTTTCGGGAAGTGTGTTTCCTGTAGAAGAACAATGTCAAAGTTCTTAGAATGGTAGCTATGTAGGGCCTTGCGTCTTTTGATGGGGGAGTTTAGACCTTGGGTGTTGTGGGATGCTACTTTAAGGGATTGTGTATGGGGTATATCATCAGCCATAGACATGAGGTGTAAGGTGCGAGCATGTGCTGGCTTTGGTTACCTGTCCCGAGCGGGTCCTGGTCTCAAGGTTGAGGGCAAGTTCAGTTCTCGTAAACCGGGGAGGTTCAAAACGTCCAGCTCTCCTTGAAGGCATCTGTGGGGGAGAAGACAAATGAGTAGAGAGAAGAAAGGGAAACCAGAAAGGGAAAGAAAAGAGTGAGGAGAAGGGGGGAAGGACCAGGAAGAAAGGAGACCTGGGTTCCCCATGGAAGGGAAAGGCAGGGTGGAGCCTGCTCCGGATCCCTTTGGATTGTAGGGATCGGT
The DNA here is from genome assembly GCF_037356315.1 of Lithobates pipiens. NCBI lineage: Eukaryota > Metazoa > Chordata > Amphibia > Anura > Ranidae > Lithobates > Lithobates pipiens. The sequence goes on from NW_027507903.1 coordinate 79,509,464, forward strand.
AGAAGGGCAACCTATTAGAAGGTTGCATTCCTGGTGCCGCCATGGGAAAATAAATCCCCAGGGCTACAACAGGTGGAGTGGCAGGCATACCCGCTCCGGTCGAGCGGCGGTCTGCACCTTTTAAATAACAACATAACATTAACTTCAAAAAATGGTTAACCAAAACAGCAAAAAGTATTTGAAAACAAAAGAGTCCCTAGAGGGAGGCCCCCAGGATTCAGAACGTGACACGTTGAAAAACACACGGTTCTTGGCCGTGCATGCATGTCCCTGATAAATCAAAAAAAAAAGGGGGAAAGGGGGGGGGGGGAGAGGGGAGTAGAAAACAGGGAATAAAGGGTTACTGGAAAAATGTCCCGGGTGGACTCAGTGGTTGAGTTGGGGAATCCTGCGCCCAGAGAGGATCTGGCGAGGGTGGAGAGAAAGGGTCAGACCCCAAGGGGTCGGGAAGGGCGGGAGTTCATCTTGGTGGGACGGCGTCCCTCTGTCTCTTCGGTTGCTGTTTAACCCAGAGGGGGGTCAGAGGGCTGGTCGGCGATGGCCTCTTGAAGGAACTCGGACGGGTCTCCATGTGTTGGGGAGAAAGTTCCTGAGAGATGAGCCCCAAGTGTAGAAGTAAACGTTCGCCATTCTGGAAATTCGTGATGTTATACGATTTCTCCTTGAAGGTAAACTGCAGACGGAAAGGGAAGGCCCATCTATATTTGATCATCTTCTGCGAGAGAATATCCAATAGGGGTTTGAGGGCTCTTCGTTTCTGGATAGTAGTAGGTGATATGTCCGCAAAGATTTGAATTTTTGCGCCGTTGAGGGAGATGTCTCCCCTGTTTCTGGAGCTTTTCATTATTTCCTCTTTAACACTATAATAGTGCGGCTTGACCACAATGTCCCGAGGAAGGCCATCCTGGCGGGGGGGCTGTAAAACACGGTGGGCTCTGTCAAGCTCAAGTCTGCTGTCAGAGATGTCAGGGATGAGATCCTTAATTAGAGCTCGGACAATCGCCTGAGTATCTGTTTGCGATTCTGGAATGCCTCTGATGCGAAAGTTATAACGTCTACTTCTATTCTCTAAATCGTCAATTTTAGAGAGGGCTGTGTCAAGCTGATCTTGTAGGGTCTGAATACAGGCCGTGTTCTGGTCTGTGCGAGCAGCTGCATTATCAACGGTTTGTTCAATGGCATCCATTCTGGCTCCCAGGCTCTGGATGTCAGCTTTAATGGCAGAGGTGATTTGTGCAGCGTTTTGGGCAAGACCGACAGCTAGCATATCAGAGAAGCTGTTCAATAGCTGGGTCATGTCAGGGGGATGATCAGGTAGGATGGGGGAGGTTAGCAGGGAGTCCACAGCACTGTTAGGTGTGCCAGCCAGCGGGGAGAATGGATTCTCTGTTTGCAGTCTGCCCAGGAGTGATTCTGTGGAGGCTGGAGAGGGTAAGGGGTTCTGTTGGTGGATCACAGGCAAAGCTGCGATCGTAGCATAGGTAGCTGTGCTAGTCAGCGTCACGTTCTCACCGCATGTGGGAATGGCGGCCGCCATCTTGGGAGGCTGTGGGGCCTTCGGGCCAAAGTCCAGCTGACGGCTAACGTCCTTCTTGGAGACCTTTCCCGGCATAGGTGTAGGTGCCCGGGGTGTTCCGCTGTACGGGGGAGGTCTCCCCAGAGTTGGCTGCGTACAATAGCGCTCGTGAGGTGCCGCGAAAGACCGGAGCGGTGCGGAGCTCCCGGCTAGTGCGTCGTTCCGGAAGTCCCGCGCATGCGCACTCGACAAGCTATTCCTAAGCACACTATTGATTTTCTGATGTGGCGCCCCCCGAAATCTAGACCCCCGATTGTGGCCCCTACCCTCTCACACTCCTTCACTTTATGCGACACGGTTTATAAATCCAACATCCTCACCTCAAAGTGGCAACCCCTTACACATCTCTTCAATAACCCCTCATTCCCACCAGAGATGGATATTAGGGCGTTCCAGTGGTGGATAGACAAAGGCCTCTATAGAATAGGACACTTTCTCAATCCGTCTGGGCCACTCAAACTTGGTCACTGCCTCTCTAAACTGGAGATGCCGGACTCAGAAAGATTTAGGTTCCATCAAATAGCCCATTTCTTACACACTCTGACTTCCCACCATCCCCTCCCCCTCTATGTTTCCCCGTATGAACTCTGGTGCTCGTCAGCCATGGACATGAGGGGGGGCATCTCTCTGATTTACTCTGCTTTGGCCGATCCAAAGGAAAAAGCGCAATACATGCTGAGCTGGGAGCGCGATCTGGGTAGTGAGTGGGACTTGGACTCTTGGCACTCCCACTTCTCGACTGCCTTCAGGGGGATCCTCAACACTTCCCTGATGGAGGCGGACATTAAAGTTTTCACCCGCTGGTACCTGGTCCCGACCCGTCTAGCTAAATTTTACCCCCAGTCCTCACCCCTATGTTTTAGGGGCTGCTGCCATTTAGGGTCGCTCCTCCACATCCTGTGGGAATGCCCCAGAATCAGAAACTTTTGGAACAAGACCTGTGGCCTAATTCATAAAGTCACTGGTCATGCCATTCCTCAATCCCCAGCAATCGCCCTCCTGAATCAAACGATACCTCTAACCCCCAAACATAGCCGAGTCCTGATCCACTTTTTCTTCATTGGAGCTAAAATGACGATAGCCAGATCTTGGAAGTCCCCCAGGGTTTCCTTCCCATTGCTTAAACAAAAAATTACTTGGATTATGTTCCACGAAAAAACTTCTCACTCAATTCTAGACAAAATAGACAAATTTAAACGGGTGTGGGAACCTTGGGCCAACTTTGTTGGGATTCTCCTATAAGACCAGATTCGTGGCTCTTTTCATGCTTAGCTCCCAGATCCAATCTGTACCACGGCCTCCATAGACTCTCCTTGGCTTAGGCACCCCTCTCTGTAAACCTATCTCTCTTTCCCTCTTCCCACCCTCTCTTTTCTATTCTTTCCTGTCTCTCTCTCGTCTTTGTCACCTCCTCCTTCAAGCCCAGCTGGCCTGGGTATTGGGGAATGTTAGTTCTCAGGACAGGTCATGGCAGTTTTATTTCCTCATGGCCTTAAACTCACTAGCTTTGCACAATCGGTCTTACCATTTCTGGGTCTTATCTTCACACGTTGTCTGAAGCTATGTTAGCAGTTGGGACTTTCAGAGGCCCCTGCCAAGTTCATTTATCTTCTTCTTGATCTATCACTCAACCCAGACATTTTACGCTAAGGTTAGGCAATAAGGCCTCCCTTCCATCTTCAGGTTTGGGGGGTTCTGAGACTCCGACACAGCGTTCTCCCAGTTGGGGTGTCGGGGCCTCGGTCCGCCTAGCGGTTATCTCCGATTGCTCTTATGTTAATTTTTACCTTTAGATGGACTATTCTTTTTTTGTCTAGAAGATTTTCTTTTTTTGTTTATAATTGCTCGGAATACTGGTTATTACCTGTTATGCCGCGTACACACGGTCGGACTGTATGGCCTACTTAGTCCGCCGAAACACATTTCAGCGGACAGTCCGCTCGTGTGTGGGCTTCAGCGTACTTTTTCATCGTGCAGTCCGGCGTACTAAGTATTTCGGATTTTTCGAAATACTGTCCGTTGTACTCGCATTTCGGCGTGTGTATGCCAGTCCGTCGTACTTTTGAAATGAGCGGACTTTTCCCGCCAGGAGAAAAGTCCGCTCATTTCGAGCAGGTATCCAGGTAGGCGGGGCCCGCAAAGGAGACGTCGCTGGCCCCGCCGCCTGGTATGGACTAAAGGGGAACCCCAAAAATCGGCGTGGGGGTCCCCCCCAAGTCCACAACAGACCCTTGTCCGAGTACGCTACCCGGCCGGCCAGGAAAGGGGGGCGAGCGAGCGCCCCCCCCCCCCTCCTGAGCCGTACCAGGCCGCGTGCCCTCAACATGGGGGGGTGCCTTGGGGAAGGGGGGGCCGCGCGGCCCCCCCACCCCAAAGCACCTTGTCCCCATGTTGATGAGGACAAGGGCCTCTTCCCGACAACCCTGGCCGTTGGTTGTCGGGGTCTGCGGGCGGGGGGTTTGAGGGCACGCGGCCTGGTACGGTTTAGGAGGGGGGGCGCTCGCTCGCCCCCCTTTCCTGGCCGGCCGGGTAGCGTGCTCGGACAAGGGTCTGTTGTGGACTTGGGGGGGACCCCCACGCCGATTTTTTTCGGTGTTGGGGTTCCCCTTTAAGTCCATACCAGGCGGCGGGGTCAGCGACGTCTCCTTCGCGGGCCCCGCCTAACGACGCGCTCGAAATGAGCAGACTTTCCTCCCCGTGTGTGGGCGAGTCCGTTCATTTCAAAAGTAGGGCGGATAGTAGGGCGGACTTAGTACGCCGCATTAGTCCGCTCAAAAAGTGGTGTGTGTGGTCAAGTCCGTTCATTCGAAAGTATGACGGACTGTCCGTCGGATTGTATGACGGACTAAGTAGGCCATACAGTCCGCCCGTGTGTACGCGGCTTTAGACGGTCTTTATGTTGTTAGGCATGGAGCCTCTTCCTCTTTTGGAAGGATCTTACACTTGTTTCTTATTTTCTGTCATGCCTGTCAGGCAAGATATTTCCAGAAATCCCCTCACGGGAGACAAGTCTATGTTGTTTTTTCATTACTTCAATAAAAAATGTTGAAACTAAAAAAAAAAAAAAAAAAAAGAATAAAAGTTGCAGTTTACAAGGATTTTCCTCTAGTTCTTATTGAATGTGGTGAAGTTTCACTTTGCAAAGAATACCTAATCATGTGCAAGGTTTAAAAGTTAAAAAAATATATATTTTGTTTGCATATGATTGAAAGATGGAAGTCAGCAGAGCTTCAACTCATTCACTAAGCTCTAAGCAAGTTCTCTTGCAAAGTGAACAAACTATTTGCCTTAGGTAAATCAACCCCATTGTGTTCTTACACTTCAATTACCTGAAAAAGAAATTCTCTGTATTGAACTAATGTGAATTAAATTTGTGTCGAATTCAACTTCTGTATCTTATTGATAATTTAAAGCGATATTGAACTCTTATTTTTTTAAAAAAAAATAACAACTATGGCATACTTACCTGCACTGTGCAGTGATTTTACACAGAGCAAGCTGGATCCTCCTTTTCTCAGGTCCCACGGTGGCACTCCTGGCCCCTCCCTCCTGTTGAGTGCCCCCACAGAAAGCAGCTTGAAATGGGTGCACCCAAGCAGGTGTGCTCCTGAGCAGCAGCTCTGTGTGTCCATTCACACATGGAGCCATGGCTCGGCCTCGTCCCCTCCATCTCCTGATTTGCTCATCGGATGTGATTGAAAGCAACAGGAGCCAAAAGCCAATCAGCAGTGCGAGTCCTCAGAGAACCAAGGCTCTTGTGGACATTGCTGGATCGAGAGGGAGCTCAGGTAAGCATTAGGGGGAATGGGTAAGCTACTGCACACATAAGGTTTTTTACCTTCATGCACAGAATGCTTGAAGATAAAAAACCTTGTGTCTTTACAACTACTTTAAACTGCTTGCAGATGGTGCCAAATCAGCAGTGACCATACTGTCAGGACAAACTAGGTCTAAAAAGTGGCATTTGAAATAGGGGTTGCCACTTTTCCTTCAAGCTAAACCCGAACACTTTAGCGGTGCACAGGAATTTTTTATTTTATTTTATTATACACTATAGGATTGTAACAGACCTGGGACACCTTAATCTTCAAGCTGAGATCTTGTCAAGGCTGGGCTTAGCCCTTCCTTCTCAGAGCTGGCCACTCACCTGTTGGCTAATTGCCAGCTCTTATCTCTCCACAGTTACTCAGCTGTTGATGATATCCTGCTCGTCAGTCCTGCCCACTTAAGCCGTCTACCCCAAAGGATCTCTGCCTTCGCCTTGGTCAACATCACAGAGCCTGTCTCCTGCGTTCCTTTTTAAAGACTTGCTTTGCTGACATCCCTTCTGGCTCCAGATCCTACTTGCTGTTCAACTACATTGATCCCTGACTTCTGGCTTGGCTGACTATCCATTCTGGTTACTGAACTTTGGCTATGTTTTGACTATGTTTGTTCTTTTTACTTTTATTATTAAACATGTGTGATTTAACTGTACTTCTATCTCAGTCTGATTTTATGGTTTCTGACAATAGGCGAAGGCCATGAATTCAGAAGATGCAGTCAATCCACTTGTTGGTAATATTTTTTTCAGATTGCATGAACTGGATCATCACATGGATCAGTTTGCCATGGCATTACAAACACTCCTGAGTCACACAGCTTACCTGGAATGTCCCACTGTTGCCACCCCGGGACAACCTATGTTGCAGGCCATCCCTGCTGATGTGCTTTGTGCAAGCACCCACCTTGAGTATTACCTCTATAATAGGGATGTCTGGTTCCGCACCGCTTCGCCAGCAATTTGGGGGCGATCCAGTCCAATGCAGAGGGTTTCTCAACCAGGTTGAGATATACTTTGAGATGCTGCTCCAGGCATTTCCCATGGACAGAAGCAAAGTAGGTTTCATGATATGCTTTGCTTTGTGAGAGAGCCTTGGCCTGTGCAAACCCTCTATGGGAGACGCAAAAACCTGAGTTTGTGGCTATGTTTAAAAGAGTATTTGACATTCCCGTATGCTGCGCTTCTGTTGCCAAGTGCCTCATGTCCATCGAACAGAGTATGAGAACTGTTGCTGACTACGCCATTGAATTCTGTACTCTAGCAGCAGAGGTTGCGTGGAACAATGAGGTCCTCGTGGCTGCTTTTTCTCATGGTCTCTCGGTTACCATAAAGCCCGAGATATACCCACTGAGCTGGAGAAGTTGATCGCATTTGCCATCCTTATTGACTCCAGACTCAGAGAAAGACTCTTTCAAGGAGCGCTTGCAGAAGCCTCCTGTACGTTTGTCTCCGAGCTTTGCAGTCTCACCCGTGCCTCCCTCCCCTCTTGGTACCGAGTCCGTCAGTGAAGGTGAACCCTTGCACTTGAGTTTCACTTGTCTTTCTGCGGATGAGAGAGCTTTTAGGAGGAGGAAGAGATTGTGCCTTGTGGCCGGACAGATCAATTTTTTAAGTCTTGTCCTTCCCATCCAGGGAACGTTCGAAACTTGAGGTCCTTTCATGGATAGACCTTTGGTTGACATTGTTTCATACCCAGTTATCCAGAAGTATTAGCCCCTAGTTTCGGTCACCCTTTCTTGGGCTGAGTCATCTGTCGAGATACAGGCTATAATCGACTCAGGGGCTGCAGGCCTGTTTATTGATGCTGCCTTTGTATCAAAGCACTTGATACCACTGCATTTGTGTGACACTCCACTTGCCATTGAGGCTCTTGACAGGAGACCTCTACAGCCTGCCCATGTGACTCATGAGATGGTTTCATTGCCCATGGCCATAGGGGCTCTTCACCATGAGATAATCAAATTCCAAGTCATTTCCTCCCTTAAGTTTCCGCTGGTTATTGGTTATCCTTGGTTACAGAGGCACAACCCCTCTTTTGATTGGCTCTGTGCTGAGTTCTCTCCTGGTTGCCACAATGCAGTAAGACATGCTTCCAGAAGGTAGCCCAGGTCCTGTGCACCTCTTCACTCTCCTCCCTGCCAGAGGAGTACTGCAATTTTAGCGATGTCTTTGACAAAGGTCAAGCCGGCAGTTTGCCTCCACAATGGCCGTATGATTGCACAATTGACCTTCAACCTGGTGCCTTACCCCCTCATGGCCAGATTTACACTTTGTCGGTCTTGGAGGATAAGGCCATGGAGGAGTATGTTGCATATGCACTTTCTCTAGGTTTCATCCACAAATTCTCCTCCCCGGCTGGCGCTGGTTTCTTCTTTGTGAAGAAGAGTGTGAACTGGGACCTTGTATTGATTATAGGGGTCTCAATCATTTCACGATTAAGAATGACTATCCGATTCGGTTGATTATGGAGTTATTTGATTGCCTTAAGGGGGCAACGGTTTTCACAAAGCTTAATTTGAGAGGGGCATACAATCTTGTGAGTATTAAGGAGGGCGACGAGTGGAAAACTGCATTTAATACAAGAACAGGCCATTATGAGTACCTCATAATGCCTTTTGGCCTTTGTAATGCCCCGGAAGTTTTCCAGGAATTTATTAACAATGTCCTCCGAGATTTATTGCAGTTATGTGTGGTGGTTTATCTCTATGATATCCTCATATTTTCCAAGTCCCTGGATAGCCACCACTAAGGCCGCGTACACACGGGCGGACTGTTCGCCCAACCTTGTCCGCTGAACAGTGTTTGGGCGGACAGTCCGCCCGTGTGTGGGCTTTCAGCGGACAGTTTCAGCGGACAGTTGGACGGACAAAGTCTTTCGGAAATTCCGAAAAACTGTCCGCTGAAACTGTGTTTGAGCGAACAGTCCGCCCGTGTGTAGGCTACTTTCGAAATGAGCAAACTGTTCCCGCTCGGAAAGTCCGCCCATTTCGAGCGCGTGTACAGGTAGGCGGGGCCCGCGAAGGAGACGTCGCGGGCTCCGCCGCCTGGAATGGTCTTAAAGGGAACCCCAACGCCGAAAAAAATCGGCGTGGGGGTTCCCCCAAAGTCCACACCAGACCCTTGTCCGAGCACGCTACCCGGCCGGCCAGGAAAGGGGGGCGAGCGAGCGCGCCCCCCTCCTGAGCCGTACCAGGCCGCGTGCCCTCAACATGGGGGGTGCCTTGGGGAAGGGGGGGCCGCGCGGCCCCCCCACCCCAAAGCACCTTGTCCCCATGTTGATGAGGACAAGGGCCTCTTCCCGACAACCCTGGCCGTTGGTTGTCGGGGTCTGCGGGCGGGGGGCTTATCGGAATCCGGGAGCCCCCTTTAAGAAGGGGGCCCCCGGATACCGGCCCCCCACCCTATGTGAATGAGTATGGGGTACAATGTACCCCTACCCATTCACCTGTGAAATAAAGTACAAAAAAAAACACAACACAGGGAAAAAATATTTTATTGCACAGCTCCGGGGGTCTTCCGTCTTCGGGGGTCTTCTCGCCGGACTCCTCCGCTATCTGTGTGTAGCTCTTTTACTAGCGGAGGAGTCCGGCTTTCTTCCTCCCCGCCGCCGGCCTCTCCTCCCGACTTCGGGGGTCTTGTCCCCCTCTTCGGTTCTTCTGCCGGGCCACCGCGCCTTCTTCTAGCTCTTTTACAGGCGGTGGCCCGGTCTTCTGTCGCCGCTGCCTTCCGTTCTTCTGTCGCCGCCTTCGGTTCTTCTGCCGGGCCACCGCGCCTTCTTGTAGATCTTTTACAGGCGGTGGCCCGGTCTTCTGTCGCCGCTGTCGTCGCCGCTGCCTTCCGTTCTTGTTCTTCTTCTTGTTCTTCTTCTTCTTCTCCTGGAGATGTTGACTCGACGAGCTCTCCGGCCGGAATGCCAGAGCCGCGCTGTGCGGTCACTTATATAGTGACAATGGGGCGGTGTCACATGGTATATGTCACATGGGTTGGTCACATGGGTTGATGTCACATGGGGACTATGACATCGTAAGGGGGCGGGGTCACCATGTGACCAACCCATGTGACATATACCATGTGACACCGCCCCATTGTCACTATATAAGTGACCGCATAGCGCGGCTCTGGCATTCCGGCCGGAGAGCTCGTCGAGTCAACATCTCCAGGAGAAGAAGAAGAAGAACAAGAAGAAGAACAAGAACGGAAGGCGGCGGCGACGACAGCGGCGACAGAAGACCGGGCCACCGCCTGTAAAAGAGCTACAAGAAGGCGCGGTGGCCCGGCAGAAGAACCGAAGGCGGCGACAGAAGAACGGAAGGCAGCGGCGACAGAAGACCGGGCCACCGCCTGTAAAAGAGCTAGAAGAAGGCGCGGTGGCCCGGCAGAAGAACCGAAGAGGGGGACAAGACCCCCGAAGTCGGGAGAAGAGGCCGGCGGCGGGGAGGAAGAAAGCCGGACTCCTCCGCTAGTAAAAGAGCTACACACAGATAGCGGAGGAGTCCGGCGAGAAGACCCCCGAAGACGGAAGACCCCCGGAGCTGTGCAATAAAATATTTTTTCCCTGTGTTGTGTTTTTTTTTGTACTTTATTTCACAGGTGAATGGGTAGGGGTACATTGTACCCCATACTCATTCACATAGGGTGGGGGGCCGGTATCCGGGGGCCCCCTTCTTAAAGGGGGCTCCCGGATTCCGATAAGCCCCCCGCCCGCAGACCCCGACAACCAACGGCCAGGGTTGTCGGGAAGAGGCCCTTGTCCTCATCAACATGGGGACAAGGTGCTTTGGGGTGGGGGGGCCGCGCGGCCCCCCCTTCCCCAAGGCACCCCCCATGTTGAGGGCACGCGGCCTAGTACGGCTCAGGAGGGGGGCGCGCTCGCTCGCCCCCCTTTCCTGGCCGGCCGGGTAGCGTGCTCGGACAAGGGTCTGGTGTGGACTTTGGGGGAACCCCCACGCCGATTTTTTTCGGCGTTGGGGTTCCCCTTTAAGCCCATTCCAGGCGGCGGAGCCCGCGACGTCTCCTTCGCGGGCCCCGCCTACCTGTACACGCGCTCGAAATGGGCGGATTTGCCTCCTCCTTACGTGGGCGAGTCCGTTCATTTCAAAAGTTGAGCGGACTGTTTGGCAAACAGTTCGCTGAAACAGTCCGCTCGTGTGTGGGCAAGTCCGCTCATGCAAATTTTGAGCGGACTGTTTGCCGAAACTGTTTGACGAACAAGGTTGGGCAAACAGTCCGCGCGTGTGTACGCGGCCTTAGATGTCTGTCGTGTGCTTCCTAAACTAAGAGAGAACAATCTCTATTGTAAACTGGAGAAGTGCGAGTTCCATCGTGAACAGGTTAAATTCTATGTCATTTTCACTGCTGGTTTTTCAATGGACCAAGAGAAACTTTCAGCTTCCCTACAGTGGCCCGACCCATGGGTTTACGTCTTCTGCAGCATTTCCTGGGATTTGACAACTATTATCGGAAGTTTATGCGTAATTTCTTATCTCTGGACAAGCCCCTGACTGATATGATTAGAAAGGACGGTAACCCACAGAGTTGGTCTCCAGAGTCCGTTTCTGCTCCTGTGTTGGCAACTCCTGATCCTACGTTACCTTTTATCCTTGAGGTTGATGCTTCTGAGACTGGTGTTGGCACCCTTCTATCTCAACATCCTACCTCTGAGAGCGCTATGCATCCTTGTGGCTACTTTTACAAGAAATTGTCACCTGCGGAGTGCAATTATGAGACAGTGACAGAGCTGTTGGCGATCATTTTAGCCCTGAAAGAATGGAGACATCTCCTCGAAGGTACCACTGTGTTGGTTCTCAATCTTACAGACCATAAGAATCTCACATTCTTGTCTGAGGCTAAACGCCTCTCTCCCAGAAGGGTGCAATGGTCTTTTCTTCTCAAGGAGAAAATGTTGGCCTCGGTGCTTCTGCCTGCACGGTCCTGTTTGTTTTTTTCTGTGAGGTGAGGGGAGGCCCGCCATCCTTTGACTTCCTGGCACAGACTCCACCTTGAGATTTTCACCTCAGTGGGGTGATCAGTATCGTTTTATAAAGGCGCAATCTTTCCTTTTGTTTTTATTTTGGAATGTTTCATCTGTGACACCATTTTAGCACATGTAAGTGCTTCCACTATAAAAAATTTAATATATATTTATGGATTTATATGTATTCCATGTACTCATATTATATGCTTTCAATCAGTATTATAGATGCACAATTATGAGACCCTGAAGAACACCCCTGAGGAAAGAATGTAATTGAAATGCGTCGGGTAAAGGACCAGATTTGATCGTGTGCCGCTATCTTGGTGTTTTCTTCACAGATTTGTATACATTCCTACCCACCCATTGGTCTTTAGTGACTATGTTTTTAATGATGTGTTTTGTATAATAAATATTATCTTGCAACATTTTTCTTATATCTCCTACTCCATTTTTGTTGTGTGGATATTAATGCCTTTAAAGTCCACTTGGGGGTACCCATTCTTGTGTTCTTTTCTTGTCAAGTTTCAATTACATTGTCTCATTCTTACCCAGTACTAGGAATGTAAGGGTTTTACCCTTTGTCCTCCACTTCCAAGATGGAGTCGGTTCCAGTTCCTGTGATCCCTCCTGATCGTATTCTGGCTACGGTTCGCACCAGTCTCACTTCTCCTTTGGGTGACAAAATTCTTGATGCTCAGGTCCATGCTCCTCCTGAGAAACCTTGTGACCACTGCTTTGTCTCAGAGAGTCTTCCTACTACAGTGCTCCAAACTTACCATTCTTCCAAGGGTGCTGGCCAACCTGGGAAGAATCAACTCTTTTGGGCCATTTCCCAACAATTCTGGTGGCCTAGTCTACATGCTGATGTAACCGCCTTCGTAGCTACCCATTCCATGTGTGCTCAGAGTAAGACTCCGTGACATCTTCCATTGGGCCTCCTACAACCCATACCCAACAGAGAGAGGCCCTGGACCCATCTGTCTATGGATTTCATTGTGAAGTTACCCAAATCCCAGGGCAACACAGTTATCCTTATGGTGGTTGACCGGTTTTCAAAAATGTATCATTGTATTCCACTTAAGAAGTTGACCACTTCTAAGGAACTGACTTCCATTTTTTGCTCGGGAAATCTTTCGCTTACATGGACTACCCAAATTGATTGTCTTGGACAGGGGTAGTCAATTTGTCTCCAGGTTCTAGTGAGCCTTTTGTGCACGCTTGGTAATTCAGCTTGCTTTTTCCTCTGCTTATCACCCGCAGTCTAATGGGGCCCACAGAACGAGCCAATCAGTCCTTGGAGCAATTCCTACATTGCTATATTTCTGACCATCATAACAACTGGTCAGACCTATTACCGTGGGCAGAGTTTGCTCACAATAGTTCCTTGAATTCTGCTTCCCGATTGTCCCCGTTTATGGAAAACTAAGGTTTCCAACCTCCCATGTTGCCTGACTCATTTGTTCCCGTGGAGTATTCCTGCATTAGAGGAGAATCTCTGTGGTCTTTGTTCCACTTAGGCACAAGTCCAGGAGGCTTTACGACATACTAATAATAGGTACAGACTCCATGCTGACCACAGACATCTGCCCGTTCCTTCCTACCAGGTGGGGGACAGGGTCTGGCTGTCATCGCGCAACCTCTGACTTTGCGTTCCCTCACTGAAGTCCGCACCTTGGTTTATTGGGCCTTTCCGTATTCTTTGCAGGATTAACCAACTGGCTTACTCATTAGACCTTCCTTCTAACGTGCATATTTCAAATGTATTTCATGTCTCCTTATTAAAACCTTTGGTCTGCAACCGCTTTACCACCTTGGTGCCATGTTTTCACCCTGTACAGGTTAGCAACCATAAGGAGTATGAAGTACAGTCCATTGTTGACTCCTGTAGGTTCCATGGGTACATGCAGTACCTGGTGCATTGGAAGGAGTACTTTCCGAAGGAGCGCTCTTGGATCTCATCCTCGGACGTACATGCCCCTATCCTCCTCCGTGATTTCCATAGACAGTTTCCCCTCAAGCCTGGTGGTCCTCCAAGGGGGAGGGGTCATTCAGGAGGGGGTAATGTCAGGGCTGGGCTCAGCCCTTCTTTCTCAGAGCTGGCCGCTCACCTGTCGGCTAATTGCCAGCTCCTATCTCTCCACAGTTACTCAGCTGTTGATGATATCCTGCTCATCAGTTCTGCCTGCTTAAGCGGCCCAGCCTTTGCCTTGATCAACATCACAGAGCCTATCTCCTATGTTCCTGTTTAAAGATTGCTTTGCTGACATCCCTTCTGGCTCCAGATCCTGCTTTCCATTCCACTATCCATTCTGGTTACTGAACTTTGGCTATGTTTTGACTACATTTGTTCTTTTTACTTTTATTATTAAACATGTGTGATTTAACTGTACTTCTGTCTCGGTCTGATTTCATGGTTTCTGACAGGTCTGCAGGCATGAACCATAAGGTTTGCTCTTGGATAGAAAACTGGTTACAGGAGTACATCCAAATGGTAGTGATAAATAACATGTACTCAGATTGGTCTGGAGTGGTAAGCGGGGTACAATAAGAATATGTCTTGGGACCAATTCTGTTTAATTTAATCATCAATTATACAGAGAATGGGATAAATAGCTCAATCTCAGTTTTTGCTGACGATACCAAAATAGGCAGGGCAATAACTTAACATCAGGATATAGAAATTGTACAGAAGGACTTGAACAAAATAATGGAGTTGCGCAACTATATGGCAAATGAGGTTTACTGTGGAGAAATGTAAAATAATGCACTTAGGGGCTAAGAACATAAGCACAAACTACTCACTAGAGGGAGAACCTCTGGGGGAATAAAGGATTGAGAAAGATCTGTGGGTCCTAGTGGAAGATAGACTGAGCAATAGCATGCAATATCAAGCTGCAGCTACCAAAGCCGGCAGAATATTAGCATGTATAAAAAAAGGGAATATACTCCAGAAATAAAACTTAAAAAAACTCTGGTTAAACCACATCTGGAGTATTCCATACAGTTCTGGTCGCCAGTCCTCAGAAGGGATGTGCTGGAGCTGGAGAGAGTCCAAAGAAGGGCAACTAAATTAATAAGGGTGATGGAGGACCTCAAATAAGAGGAGCGCCTACAAGCCCTAAATTTATTCTCACTGGAAAAAAAACACTTGAGAGGGGGCATGATAGCTTTTTACAAATACCTCAATGGTGACCCCAGCATAAGAAAAAAGCTATTCAATCTCAGTGTAATTTGAAACATAACAGAAAGGAGACATATTTCAAAGCCTTAATGCTCTCTGTTGTATATATGACAAGCTTTCCCCTGTGCCTTTAGTAAGCACAGAATCTTTTTTGCATTCTGCATGAGCACATGGCTGAAATATAGACTTTAAGGTCCACTTATAAGCAAGTAAGGACCAGGTTACAGCCTCCTGCATTAATCTCCTTTGTCTGATGTCCCTCATTAGTCCCAGATACAGTTTGTACATGCATTGGAATTTTCTGTGTATTGAAATTGTGAAAAGACAAAAACTGTCTCTAAATTTATCTCAGCTGTTAAAATTGCTGTTCTGTGCTTCATTTTCTGTTCTTCACAAACACCTGCTTTCTGCATAATTTGCGATTGTGCATTAAGATAGCTATACTGCTCACGTTTGCACAGTATGTATGAACAAGACTCTGCACATCAATTACAGTCAGTCAGAGATAGAACAGCCTTCTGTTCCCCAAGATGAAGCTGATTTGCAACAGATAGTAATATCTGATAAACCGAAATGCACAGCTAAGCTGTCCTTGAAGACTAAAGAGAATTATGGAAAGAACTGGGCAGAAATGTATGAAAAGACACAAGCATTACATTCTTAGAAGCCAAGTCATGGGTAGATAACAAGATATTACAATTGTATATCCTGCCACTCTACTTTCTCCAAGCACTTTAAGAAACCTCCAGATCATAAAGGTCTCATTACCATTCATAATCACAAAGATCTTACTCTCAGTGATTCTTATTAAGTAGTCAACTTCAGCCAGTGCTGGAGCAAGCAGAAAAAGCAAAAGTGGAAGCTTACTGTGTTAGGAAGGAAGCAGTTATCAAATCACAAACTGTTCAAGCCCATATACAGGTAGAAGCACAATCTGGCAAAAGCTGCCAGGGAGGAGGCATGGGCTGCCTAAGCAAAAGCTGCCAAAGCATAAGCACAGACAAAGCCTGAAGCTGTCCAAACATAAGCACAGAGAGTGGCAGAAGCTGCACAAAAATAAGCAGAAACAGAAGCAGCTCACACAATAGCCCAGCTATAAGTCTCTCAGAAGAAAAGAAAGGTAGTAGCGGCCTTAGCCAAGATCAAAGCCATAGAACAAGCTGTTGAGGAAGAAGAAACCCATTGGCCCATCTTGACAACACTGTCAAATGGCCCTTGTAATTCATCCTAAGCCGGAACAATGTCAATTGACAGGACGCTTTGAACCCTGTACCCACAGTACGTTCACCAGCAGTAAAAGTTGTAGTAATCAACCATACCGATTACCCTGACACATCAAGCACTTACTAATATCCTATACAGCAATTCATGTGCCAATGCAAACTATCCTGAATTCAGCTCACCAAATCACCTTAAAACCCTCCTGAAATTGGTAATTCAATTCTCCAGGCCTTCAACAACAGACCTCCAAATGTCAAGCCTTCACCTGGACTGACCCCATCTGCAACTCCATTCTCTCTAAAACCAAAACACCGGATATTGGATACCAAAATCTCCAACAAAAGTGAGAGAACATCTGTCACGGCATGCAAGAACTAATACACCAAACCTTGCATGACCCATAGAGAACTTATTAATACAGGTCTTATGAATAATTAGAAAGAGACGATTTAGAGAACTACAGGAGCTGGAGTTCGACATTCAAGTCAGTAGTCCAGGACCACAGCATCCCATTTGTGCAAGAACTTGATTTGTTAAGCAGATGGTTAGGTCCTAAGCCTTTAGACTATGTGAGGAGACTTAGAATTGTTCACATCCATGAACCAAAGGTTTGTCATTGATGGAAATACGTCTGGCAATGGCAAAACAGTAATGTCCCTTCATTTAGTGAGTTCAGACAAAAGCCCCAAGGACTTCAAATATTCATTCCTGCAATGGAGATTTGACCCAAGGTGTACTTAAGCAGCATCTATCTATCTATCTATCTATCTATCTATCTATCTATCTATCTATCTATCTATCTATCTATCTATCTATCTAACAGTGTAAATTTGCTGTCCCCTCAAAATAACCCCCCCTCCCCACCAGGCCATTTTTCAGCTTTCAGCGCTGTCACACTTTAATGACAATTGTGCGGTTATGCTACACTGTAACCATGTGCAATTTTTTATCATTTATTTTTTTTATTTTATCATTTTATTCACATAAATAGAGGTTTCTTTTGGTGGTATTTAATCACTTCTGGGTTTTTTATTTTTTCCTAAAAAAAAAAAAACCTGTAAATTTTAGAAAAAAAAGTTTTCGTTTGTCAGTAAATTTTGTAAAAAAGGAAAAAAAATTCCTTCACTGATGGGCGCTGATGAGGCAGCAATGATGGGCACTGATAGGCTGCACTGATGGGCACTAATGAGGCGGCACTTATGGGCACTGATGAGGTGGCACTGATGAGGAGGCACGAATATGCCACACTTATGGGCACTGATAGGTGGCACTGATATGTGGCACTGATGAGCACTGATAGGTGGCACAGATAGGCGGCACTGATGGGCAGCACTGACTGGTATCACTAATGGGCATCAGTGGGCACTGATTGCTGGTACTGGTGAGCACTCATTGCTGGCACTGGTGAGGCTTTATTGTAATCAGGGTACTGATGATCAGTGCCCCGATTACATGTGTAGATGTCCTCTGAAAAGAGATGCCACTGATCGGCTCTCCTCGCCACACACTCTGTCAGTGTGAGGCAAGGAGCACCGATTACCGGCATCTCCATGTTTACATGTGACTGGCTTTAATTGGACACACGTGGTTAAAGAGCCATGGGTGCGTCACTTCACAGCGTGGCTTTAATGTGGACACGGCTCGGCTATGATTGCCACACTGCACTCCCCCGTGGGAGCGTGAGAGTGGCTGTACTGGGATGCTGTCATATGACAGCAAGTAGTTAATGTATAAACCACTGGCAACAAAAGTACACCCCTAAGTAAACATTTTCAAATTGGGCCCAATTAGCCTTTTTCCCCTCCCTGGTGTCATGTGACTCAGGTGTCTCAGGTGTGGATGGGGACTCTCTCATACTGTTCACTGGAAGTTCAACATGGTACTTCATGGCAAATAACTCTCTGAAGATCTGAAAAAAAGAATTGTTGCTCTACATGAAGATGGCCTAGGCTATAAGAAGATTGCAAAGACCCTGAAACTGAGCTACAGAATGGTGGCCAAGACCATATAGAGGTTTAACTGGACAAAGAAGTTGATTGCACACACTCAGCATTATATCCAGAGGTTGTCTTTGGGAAATAGACAAGTAGCACTGACTCCCGAAGGAGCGGCTGATTTAAATTTGGGCCTGCACTCTAGCAACAACACCCCACTAACTTGTACAATCCCCTTGACACAGCTGTGGTGCAATACAATACAGTACAATATAATACAATGCAAGGTACCTGTATTGTAACCTCAGGATCCACTGGCTCCACCTGCTGGGAGAAAACAGTACGCCACACAACTGGATACTTAATCAAAGGTGTAATTTACTGTGAAAATATTCAAAGAGGTGGTTACAATAATTGCACTGTCATCCCAACATAGAAAGACAGTACAATAGAATTCAATATATACAATTTCAAACAATATATATATATATATAGATAAATACCCGGGAGCTCCCTTCACTCTTTAAGCTATGCATGAGATCTCACGTAAAGTACTTGGTCTTTGGTCTTCTTGTCTTCGCTAGCTAAAATAACTTCTTGTGATTTGTAATCCATGGGTTAAAGTAAGTTAAGTTGAAGTAAAGATGCTCCTGGTATACCTTCAGTACTTATACTACAAGGCTTGGGATGTGAGAGTAGGTAGGCCTCAAGCCTAGTCAGTGTCAGTTGCTCTGCTCCTCCTTCATGGAACTATAAATACCAGTGAGGTCTGTATATGAGTCTAACTGCGTTTGAAAGTTAACAAACTGTGGGCCGTAACCCGCTCACCATCTGGATCGGAGCTCCATGTAGTAACTTTGCCCCGGTGACTGCAGCTTGCTTCTCCGTCAGCTGGCCATGTCACTCCGTTCTGCTCCGCTAGGTGAGCCCAGTCCTCCGAAGCTCAAACGAGTGTCTCTGGATCATTCCAATCCAGTCACTGTCTCTCTAGCACCGTTCGGTCACTCGCACAAACAAGCGAGATTCGTGTTCCTCTAATGCCCCGTACACACGAGCGGACTTTTCGACATCCAAAGTCTGACGGACTGAGTCCGTCAGACTATTCGATCGTGTGTGGGCTGCAACGGACTTTAGCTTCGCTAAAGTCTGACGGACTTTAGAAATGAAGCATGCTTTAAATTTTCCCGTCGGAACTCCGCCGGACCCGGTCCCCTTCGAAAAATTCGCTCGTGTGTGTGCTACTCCGACGGACTAAAACCGACGCTAGGGCAGCTATTGGCTACTGTCTATGAACTTCCTACGTCGAATCCAGTCGTACGTCATCACGTTCGACTCCGTCGGAGTTTGGTGTGATGGTGTGTGGTCAAGTCCGTTCGGTCGAAAAGTCCGCCAGAACTCCGTCGGAACTCCAGCGGAACTCCGGCGGAACTCCTTTGGAGGTCTGTCAGACTTAATTCCTCTCGTGTGTACGGGGCATAAGGCTGTGGGCCCTGTGTCTGGGAGGACCTTCACACAGATCCTCACAGGCTGGCCATGCGATCCCAAGAGACCTAAAATGGTCACTCTGGGTCCTTTTATCTCCTACCCAGCATGTACTGCTGTAGAAAGTGTTCATGGGTAAGTCATCAAGCCTCCTGGGTAAAAGGGTCAACCTACTGATCAAAACAACAGTCACTTCCTGTATAAGTCTTTTGTGCTGTCTTCAAAACAATAAACATTCAAGTTCAGTACCAGTATTTGGCCGCTAGATGGTGCCAATTACTAAACCAAAGAAATGTCCATAGGCTTATGTTTATAGCCTGCAACCACACATTAATAAGTGAGGATGTCAGCGCTACAGACATATGAGTGTTGCCAGCATTGCTGCAGAGGTTGAAGGGTTGGGGGGGTCAGCCTGTTAGTGCTCAGACCATACATCGCACACTGCATTAAATTGGTCTGCATGGCTGTCGTTCCAGAAGAAAGCCTCTTTGAAAGATTATGCACAAGAAAGCCTGCAAAAAGTTTGCTGAAGACAAGAATGTCCTGTGGTCTGATGAGACCAAGATCTTCTTATTTGGTTCAGATGGTATCAAGCGTGTGTAGCGGGCAAACCAGGTGAGGAGTACAAAGACAAGTGTGTTCATGCCTGCAGTCAAGCATGGTGGTTAGAGTGTAATGGTCTGGGGCTGCATGAGTGCTACCAGCACTGGGGAGCTATAGTTCATTGAGGGAACCATGAATGCCAACATGCACTGTGACATACTGAAGCAGAGCATGATCCCGTCCCTTCAGGGACTGGGCCGCATGGCAGTATTCCAACATGATAATGATCCCAAACACACCTCTAAGATGACCACTGCCTTGATAAAGAAGCTGAGGGTAAAGATGAGGGACTGACCAAGTAAACCCTATTGAGCATCTGTGGGTCATCCTCAAATGCAAGGTGGAGGAGTGCAAGATCTCTAACATCCACCAGCTCCGTGATGTCATCATGGTGGAGTGGAAAAGGACTCCAGTGGCAACCTGTGAACTTCTGGTGAACTTCTTGCCAAAGAGGGTTAAGGCAGTGCTGGAAAATAATTGTGGCGGCACAAAATATTGATACATTGGGCCATATTTAGACATTTTCACTTAGGGGTGTACTAACTTTTGTTTCCAGCGGTTTAGACATCAATGGCTGTGTGTTGAGTTATTTTTAGGGGACAGCAAATGTACACCGTTATACAAGCTGTAAACTCAACACTTTACATTGTAGCTAAGTGTAATTTCTTCAGTGTTGTCACATTAAAAGATATAATAAAATATTTACAAAAATGTGAGGGATGTACACAGTTTTGAGAGATACTGTATTAAATTGCATTAAAATGTATCTTTGTGAAACAAAAAAAAAATGTATCAGCTTAATATAGTTCTCAAGTATGTCAATATCTAGCAGTAGTTTAGGTCTACCACAACTTGTTTATTTGTGATTTGGTATCTTCCTCTGTCCTCCCTCCTGTTTAGTGTTAGATAGTTAACTCCAAGCTATAACCTCCCTGTTTTTTCCATGTTCTCTCAGTCATTGTTAGTTCTTCCGAGAATCAAGGCTTAGTGAAGTTATTGTCTTCTTATGCCGCGTACACACGACCGGACTTAGGTCCGACAGACTTTCGACGGAGTTCTGACGGAGTTCTGACAGAGTTCTGACGGACTTTCCGAATGAACGGACTTGGCCACACACAATCACACCAAAGTCCGACGGATTCGAACGTGATGACATACGACTGGACTAGAATAAGGAAGTTCATAGCCAGTAGCCAATAGCTGCCCTCGTGTCGGTTTTTGTCCGTCGGACTAGCACACACACGAGCGGATTTCTCAGTAGGAACTGGGTCCGGCGGAGTTCTGTCGTAAAAATTTGAAACATGTTCCATTTCTAAAGTCTGTCAGACTTTTGCAAATCAAAAGTCCGCTGCAGCCCACACACGATCGAATGGTCTGCCGGAATCATTCCGTCGGACTTTTGATGTTGAAAAGTCTGGTCGTGTGTACGCGGCATTATACTTCAAAAGACTGGTAAAACCTCCTCTGTATCCAAAAGCAAAAACTCTGTGCCTTACTGAAGAGTTAAATTGCTCGTGCATTGTGCCAACTCAGTAAGTGTCCATATCAGAAAAATTGGGTCTATGGAGGTATGTCAATGCACAAAGCAGCATTTTAAACATAATAGCTTATGAAATAAATAAATATATTAATAAGTTACCTAGACATACTATAAATTCACTGTTTAGTATTCTGCTCTTTCTTAAAAGACTACAATATATCAATTTTTACCATTATCTGTCTGCCACCTAATTGTGACATTGCCAAACTAAATATAACGATTTGCCTTTTCTCGCAGTGACAGCAAAGACTGCGTGTATAGCCAAGTGTTAAATTTTAACAACCACATTCTTAGAATGAATGTCTGCAGTGACAGAAAATAAATTATTTCTGCAGCGTAAAAAAGGCAAAGTACATTGAAAAGATGACTTTTTAATCTAGGTTTATACGATAACAACTGAAGAAGTCACCTTTTGACAAACACATTGAGGGTCCAAACACAGTCATCATTACTGAACAATAATATCATCACACCGTGCCTTCCATTCGGTGTTTCGGTAAAACTGGAGCTAACTGGGGCTAAGCTTGTCAAGTATTGTTAACTTGTCTGCATATATCAGTCACATTGTTATCATCCCAAACCTAGATCATTAAAGACTATAACTATCATTTGGATGAGAATGCCAACATAATACATTCACCAGTCGTCTACGTGTTCCAGGCAAGCAAAGAGACTTGTTCTTTCAAAATATATATTTTCTCTAACTAAATCTGAATTCCAGGCAAGCATCTAAATGCACAAATGAATAGCATGCATGGGAACTATTTGTAGTAGATTTGTAATTCTGTGCAGTTGGGTTTATCCAGACATTCCTGCCATAGCACAGTCTTTCCTCTACCACCATAGCAGCATAACTTACCCTAGGTTCACAAAGGGCCGTCTTTTCGCATGGGCACTATGGGCAGTTGCCCGTGGGCCCCACTTGCCTGGGGGGCCCCAACTGCCCAGTGACCCCAAAACTGGGCCAGAGGCATACTAATTAGGAGGCGGACCACCCCGGGCACCACACACTGGGGGGTGTCAGGCAGGCACCCCCCTCTGCGATTGAAGCAGTGGCAGCTCCGCGAGTTTAGGAAGCGACGCAGTGACAGGCACAGGCAGGGAGAGGCGAGCTATAGTTGTGATGCAAGGGGGAGGGAGTGCAGGGGGGTGCAGGGTGACACCGCTGCACCTACCATCCCCTCCTCTCCCTGCCTGTCTGTCTGTGTGATCATAGATGTCACACAGGCACAGCCGAGCAGAGGGAATCTGCTGAGCATATCCTGATGTGCTGATCTGAGGTACTGAATGGGGGGAGGGGGGCTACACTGAAAAGGGGGGCTACACTGAAGGGGAGTCCAAACTTAACGTGGGCTACACTGAACGGGGGCTGCACTTAAGAGGAGGGTCTGCACTGAAGGGGGGCTACACTGAAGGGGGGCTACACTGAAGAGGGGCTACACTGAATGGGGCTACACCGAAGGGGGGCTACACTGAAGGGGGCGTCTGCACAGAAGGGAGGTGACTGCACTGAAGGGGGGTTTGCACTGAAGAGGGGATCTGCACTGAAGAGGGGGCTACACTGAAGAGGGAGTCTGCACTGAAAAGAGGGCTACACCAAAGAGAGGGTCTGCACTGAATGGAGGGCTACACTGAAGGGGGTCTGCACAGAACGGGGGCTACACTGAAGGGGCGTTTGCATTTTTGCACTGAAGAGGGAGTCTGTGTAACGTGCAGGGGGTCCAGAGCTGCAGGGTGCTGTGTAATGTAAAGGGGTCCAGAGGTGCAGGGTGCTGTGTAATGTAAAGGGGTCCAGAGGTGCAGTGTGCTGTGTAATGTAAAAGGGTCCAGAAAGGCAGGATGATGTGTAATGTAAAGGGGTCCAGAGATGTCAGGTGATGTGTAATATAAAGAGGTCCAGAGGTGCATGGTGCTGTGTAATGTAAAAGGGGCCCAGAGGCGCAGAGGGGCTGTGTAATGTAAAGGGGCCCGTGTAATGTAAAGGTGCCCAGAGACAGAAAAGGCAGAGGCAGCGCTGAGACTGTGGACCGCCCCACCCCTGCCTATCCAGAGACATAGTGAATGTAGGGAGGCGGGGCAGACACTAAAAAATTAAGCCAGCCAGTTAAGCCAAATAAGAGAAGGCATGGGAGGATCTCTCCCCTCTGCGGGTGTGTGGAGTACCTGTACCGGCGTTTACCCATGAGGCAATGCATCCTGGTGGGAGAAGGCACGGTGCCGGAATTCCTGGGGAATCTATTGATTGTCGGTAAGTCAATCAAGTGACATTTTGCAGAGCTGAGCAATCAAACCCAACCTCCACCACCTGTGCCTGATCCTATCCCCCCACCACTGATCTCATCTCTATGTACCCCACCATCACCTCTGTTGTAGGGATAGGGATGAGATCAGTGGTGGGGGATAGGATCAGTAAGAGGTACAGGTTGTGGTGGGAGAGGATGGTACCACCACTGCCACCGCTACCACGCCCCCTTCAAGTACCACCACAGCCACCCCCCCAAGTACCACCCCAGCCATCCCCTCAAGTACCACTGCTGCCACCCCCTCAATTACCACTGCTGCCACCCCCCTCAAATACCACCACAGCCAGCCCTCCAGTACCACTGTTGCCACCCCCAAAGTACCACCACTGCTACCCCTCCCTCTGAAGCATCACTGCTGCCACCACCCTCAACATCACCGTTGCCACCCCCTCAAGTATCAACGCTGCCACCCCCTCAACATCACGGTTGCCACCCTCCCTCAAGTACCACCGCTGCCCCCCCCTCAACATCACTGCTGCCACCCCCTCAAGTACCACTGCTGCCACTCTCCCTCAACTACTGCTGTAAGTAGGGCCCCAGTGCACTGTATTGCCCGGGGGCCTATAATGCTCTTAAGATGGCACTGGGTTCACATCTATGCATTTCTGTGAGGCATTCATTTCAATGGGCTTCTGTGCCTGCATTTCCCATAAAAAAAGGGCATGCACCTCATTTTGACCATTATTCTGTGGTTCCTGTACCCACACACATGCTGTGATTTTACATGCGTGGGTATGCCATTCAGAATAAATGGTAGCTCTGCACGTTTTCTCACAGCCACGTGTTTTCACTGCAGGTGGTTGTGGGTGTGATTCCCACATCCACAGCCAATCGCATAGATGTGAACCAAGTCTAAAGCCTAAAGCCTAGTACACACAGGCCAAATGTCAGGCAGCCAATGTTCGGTCCATGTGTACTGCAGTCTGTCCGACAGGGGTGAAGGGGCATAACAGAAAAAGGTCTGCCGATCAGAGAGCGCTGACAGGAGTGTTCTGGTGGAGGGGCTATCCCCCTGTCAGAACACAATAGAACGGCAGGGGAGATCACTGTACTAACATCTGACAGTTAGTACAGCAGCTCCTCCTAAGCTGAGCCCTGCCGGATTGACAGAAAAAAAACGATTAGGCCCCTTTCACACATGTGGAGCATTCAGGTCCGCTAGTGTCAGTTTTTTAGGCGGGCCTGAACAGACGCTCCATACAGTTCTATGGAGGGATGGATGTCAGCGGTGAAATGTCCACTGACATCCGATCTGCTAAATTTAGACAGATGGAAACCCTATTTTATATCTGCAGATCAGAGCGGATGAAAACGGACAGGTGGATCCGTTTTCACCCAATCCCCCATAGTAGAGTGCAGAGATCTGACAAGTCGGTCTCTGCACAGTGAGTGGAGACAGAACTGTCAACCGCCGGCTCAGCGGGGATCAACGGAGCGATCCCTGGTGAGCAAACAGAGTCTGTCAAAAATGGACATTAGTGTTTACTAGGCTTAAGTCATGAACACCTCTCCCCCATCTGTTGATTGGACAATTGGAGAGTGCCAGCACATTGATGAGGCATCACTCTGTTAACTCTCTCAACTTCTGTCAGAATGTTCACTGTCAGTACATGTGTACTGCAGCAGAGTCTGATTACCTTAGAATGTTGACCCTTCTTCCTTTAGTACTTCTGGGCAGGGAATTGTCAAAGGTCTAAGACCAATTCATGTGCTTACACTAGCTGGAGGTAGTGGATGCTCACTTGGTAGTAGAGGTATCAAGAGAGGAAGGCAGGGCCAAAACTGGGGGGGGGGGGCAGGGGGAGGCCACCCTGGGCACAGCATTGGGAGGGGTGTCGTGGCTCGCTCCTCCTCCTTCCTCCAGGTTTTCAAAATTTCCACTGTTCTTTTCAGCTTCATGCCTCCGTTGTTATTCCCATGAAGCCACTGCCAGCTCCTGCTCACTAATGTCACTTCTAACAACTCTTTCTCTGGGAGTGGGAATTCCTCCTCTGCCAGCGCACGCAAAAGCAGAATGCAGCATTTCTCGAAGCAAGGCCTGGAAGTGCTCCATTCTGACAGCCCTCTGTGACGGTGGTAACATTTCCGCCATTTTGTGTTTGTACCGGGGGTCTAAGTTCATTGCCACCCAGTACTGGGTGGCAATGAACCCTTATGCTTTTTATAGAGGGGTCCCTGTTAAAACACTGGAGCATGAAGGCCCACATTTGCACTAAACTGGAAGCGGTGTGGTGGCCTGGCTCCTGCTCATCATCCAGGATAATGTCGTCCTCCTCGTTCTCCTCTCCCCATGCACGCACAACAACAGGGATCCCAAAAAGGTTTAAAGCATGCTCTTCTTGCTCCTCCTCATCCGCCTCCTCTTCAGACTCCTGTTGTTGACTTGTCTCAGATAGAGTAGCCCCCCCTGGGAAGTCATCCAGCATTGCGACTTCCACATCTTCCTGCTCCTGCTCCTCCACGGCTTGATCAATGACACAACGCAATGCACACTCCATAAAGAAGGCATAAGGTACCATGTCACTGATGGTGCCATGGCTGCGACTGACCAGTTTGGTGATCTCATCAAATGGCCGCAGAAGTTTGCATGCATCGAGCATGAGCAGCCACTGGCATGGTGAAAAAAAAACCCAGCTCCCCAGAACCTGTTCTGCTGCAGAGTTCGTACAGGTAGACGTTAACTGCACGTTTCTGCTGGAGCAGCCTATCAAGCATATAGAAGGTTGAGTTCCATCGCGTCGGGCAATCACAAATAAGACGTCTGACCGGCAGATTGTGTCGCCGCTGAATGTCAGCAAGGCGAGCCATGGCCATGTAAGATCTTCTGAAATGGGCCGAGATTTTCCTTGCCTGTCACAAGATGTCCTGGACCCCAGGGTATTTGACAATGAATCGCTGCACGACCAAGTTTAAGACGTGTGCCATGCATGGCACGTGCGTAATTTTGCCCTGTTTGAATGCGCTAAGCAGATTGGCACCATTGTCACACACCACTTTACCAACTGTCAAATTGAGCGGTGTTAGCCACTGATCTGCCTGTGAACGCAAAGCTGAAAGGAGTGCATGGCCAGTGTGGCTCTTGACTTTCAGGCACAACAGACGCAGCACAGCATGGCAACGTCTCACCTGGCATGTCGAATAGGTTCTGGGTAGCTTGGGCAGCGCAGTGGAAGAGACGCTAGCAGCGGAAAACGAGGAGTCAGACGAGGAGGAGAGGGAGGAGGATGGAGTAGGAGGAGGAGAAGAAGAGGCAAGCCTGCATGCAATCCGTGGCGGTAAAACCAAATCTACACAGGTGCCATGGGTTACATGCTTGACGGCCATCAGAAGGTTCACCGAGTGGGCAGTAAAAGTGATATACCTTCCCTGCCTGTGTTTGCTAGACCACGTATCTGTGGTCAGATGTATCTTGGCACCGACACTGTGTGCCAGAGATACATTCACTTGCCTCTGAACATGGCCATATAGCTCTGGGATGCCCTTCTGTGGGAAATACTTCCTTCCTGGGACCTTCCATTGTGGTGTTCCAATGGCCACAAATTTTCGAAAGGCCCCTGAGTTCACCAGTTTATATGGCAGTAGTTGGCGGGCTATGAGTTCTGACAAGCCAGCCGCCAACCGTTGGGCGAGAGGGTTATCCGGCGTCATAATTTTTTTTACACTCGAACATTTGGCCCACGGAAGCTTGCCTTTTTGCAGAAAACCGTGAGGACGGTGTGATGGAAGGTGGAGTGGAGGACAATTGTGAAGAGAGAGGAGAAGGAGAAGTAGAAGACGAGGCTGGACGGTTAGAGAGCCTGGAGTGTGGCTTTGTGTGTTCTGTTGCTCCCACTGGGCTCGTGATGGCAGCTCATGTGCCTTCTTAAGGTGGTCATCCCTAGGTGAGTGTTGGGCTTACCGCGACTTATGCGTTGACTGCAAAGATTGCAGATGGCAACACTATTGTCAGCAACGGACACGTTAAAAAAAGCCCACACTGCGGAGCCATGTGCCGGCATCCTGGGAGCACCAGATGTGACCATACATGGTCGATGACTGATACATTAGCAGCCTGGTTTGTCCCTCCTGTGCAATGTAAGTTCTTCCTGCTTCTCTTCCTTATCTGCTGGCCCATATCTCCCTCTGAACTCCCCTCCTCTTCTTCTCTTGTGGGCACCCACGTGACATCACTAGACATGTCATCATCGTCGTCACCTTCCCCACCGCTATAATTAGAGATCACGGAGTAGGTAGCAACAGCGGGGACCGACCTCCTCCTTGGGCTGATCTGGGTACTGTCGTCAGACTGCTGAGTGGCGGTTGTTGCTACCTCCTCTTCCTGATCCAATGCCAAGAGTGGCTGCGCATCGGAAATGTCTTGATATGGATCGGAAAATAATTCCTGTGACTCAAGCGGAAGGTATATGGTGGTGGTGGTGGTGTTGGTGGTAGTGTCTTTGGGGGTGCACACAGCAGAGAGTGAAGAAGAGGGTGTAGCTCGAGAGGATGAGGAGAGTGCAGAAGAGTAAGGCTGAGTGAGCCACTCAACCAAGTCTGGTGCGTCCTTTGACGTAATCGCCAGCACCTTTTGAAATTTGCCACTTTGGCTCAAGCCTGTTGCTCCTGTCCTACCCCTACCACCCCTGCGGAAGGGCCTGCCTCTTCCTCTGCCTGTCATTTTTTAAATGACCCTGTGACAAAAGTCTCTAGAGAAGTGCAGTATGTATGTGGAAGAAAGTATATAACACCCCGCTTCAATCAGTCGTTTTTGGGGGCCACTGGTCTATCACACCAGTTATAATAAAACATTTTTATTGCGTTTGTCACTCTTTGTAGTATCGCTGCAGAACCGCTCAGCAGTCACAATGCTGCACAGTGGAAATGCACTATACTATGCTTTCTATATGTGCAAGTATTTTATACGTGTATTACACACCTATATACTGCACACCAAATAGTACACCTATACCAGTCCTTAAAAGGACCTTTGTGTACCTAGTAGCTAGTGATTTGCAGACTGTGCCTCAGTCCCTACACTAATAAAAGACTGCTGCAGAATAGGGCAGCAGTCAGCAGCAGTGCATCACAACCCTATATATTGTACACCTATACCAGTCCTTACAAGGACCTTTGTGGACCTAGTAGCTAGTGATTTGCAGACTGTACCTCAGTCCCTACACTGATAAAAGACTGTTGCAGAAACCAGCAGTAATCTGCAGCACAGCCCTGCACCAGCACCCTATATATGGTACACCTACAGTGGTGTGAAAAAGTGTTTGCCCCCTTCCTCATTTCCTGTTCCTTTGCATGTTTGTCACACTTAAGTGTTTCGGAACATCAAACCAATTTAAACAATAGTCAAGGACAACACAAGTAAACACAAAATGCAATTTGTAAATGAAGGTGTTTATTATTAAAGGTGAAAAAAAATCCAAACCATCATGGCCCTGTGTGAAAAAGTGATTGCCCCCTAAACCTAATAACTGGTTGGGCCACCCTTAGCAGCAACAACTGCAACCAAGCATTTGCGATAACGTGCAATGAGGCTTTTACAGCGTCCTGGAGGAATTTTGGCCCACTCATCTTTGCAGAATTGTCCTAATTCAGTTACATTAGAGGGTTTTCGAGCATGAACGGCCTTTTTAAGGTCATACCACAACATCTCAATAGGATTCAGGTCAGGACTTTGGCTAGGCCACTCCAAAGTCTTCATTTTGTTTTTCTTCAGCCATTCGGTGGTGGACTTGCTGGTGTGTTTAGGATCATTGTCCTGCTGCAGAACCCAAGTTCGTTTCAGCTTGAGTACACGAACAGATGGTCGGACATTCTCCTTCAGGATCTCTTGGTAGACAGCAGAATTCATAGTTCCTTTTATCACTGCAAGTCTTCCAGGTCCTGAAGCAGCAAAACAGCCCCAGACCATCACACTACCACCACCATATTTTACTGTTGGTATAATGTTCTTTTTATGAAATGCAGTGTTCCTTCTACGCCAGATATACTTGGACACACACCTTCCAAAGAGTTCCACTTTTGTCTCATCGGTCCACAGAATGTTGTCCCAAAAGTCTTGGGGATCATCAAGATGTGTTGTTGAGAAATTGAGACGAGCTTTGATGTTCTTTTTGCTCAGCAGTGGTTTTCTCCGTGGAACTCTGCCATGCAGGCCATTTTTGCCCAGTCGTCGCTGCGCTCTTGGGATAATTTTGGGCGGCAGGCCACTCCTGGGAAGGTTCACCACTGTTCCATGTCTTCGCCATTTGTGGATAATGGCTCTCACTGTGGTTCGCTGGATTCCCAAAGCTTTTGGAAATGGCTTTATAACCCTTTCCAGACTGATAGATCTCAATTACTTTCTTTCTCAATTGTTCCTGAATTTCTTTGGGTCTCGGCATGATGTGTAGCTTTTAAGGATCTTCTGGTGGACCTTACTGTGTCAAACAGCTCCTATTTAAGTGATGCCTTGATTGTGAACAGTCGTGGCAATAATCAGGCCTGGGTGTGGCTAGAGAAATTGAACTCAGGTGTGGACAACCACAGTTATAGTATGTTTTAACAAGGGGGGCAATCACTTTTTCACACAGGGCCATGATGGTTTGGATTTTTTTTCACCTTTAATAATAAACACCTTCATTTACAAATTGCATTTTGTGTTTACTTGTGTTGTCCTTGACTATTGTTTAAATTGGTTTGATGTTCCGAAACACTTAAGTGTGACAAACATGCAAAAGAACAGGAAATGAGGAAGGGGGCAAACACTTTTTCACACCACTGTATACCAGTCCTAACAAGGACCTTTGTGGACCTAGTAGCTAGTGATTTGCAGACTGTACCTCAGTCCCTACACTGATAAAAGACTGCTGCAGAAACCAGCAGTAATCTGCAGCACAGCCCTGCACCAGCACCCTATATATTGTACACCTATACCAGTCCTTACAAGGACCTTTGTGGACCTAGTAGCTAGTGATTTGCAGACTGTACCTCAGTCCCTACACTGATAAAAGACTGCTGCAGAAACCAGCAGTAATCTGCAGCACAGCCCTGCACCAGCACCCTATGTATTGTACACCTATACCAGTCCTTACAAGGACCTTTGTGTACCTAGTAGCTAGAGATTTGCAGACTGTGCCTCAGTCTCTACACTGATAAAAGACTGCTGCAGAAACCAGCAGTAATCTGCAGCACAGCCCTGCACCAGCACCCTATATATTGTACACCTATACCAGTCCTTAGAAGGACCTTTGTGGACCTAATAGTAATAACTAGCTAGTGATTAAACTGACTGTCCCTGCTGCACACATCGTCCTGTCCCTACACTGACAAAAGACAGCTGCAATCACCAGCACAGCAGTGCACTGAACCCTATATACTGTACTACACCTATACCAGTCCTTAAAAGGACTTTTGTAGACCTAATAGCTAGCAATTTCTGTCACTACAGTCTGTCCCTGCTCCACACAGCGTCCTGTCCCTACACTGACATAAGACAGGATGTAAAATGGCCGCCAGATTAGGTCTATTTATAAGGTAGGGGGTATGTCCAATTGTCCATGTGCTGTAATGTCTCAATTGGCTGTCCTGTACCACATGATGGATGTGTCATCATAGGTCAAATTTCTTTCACACAGTAAACACAGCGGCAATAGTCCGCCGATCGGGCGAATCGCGAACAGCCAAAATTCGCCACGAACCGACCGCCGGGCGAACAGTTCGGCCATCCCTATTGGGGATGGCCCCTTCCAACATGATTGCAGACTAGTGCATAAATCAAGGTCCATAAAGATATGGATGAGCGATTTTGAGGTGAAGGAACCTGACTGGCCTGCACAGAGTCCTGATGTCAACCAGATAGAACACCTTTGAGATGAATTAAAGTGGAGACTGTGAGCCAGGCCTTCTTGTACACATCCAGTGTCTGACCTCACAAATGAGCTTCTGGAAGAATGGTCAAACATTCCCATAGACACACTCCTAAACCTTGTGGACATTCTTCCCAAAATAATTGAAGCTGTTACAGCTGCAAAGGGTGGGCCAACTCAATATTGAACCCTACGGATGAAGACTGGGATGTCATTAAAGTTAATTTGTAGTCAGAGTCTTACACAGAGAAACAATAACCCCTAACTTACCAAGACCTGAGGGGTGCCTTGGCCTGGCTGGGCAGTACACCTGAAAAGAGGGCATACCTTGAATGTATGAAATGCACGATGAAAGAAAATTAAAGTTATCTGGGGTAACCAGGTGGGTGGGAACCAGAAACAGAGCCGACGCTGGAGCCATCAGAGGATGAGGGTTAAATAGCCCCCAGGCTCCTCCAACAAATTCAAGCTGGCCTGCGGCCAGCCTTCTAACTTGTGGTCAACGTCTTACATAGAGAAAGGATAATCCCTAGCTTACCAATAATAATAATCTTTTAATAAAGATTGGGTATCAATGAGCAGTCCAATAAAGAAGCGAATGCCCAGATAACTTCAGTGTGGGATTCCTTTTATGTACCTGCTGTAACAAGAACTACAGTGTACCATATACTTGATGATGAAAGAAGGAACCCCATGCCGGGAAGCTGTGGATGATGCCCTGATCCTGAATGAATGTCCAGAAAACTGTTTTGGATTTCAGTTTAATTTAGCAAGTAAATTCCTGACATGACAGACGAACTGTTTAGAGGTGAGAAGATAAATGTGAAAAGGCAGCAAAGAGCTATCAAGTGGAGCTCCAGCGGAGCTCCTGCTAATAGGTTTGAAAGCGAGTCAAGCACCACAACTGGACACCAGTTGCTATTGGTACTACGAAGCCCTGGCCCAACTGCCTATTCTTATTATTGTTGAGCTGTAAAGCATAGTAATCGGTAACCCTAGTGAGACTGCCTTTGAGCAGAAAAGGAGCCTGGCAGCTGGCCTGAGATACTTCTCCAGGTCTGAGAAAGTCAAAAAAAGCGCAAGTAAACAGCTGCCTTAATGGCCAGGCCTTCCAATTTATGGGCACAAAATTAGGTCCACAAAAGTTCTTTTAAGGACTGGTATGGTATAGGTGTAGTTCAGGATATAGGTTTGAGGCACTGCTATTCAAGTCATTGTTGCAGCAGATTGTCTTTTCTCAGTGCAGATAGGGACAGGACGCTGTGTGCAGCAGGGACAGTCAGTTTAATCATTAGCTGTTACTATTAGGTCCACAAAGGTCCTTTTCAGGATTGGTATGGTGTAATAGTACAGGATATAGTTTTGAGTGCAGTGCTATTCAAGTTATTGTTGCAGCAGCCTGTGTTTTGTCACTTTAAATAGGGACAGACAGGAAGCTGTGTGTAGCAGTGAGGGACAGTCAGTTTAATCATTAGCTGTTACTATTAGGTCCACAAAGGTCCTTTTCAGGACTGGTATGGTAATAGGGTTGTACACGTATAATATTCTTTCTTCCAAAGATAGAAAGAATATTATACTTGACTGCTGCCCTTCTGCTGCAGTAGTCCTTTATGAGTATAGGGACTGAGGTACAGTCTGCTAATCACAACCTACTAGTTCCACAAAGGTCCTTATAAGGACTGGTAAGGTATAGTGTACTACAGTATATAGGGTTGAGTGAGGTACAGTCTGCTAATCCTTAAGGACTGGTATAGGTCCACAATATATAGGGTTGAGGTGCACTACTGCTGACTGCTGCCCTATTCTGCAGCAGTCCTTTATCAGTATAGGGACTGAGGTACAGTCTGCTAATCACAACCTACTAGTTCCACAAAGGTCCTTCTAAGGACTGGTAAGGTATAGTGTACTACAGTATATAGGGTTGAGTGAGGTACAGTCTGCTAATCCTTAAGGACTGGTATAGGTCCACAATATATAGGGTTGAGGTGCACTACTGCTGACTGCTGCCCTATTCTGCAGCAGTCCTTTATCAGTATAGGGACTGAGGTACAGTCTGCTAATCACAACCTACTAGTTCCACAAAGGTCCTTCTAAGGACTGGTAAGGTATAGCGTACTACAGTATATAGGGTTGAGTGAGGTACAGTCTGCTAATCCTTAAGGACTGGTATAGGTCCACAATATATAGGGTTGAGGTGCACTACTGCTGACTGCTGCCCTATTCTGCAGCAGTCCTTTATCAGTATAGGGACTGAGGTACAGTCTGCTAATCACAACCTACTAGTTCCACAAAGGTCCTTCTAAGGACTGGTAAGGTATAGCGTACTACAGTATATATAGGGTTGAGTGAGGTACAGTCTGCTAATCCTTAAGGACTGGTATAGGTCCACAATATATAGGGTTGAGGTGCACTACTGCTGACTTCTGCCCTTCTGCTGCAGTAGTTCTTTATGAGTATAGGGACTGAGGTACAGTCTGCTAATCACAACCTACTAGTTCCACAAAGGGCCTTATAAGGACTGGTAAGGTATAGTGTACTACAGTATATAGGGTTGAGTGAGGTACAGTCTGCTAATCCTTAAGGACTGGTATAGGTCCACAATATATAGGGTTGAGGTGCACTACTGCTGACTGCTGCCCTATTCTGCAGCAGTCCTTTATCAGTATAGGGACTGAGGTACACTCTGCTAATCACAACCTACTAGTTCCACAAAGGTCCTTCTAAGGACTTGTAAGGTATAGTGTACTACAGTATATAGGGTTGAGTGAGGTACAGTCTGCTAATCCTTAAGGACTGGTATAGGTCCACAATATATAGGGTTGAGGTGCACTACTGCTGACTGCTGCCCTATTCTGCAGCAGTCCTTTATCAGTATAGGGACTGAGGTACAGTCTGCTAATCACAACCTACTAGTTCCACAAAGGTCCTTCTAAGGACTGGTAAGGTATAGCGTACTACAGTATATAGGGTTGAGTGAGGTACAGTCTGCTAATCCTTAAGGACTGGTATAGGTCCACAATATATAGGGTTGAGGTGCACTACTGCTGACTTCTGCCCTTCTGCTGCAGTAGTCCTTTATGAGTATAGGGACTGAGGTACAGTCTGCTAATCACAACCTGCTAGTTCCACAAAGGTCCTTCTAAGGACTGGTAAGGTATAGCGGACTACAGTATATAGGGTTGAGCGGGGTACAGTCTGCTAATCCTTAAGGACTGGTATTGGTCCACAATATATAGGGTTGAGGTGCACTACTGCTGACTTCTGCCCTTCTGCTGCAGTAGTCCTTTATGAGCATAGGGACTGAGGTACAGTCTGCTAATCACAACTTACTAGTTCCACAAAGGTCCTTATAAGTACTGGTAAGGTATAGTGTACTACAGTATATAGGGTTGAGTGAGGTACAGTCTGCTAATCCTTAAGGACTGGTATAGGTCCACAATATATAGGGTTGAGGTGCACTACTGCTGACTGCTGCCCTATTCTGCAGCAGTCCTTTATCAGTATAGGGACTGAGGAACAGTCTGCTAATCACAACCTACTAGTTCCACAAAGGTCCTTCTAAGGACTGGTAAGGTATAGTGTACTACAGTATATAGGGTTGAGTGAGGTACAGTCTGCTAATCACAACCTACTAGTTCCACAAAGGTCCTTCTAAGGACTGGTAAGGTATAGCGTACTACAGTATATAGGGTTGAGTGGGGTACAGTCTGCTAATCACAACCTACTAGTTCCACAAAGGTCCTTAAGGACTGGTATAGGTGTACTATTTGGTGTGCAGTATATAGTTGTGTAATACACATATAAAATACTTGCACATATAGAAAGCATAGTATAGTGCATTTCCACTGTCCAGAATTGTGACTGCTGAGCGGTTCTGCAGCGATATTACAAAGAGTGACAAACGCAATCCAAAAAAAAGTATTGTAACTGGTGTGATAGACCAGTGGCCCCCAAAAACAATAGATTGAAGCAGGGTGTTATATACCTTACACATACATACTGCACTTCTGTAGAGAGTTTTGTCACAGGGTCATTTAAAAAATGACAGGCAGAGGAAGAGGCAGGCCCTTCCGCAGGGGTGGTAGGGGTAGGGCAGGAGCAACAGGCTTGAGCCAAAGTGGGAAATTGCAGAAGGTGCGTGCGATTGCGTCAAAGGAAGCACCAGAATTGGTTGAGTGGCTCACTCTGCCTTACTCTTCTGCACCCTCTGCTGTGCATATTATGAGGGGCTCCCACCATCCTTGTGCTATGCTCACTATGAGGGTCTCCCACCATCCCTGTGCTATGCTGACTTCCTCCTGGGGCTGCTTACGGTTCAGGTGTCAGTGCTGTATATCACGGTGCTGGTGCTGGTGATCATCTCCTGCACCCTCTTCTTTGCCTACCCTGACCTTCCCTCGCCTCCATTGTCTCAAGAGTCCTGGATTTTCAGAATTTTACATATAAAAAAAGAATGCTTGTAGTTGTCGATCCCAGATTCACCTCATACATGTGTTATGTCATTGGCCATGTGGTGGGACTATGTGTGCACAGCTAGTAATTATTTTGTGGCTGCAAATATGACCTGTAGGTTTGTAAAGTTCACCACCCCTGTGCTGTGATGACTTCCTCCTGGGGCTGCTTATTATGAGGGGATCCCACCATCCCTGTGCCATGCTCATTATGAGGGGCTCCCACCATCCCTGTGCTGTCCTGACTTCCTCCTGGGGCTGCTTATTGTGAGGGGCTCCCACCATCCCTGTGCTGTGCTGACTTCCTCCTGGGGCTGCTTACGGTGCAGGTGTCAGTGCTGTATATCACGGCGCTGGTGTCAGTGCTTTATGTCACGCTGCTGATGTCAGTGCTCTCTATCACGGTGCTGGTGTCAGATCACTCTATCACGGTGCAGGTGTCAGTGCTCTATATCACGGTGCTGATGTCAGTGTTTTATGTCATGGTGCTGATGTCAGTGCTCTCTCTCTATCACGGTGCTGGTGTCAGATGACTCTATCACGGTGCAGGTGTCAGTGCTCTATATCATGGTGCTGGTGATCATCTCCTGCACCCTCTTCTTTCCCTACCCTGACCTTCCCTCTCCTCCATTGCCTTCATGCGCTCCACAGTCCTGAATTGTCAAAATTTCACATATAAAAAAAGAATGCTTGTAGTTGTCGATCCCAGATTCACCTCATACATGTGTTATGTCATTGGCCATGTGGTGGGACTATGTGTGCACAGCTAGTAATTATTTTGTGGCTGCAAATTTGGCCTGTAGGTTTGTAAAGTTCGCCTCCCATTGAAGTCAATGGGGCCCGCCGTGAATGTTACGGTTCGTGAACTATCGGCCGCGTTCGCGTTTCGCGTTCGCGAAACGTCCCATCGGAAGTTTGTCCATCATTAATCCCCAAACTGTTCCCAAAGTTTGGCGCATGAAATGCGCTTCTGGAAAAATGGTTAAACACTCCTAAAACGTGTGGACAGCCTTCCCAGAAAAGTTTAAGCTGTTATAGTTGCAAAGGGTGGGCCAACACAATATTGAACCCTACGGACGAAGACTGGGATGCCATTAAAGTTCATGTGTGTTTAAAGGCGTGTAGAAGTCAAGACTCACATGATAACTAGTTGTTCTGGTTATTAGATTTGGAAGGCATGACTATGTAGTGCAAAAGCCTGCCTAACTGCACACAAATTAAAAGTGTTTAGGTTTTACCTCATATTATATGGTTTTGGTAGCTCTAAAGGAAAACTGTACAGTAAAATTATATAATATATGGCCATCCTTAGTTGTGTCAATATGTGTTGTTTTAACGTGACAATAGCCTATTGCTAACCCAATTGCTTACCCAAATAATTTTACATGGTTTTCAACAGATATATAAGGCTTGTAGTACAAATGTTGTAATAAATACCCAATTTCTCTAAAGTTCCATGTTGTGATAAATTGTCAAATCCATATACTCAGGTACACCTTTATATTTTGGCTAGAACAAAAAAATCCTACAGAGACTAAATTGAGTTACAGATTGTTTTTTCTCTTGTTTCAAGAAGTATAAAACTTGGAATCGACCACATGTACGAAATCAGAACTGTCCTAATAGACTCAGCTCACTGTGAAACATACATAATTCCATTGCCAGGCTAGAATGCAGACATATTCTAGCAAACAAAAAGCCTAGCTGTCACTCTTTTGTACATCATGTTGGAAAGCTATAAGGCAATGAATAATTTATGTGGTTAAAAGCGATTTTATTTTGCAACTTATAAATATAATGTGAAATGTTCTTTTTGCTTCTCTAATAATAACAATGCCTTAGGTGAAGTTCCTGATCCTGAATACATTTCTGCACTATAACTACATTTCAGTATATGAAATGTAAGTACATATATTAAATGTGTAGTAGAATCATTCATATGTGGTTTATCCTTCTCAAAGACAGGCCTTTTGTGATATAAAAGATTACAGAGGACATGTAGCTGAATTATGTAATATACATTGTACACAATAGCATAAGGGAAAGAAGTTACAAATAAATCAGATAACATTTAAAGTGGATCTCCGGGCAGTATTAAAAATAAGCTGGAGACACTGCATTGTGATTATGAAGTACCATAGCCATTTACAATTGCAGCCTGTCCATAGAGGGTGCACAGGCGCTGCCCACCTAGCCATGCATCCGGCCCCCTGATCTACATATTAGGGCGCCGCACAATGGATTACAATGGGGGGGAGTGTTTTTTTTAAGCACTTGATTAGAGCCAGAGGCTAATAGGCTTCTAAAAGGGCGGGCTCGGGGTGCAGAGCACTGTGCCCCGAGCCCACCCAGTTGTGTGACGTTAGCGAATGAATTTTCACACTAAAGTTCCTCGCCGTCAATCAGGAGCCATGTCGTGAGACCTGTTTCCTGATTGGCAAAAGCGTCAGGCGATCCTATTGGATGCCTAGCGCTTAGGCAGAAGAGAGAAGACACATTGCGGAGGAAGCTGCTGGAGGAGCGGACACCGGAGACACTGCCCGCAACCCGCATGGCAGGTGGACCGTGCTGGAGGACACTGCAGCTCACCCCTTAGATCGGGTAGTGCCGGACCGGGGTGGGAGGGTGGTAGTGACACGCTGCCAGCCTCCCGGGGGCTGAGTAGTAGTGCTGCCCTGCCATCCGTCCGGGAAGGTAGTGGTGCCGCCCCACCAACCGCAGGTGGTAGTGTCACTTCACCTACTGCCTACTGGATATTTTTACAGCTGCTTCTAGAGGCGTCTGATCTTTTTTCCTGCCTCTAAACACCCCTCCTTGTTAGCCTATGTATCCATGCTCACTTAGTCTTTTAGCAGCATTTAGTGATAGGAGCTTTTAGAGGCAGGGAAAAAAAACACGCCAGTACATCCAGGAGCAGCAGAGTTTGGGCAGACAAAATGCTTGACACTACTAAAAGCTGCAAGAAGCTGATTCATTTCAATGGCCAGAATAAATTATTTATTCTGGCCAATGAAATAAATTAACACCCAAGAGCTTGATGCCTTTAAAAGCTCCTAAAAGCTTGTAAAAGCTTTAGACACTTTTACAAGCGTCTTTTTCGACAAAAATGCTGCTGGCTTCTAAGTGAGTTAAAAAAATGTCCTAAGTGCATGAGGCAATAATGTTGTTTGTTGTAGACCAGAATGAAGGTACTGATCTACTGTCATGCATCTATAGTGGTTCTAAAGCCAGAATGTTTATTACCCAGTAATTGTATCGCCCCCTCACCTCCCTAAATACTTACCTATCTCGATACAGCGCTGTGCCTGTCTGCAGTGGCACTTGTCTGTGTTTCCCTCCTTCACAGCACACAGAGGCAGCAGTGGATGCCATTGGCTTCTGCTGCTGTCAATCAAATCATGTGAGGAGGGAGCTGGAGGGCAGGGCCTATGCTATAGGGGCAGACACAGAAGAGGAGGAGCAGAAAGCGACAACAGGGCACCCTAGAAAATTAGGTTTGGGCCTTCATTATGCAATACCATTGCACAGAGCAGGTAAGTATAACATATTTTTATTTTAATTTTAAAAAATTATACTTTGCAACCGCTTTAAGACAAGGAGGGCTTGCTAAGGAGATGAGACTGCCAGTCATGCAAAGGAAAAGCAGACCAGAAATGCTGTGCCTTGGTAGATCTGTTCTTAATCTGGTCGAGTCCTTAGCATATTCCTAATTAAAAAGAAGGCCACCACTTGTTGATCTAACCTTCCTCAGCTCTCTAAGTCAGGGGTTAAAATTAGGTATGGAAGAGTTAAATGTCATATCACTGTCAACCAATTTGACTCTGACTCTGAGACTTGACGTTGATGCCCCAGGATTAGGTTCTAGATTAGGTAACATGCTTCATTGTACCCCCCTGTGTTATGCTGTATAATTATTTGATCGTAGCCCATATCATTCCCCAGCTATATTCACTCCCAGATAGCCTAGATCCAGCCTTCACGGGACATAGAGGCCAAGAAACGAAAACGTTTTTGACCTTAAAGCGGAGGTCCACCCTAAAGTGGACCTTCCGCTCATTGGAATCCTCCCCCCCTCCGGCGCCACAATTGGCACCTTTCAGGGGGGAGGGGGGTGCAGGTACCTGTACAGTACAGGTATCTGCACCCACTTCCGGGATAGCTCTCTGCGGAATGGGGCGTAGATTACGCCCCTTTCCGAAAGTCCCCCGCTGCTTGCTGAGAAACACACAGATCCCAGAGGCAGCGCGACTCGCGCATGCGCAGTAGGGAACCGGGAAATGAAGCCGAAAAGCTCCACTTCCTGATTCCCATAACCAAGATGGCAGCGGCAGCACCCGAGAGACGATCGAGAGATCGGCTTCGGGTGCCGACATTGCGGGCGTGCTGGACAGGTAAGTGTCACTATTTTAAAAGTCTGCAGTATTTGTAGCTGCTGGCTTTTAAAAAAAAAGAAAAACGTGGACTCCCGGTGGACTCCCGCTTTAAAAGAAATTCATCCTTTATATGCTAAAGGCATGCATTAAACAAATTGAAGCAATCTTCTGTTACTTGTAGGTCAGTTCAGCCTGTGGCTGGGGCCAAAAGGCTG
This sequence comes from Lithobates pipiens, assembly GCF_037356315.1. NCBI lineage: Eukaryota > Metazoa > Chordata > Amphibia > Anura > Ranidae > Lithobates > Lithobates pipiens. The sequence continues at coordinate 79,549,978 of NW_027507903.1, forward strand.
GTACCCAAGTTAAAGAAATGGCACACAAAGTCCAGGAAAAAGGTTGAACAATTATTATACAGATGATTTGCCAGTAAAACTGATAAGGCTACACTATAACCACCCACCTAATATTCAGCAGCAGGGGCGGACTGACAACTCATGGGGCCCCCAGGAAACAGATTATGGGGACACACAGTATACACACACACACACACACACACACACACACACACTCACTGAGAAGCTACTGGAGAGGCGGGGCAGCTATAATTTTGGGATTTTTAAAAAAACACAGAGAAAAATAAATTCAATACCTTCGGCATCTCCCTATCCTTTGTAACCAGATGATCTTCCTCGTTCTTTATGGGGCCAATATGGCCTGTCCTCCCTTTTTTACTGTTTACATACTTATATAAGAATTTCTTGTTTATTTTTTGCTTTCTTCCGCAACGTGTCAGGAAAGGCATCACCTGCTGGTGGCACTGTCAGATCTATGGGCCGCAGTACTGATGTCCACCAGTGGGTGTCTCCCGGCAGTCTGGAGTCAATATCATCTCCTGCAATCAGGCGTAATCTGAGACTGATTGCAGGATGTGCACTTTTACGGCAGATGCTTGCACACATTGCCTTGACATTGTTCCTTGAGCCCTGACCTGTGTTGCTATCCTAAAACCTGTATCCTGTGATCCTGTTGAGTTGACAAAATCCTTCTTGAGTTCAGACTGTAGTAACAAATCCACCGCCTCTACGTCTGTGGCAGATGACCTCAGATTCCGACACTCAAAAGCAGGGCTGGATTTACCATTGGGCTTGACTGGGCTCAAGCCCATGGGCCCCGCCCAATAGGGGGCCCCATGGGCCCTGCCGAGATACATAGCCGAGTGTACTCGGCTCGCTCCACTCACAGTCATGCTCAGTCCCGCCCTATGATGGACATAACACAGGGGCTGGGTGTGACTGTGAGCTGAGCTGAGTACACTCGGCTACTCTCGGCTCCACTCGGGACTGCGAGAGGACCCGAGAGCCTCCGAGAGGACCTGAGAGCTGCCAAGAGGACCCGAGAGCCGCCAAGATACACAGGCGCCATTTTTAAACTTCAAGACTGCAATGACAAGGCTGTAAATGACACTGGGGCAAGGCTGCAAATGACAAGGCTACACTGACAAGGCTGCAAATGACAAGGCTACACTGACAAGGCTGTAAATGACACTGTTCAAGGCTGCAGATGGATGGGCAAGGCTGCAGATGGACACTGATCAGGCTGCATTGATGGACATTTAAATGTAAGTTTTTTTTCCTTAAAATTCCCTACTAAATTTGGTGTGCGTGTTATACGCCGACACGTGTTATACGCCAATAAATAGGGTAATGTATAGAAGGTAGGGCCCGAAAGTGACTCAAGCCCAGGGGCCCCTACCACCCTCAGTCCTGCCCTGCTCAAAAGTGGCAGGTGGCAAGGAAACAAACCCAGTGTGGAATCCCTCTGTGAAAACTTCCACCAAAAATGTGCTCAACCATAGTAACGGATGGGAGGCTAAATAAGCCTGTAAAAAAGGCACATTGATGCGGCTTAGTTAAATGGACTTGTTCTGTCTCAGTGTACAGGCCAATTTGGGGTGAGCCCTGAAACAGCTGGTACAGATATGTAAAAGACGGCACTGGCTATATTTGCATGAACCGAGACTGAAATTGTTACAGATCTGTGATTTGCCTAGAAAATTAATGGGCCGGCCTAACTTGTCACAGGGTGCGGGATGGACTGGGGTTGGGAGTGCAGTGCCTGAGTCCCTGGATGCCCCTGGTAGTGATGGGAGTTCCAAATTGAGGCACCAGGAAGCAGTGTGAGTGGATGATTGTCAAGTAACACAAACCGGTGATCTAAGCCCAGCAAAATGCCGGCAAAACAATTCCGTGTCTATGTTACTTCACACCGTCACCATTTGGTATTGAGCAAAACAGGCAGAGGCCTTGGTAGAAAATGAACAATGATAGTCATAAAATTTGACCCCCCCATACTTCTGATCTAACTCTACCACTGTGTAAAGGTAAAGGTCCAACTGTTCCCACTTGAGTGAACTCACAGAGCAAATGACATCTCTGAACAAACTAAAGGCCAGGACAAACTCTGGGATGGAGAGCTTGTGGCTGAGCCTATGATCCCTGGTCTTAACTACCACCGAAAAATCACCGCAAGCTTATGACCTATTATCGGCAACATCATGGGCAGCTATCAACAGGAATGCTAAATTAGCATCTTTGCCCTCCAGAATGTCCTTCCTGATGTTTACGGGAATAAAATGTGCCGGGGTAATGGGGGGAACACCCATGCTATTACCTGGGCCTATAGGTACAGGGCTTGGTACCAAGGAGGTCCCGGGACCTACTGATGTCCCTGGAGTGGTAGACAGTCCTGACACTGGGTTCGGCTGAGTCTCCAAAACCTCAAACCTTGCACGCAATTCTTGGCAGGAAGAGGCCAGGGAACTCAGGGTAGTGTGAATCTGAGATAGGGATAAGGTGACAGTCCAAAGGGTAACTTGCTCCGCGCTAGAGCCTGAAGCACAGGGGAACAGTAACCTGAACAGCTCAGCCTTGCACGCTGAAGCCATGTATGAAATACCCCTGTGCTGCAGTTCAGCCATGAGTCTTGGGAAGGTCCAGGTTCTTAAGGAGGTTGTGTTACCATGTTCCGCTGCCTGTGACATGACCTGCATAAAATCGAGAACAACGTCATAAGCCAAGAAAAGTAAATCAACTGTACCCATCACCTACCTTAGATCAACCGGCTTCCTCTCCCCCTGTTTTTTTTTGTGAAATGACAAAGGTACGTTTGAGCAGTACTGAAGTGTGTCAGCCTTGTGAATTTACAAGGCCGAGTTACCTGAGGCGTAAACAGGCAAATTAACAACGAGAACTCAGGCCTTTGAAACTTGAAAATGTGTCAGGCTACCAATGTGAGTAGTGAAATGATCATAGCATGAGTCGTGTGAGAACAGATAAGGTGACTTGCCACTGTTCAAGCCAATTAGAAACAACCATCTCAATCTGTACATACCTATAAACAGGATAGGTAGTGCTGCAGTAGTATCGCCACGACCTAATCGTGAAGATGTGACACTAACAAGAATGTGAAAACAGAAATTAAGGAGGAAGGAGCCTGAATGTGCCAATTAAAAATGATCATCTCAATTCATTTGGCACCCATAGACGTGATGGGTAATACTACAGTGGTGTATGGCCGTGAGACCCAAGGTGTAACAAACTACCTGTACCGTGAAATGGTAAAACAGACAACCAACTTGGAATGAACTGATCCGGGAAGAAAACAAAACAAAATAACTCAGAGAATATGTTGAACCGTAGTTAACACCACTATGGAAATAAAACAAAAACACAAAGCTACCACTTAGAAACCATGTATACGTACTGAGTCGGGTTTGAGAAAAGAAAATAACCACCCCTGAAAATCCATTGTGAGGAAAACAAATGATACCTACAAGAAAAATGTCTGCAACTGCAAAATAACACTTGAGCCCTATTGATGTGTAGAAAACCAACTATGGAAAAGGGACATAAGCATACAAAACTACCACTCAGTATGAATACGTACAACATGTATGTGACTAATCTAGGACCAGGATTCGTCTACACTATGTATGTCTTCACATATGATCCCTTGACCTAGAAACTGGGGTGCCCCGCTGGCCATATCCTTAAATGTAATCATGCTGAAACCACAAAGAATCTGTGAAAGCAGCAGGAGGAGTGAGACTTGGTGTCTAAGTGGAACTGAACCAATTAAAATGTGAGAAACCTCTCCCCTGAAATGAAAAACATGCCCCCTGAAATATGTAAACCCCCCTGTGGCAGCAGCAGAAAAGCCGTCGCCCGTAAATGACGCTCATGCGTGAGCCACCATCGACAGGGAAGGAGGGACGGAGGGCAGGCTTTATGCAGCCCGACTCCTCCCACAAACACAGGCTGACCTGTGGTCAGCCTTAAATAGTGCCCAGGGGTTGTCCAAAGAGTCATCAGGGCACCCTACTTCCTCACTAGAGATGGCAGTCAGGTCTCCAGAGGTGTCTACAGGACTACTGGGTCTCAAAGAGAGTCTCAATAGGATGAGAGTACCAGTCAGCAGGAATTTCTTGCACTGGACAGCTTCTGTAGGAGGGGTATCTGGCATGGTGGCTGCACTTAGGGAAGCTGTACAGGTCAGTATAAAGTCTGGGGTTCACTGTGAGCAGGCAGGTAGGTATATTTTATTGCAGAGGAGCCATTGCATGCCTCTTCTGCAATAAAATGCCTGTCAGTGTATCATTGCAGACCTTTTGTTCTGCTTTAATGGTTGAGAACAGTGATTAATTTTGACACTTGATTCTGATTTGAAAGCATTACACAAGGATCTGATTTTGATGTCTGAGTGTGGTGTCTAATTTAATACCTGGCTGTTTTGTCTGATCTTAGTACCTGATTACAGCGTCTGAATGAATGCTTAAAGAAGATGCAAAGCCAACATTTCATCTTCCCGATATGTGTTTGCTGTACTATGTACTTGAAAAAGTATTCTGTTCTCTTTGTTTTACTTCCTTTGTGTAAAATGCCTGGTGTTCCTGCCAGTCACTCTGCTTTCCTATTAAAAACTGACCACACAAAGCAGTAGAACACACCATGGTCAATTGTCTAGTTGTGCTGGGAACTCAGCTTGCTTTCCTCCAATGATCAGACTTATCCTGACACCACCACCCCGCACAGCTTTTCACTATGAAGATCAGAGCTCTGCTGCCCCCCCCCCCCCCAACTTCTATGCAGCAGAGAACAGAGGGAATGTGATAACAAGCAGAACAAAATGGTATTTATAATGTGTTTTTTATATCTATACACAAAAGTTTTGCTTTTCATTTCTATTTTAAACTGAATGGGTTGTTTTACAAAGTAAGGGGTTACAATCACTTTAACGCTGTGACGTCATCAGCCTGCCTCTACACCCTAGCCAACCAGAGGAAGCTGTGTATTCATTCACAGAATACAAAGCTGCCTATGAATGGTTGAGTGCTACTCAGACCAACTCTTATTTAGTTCTGTGTGTGAGACACAAAGTGTCTTTCTTACAGCCGCAAAACACAGCATTGTCTACGGCATGCTGCTGAGGCTACATACATGTAGCTCTTACCCCCAAAGGGCCTGTACTATGCTATTTCCACCCCCCATGATTTGGCTCAACCTGCTTGACACAGCTGTGCAGCAGTGTTGGTGTGAAACCCAATGATAAAAGATAATTGAACAGTCACAGATTATATTCACTTTACCTGTGTTGTCACCTGGGCATAAACTGCTACACCTGTTTGCAGTATGAATAAGCCTCACAACAGATTGTATTAAACTAAAAGATAAGTTTACTAGAACAGGTTTAAACATAAAACACAAGAAACGTTATTGGTATACAGTACTGAAGCAAACAGTTGTGAATGGCTATCACATGAGAGCTACCTGTAACACTCCTGCAGGTGTGTCTCCAAGTGCGACCAATGCTCAGGCAACAACCACAGCACTGGGCACCTTCCAACTTCCAGTACACTGTGCAGACACTATGAGATCTGTAATGTGCTACACAGTATTTGAACAGAATGATAAGGCAATATAATTACTCAATATTCCCCCTACAGTCTCTAGTTGGTAATAGCAACACTGTAAGGCCTTACAGTAAGGAATATAGCCTCTTGTCTTCTTTTCTTCAGCTAGCCATTTATACTGCAGTACTTATAATCTGCAGGAGTTCTGACCAGTAAAGCAGTGTAGAATAATAGAAAGCAGTAACTTCAATTGTGCAAAGTATGTGTGAACTCCTTCCCTGGGAATGTACTTCCAGTGGCAGTTACTTGGTAATGAAATCAGGCTTGAGGCCTATGTACGTGTAACTCTATTGAACTGAATTGTTCCGTGGGACTACCGGTCCCAGTAACACTATAAAGTTAGTCTAATTATGTGAGGTGCAGTATTAGACTTCTGGGCAACAGCCCACACACCACACCATGTCCAGGCAGATCTTTTGGTTCCCAGTCCTGCCACAGTCAGCTTCGTTGCGCTGCACTGCTCTGCACAAAGACCAGGACCTCTGTCTGGCTCCATGAGATGTCTCTGGATCCTCCCCGATCCAACCACACCGCTGCTCCAGCAGGCTGTAGTGCAGACTATCTGTGGTGCACCAAGCAGGCCGCAGTGCTCTTTGGAGGCACACCCACAGATCCCTGTGGGCAGCAAGAAGAGAAAGAAGATGCCACATGGGGCCTTTTATTACCTACCCAGCATGCAGTTCAGCCACTCAGTGTTCATGGGTAAATGAGTGGGCATTCTGGGTAGCTGAGTCCTTTCTTAAAAGAAAATGATTAAGTCATTTCCTGTTAGGCTTTCCCTATGCTCTTGAAATGAGAAATAAACAAAGTTCATTTTACGTTTATATTCCTAGAGGGAGCCAAATACCAATTTATAGCACTGCCTATTGTTTTGCATTACATAGCTTTAGAAGGCAAAAATACCAGTGCTACATACAGTTCATACAGTGCTTAGAGCCAGTACAGCACTTATGTTCCATTCACACCTGGGTGTTTTTGGGTGTACTGATTAAATAAAAAAAAACGGACGTTGTGTTTACATACAACAAAAATGTTATAGCCTGCATATCCAGTTTTGTCGTCTGAAATTTCTGAATTGGCTGTCCAAAGCACGGTACTAATGATTAGAAAACTGGCAGATCGTTTGTCGGACGAAATTTTACTTAAAATTTTCTTATAGTGTGTACGGGCTTTAAAGCTTGAACAAGTACCTGATCGCTGTCTCAGGTTTTTAGGAAACACTGGGAATAGCTGATGATTACATTTTAAATTGCTAGGGAGGATGATCAAAATTGCAAGGGCATGTGAGTTAAAGTATAACTGATGTGAAAATCTTTTTTTTTTTTTTTTTTTAGTTTTGCATAGAGGATAAAGAGATTAGAACTCTTGCCAGGTTTTTATTGCTGTCTGAGCCCCTGTTAGTGTGATTCAAAACTCTCTATTTGTCCTGTTTATCTCCAACAGTGCACCTAAAAAAAAAATCCCACATTTGTGGTTGTCCCCAGAACAGGAATAGTGGAGATATCTTCCAATGTGTATACTAGTTCTGGTGACACCCCAAGATTTCCTTCTATTTTGACTATGGGACAGGAAGTGAAGGGAAATCTCCCCAATTGTACACAGATGGAAAAAAATAAACCTTACAAGGGTTATAATGATCCCTTACTCTATCCAAAATGAAAAAAAAAACAAGTTTTGTCTTTAGTTCTGCTTTAAGTTTCTCCTAAAGTTAAAGGGGTTGTAAGGTCGGAAGGTTTTTTTTTATCTTATTCCATTCTATGCATTAAGATAAAAATCCTTCTGTGTGCAGCTGCCCCATAATACTTACCTGAGCACCATCTCGATCCAGCAATGTTGCAGGAGTGTCTTGGCTTTCCAGGACTTACCCTCCTCATTGCCTGAGACAGCAGCACGGTGCCATTGGCTCCCACTGCTCTCAAAGTCAGTGAGCCAATGTGGAGAGAGAAAGGGAGATGGCCGAACCACGGCTCCGTGTCTGAATGGACACACAGAGCGGCAGCTCGGTTGCCCCCATAGCGATCTACTTTTTGTGAGGGCATTCGGCAGGGGGAGGGGGGCAGGAGCGCCGGTGAGGGACCCGAGAAGAGGAGAATCTGGTCTGGTCTGTGTAAAAACATCACACAGAGCAGGTAAGTATGACATGTTTGTTATTTTTAACTGAAAAAATTGTCTTTAGTATTACTTTAAGTCTTTCCTAAAATGAACACTGTACACAAAATCATTACACAAATAGGCTGCACACCTCCAAAAATATTATAATAATAATATGAAATATTTACACTGTTTAACCTAAAGCTAAGCTCCAAACTTTGTAAAGATTGCTGAAATGTGCCATCATCCAGATCTACTCTATAGAACTCACTGCCATATAATGACTGCACTGTATGACCTTAGGACTACTCACCTTCATACAGTCCACCAATCCTGACATGGTGGGTCTGCCCTTTAAAAACATATTCTGAGAAAATCCATTTATAGGAATCATTTTTAATTTTGCTAATTTATTACAGTCCACAAGAGAGATTCTTGTTTCAACATAGATTATAAAATATACTTTGTCATGAAGGCCAAAATGTTTTGTAGTGTGAAGGTCAAACTAGCTTCTAATATTCCCCGAAGAAGCAAAGCAGATATCATTCGCTTTTATCAGGGGACTAATTATGGGCTAACATAAGGGGATACAGTTCACTAACCTAACTTATTTTTCTTGATAGTCTTACAAATGTGAATTATCTTTTCTTAGCAGAAAACAATAGGAGAATATTCTAGGCAGGATATAATCTTTGGAAATGTTTTATCTCCTAAACAGTCTAATGGTTACATGTCTTTTTAGCATACAGTAGCATACAAATAGTATACAATAAGGAAATAAAAGACGATTCCCTTTTCTTTTATAGCAAAGTAATATGAGTCTTTGTGGGGACATTGTATACCGTATGACAGCTCAAAAAGGGGCCATGTTTTTCTTTCATTTAAAATAAGTCAATGGGACTGTACAAAGCTATTAGAACAAGAGGTCATTAAGTACCGTACAGTGTGTGGCTGAAATCCTACAACCGGTGCCTTTATGACATCAGCCACCCCTCCAATTTCTGCACCATCTGTCCTACTACCTTAAAACACAATTGCAGCTTGGCTTAAAGCCCAAATCCAGTTTGGATTAAAGCTCGACATGGGCAAAAAATTGTAAAAAAAAAATCACTCTCCAATGTGAGAAAAGGGATGAGAATGGAAAAATAGGACAGTTGCTGAAGCTGGCCAAAGGTCTATTCCCAGACTCAAAAATGAGATGGACTGTCTCGGTACTAATAACAAACAATGTGAATGATATAAAAAAAATATTTATTACATATAAAAATGACATACAGGGTACATTAACACAACCATTTTTTGAGGAAATTATATTTAAAAAAACAAATACTCTCGGTTCCCCCGAAAAATATCTGCTGTTGAAGCAAATCTCAAAATTGATTTTATCCTCTACTGGTTTCGGGGGTAACCGCTTCTTCAGGAGGAATAATCTATAAAATAGATATTAAAGTAAAGCACAAATCGAATACATTACATTCAAAGTTGCAAACAATTAGGCTCAGCAAGTTATACATTCATATCTGACACTTTTCAATGTGAGTTAAAACAAAAAAAAATTCTAATTGCAATACTTAACCTATCTTCAGTGTTGTCCCCCAGAGACTCACCAGGTTACCAGTGTTTCTTTTCCAGGTTGAATAATACTCAGCCTCATTAAACCCACTCACTCGTAAAGGCTGTAGAAGGGATCAGAGGTGTTCCAAGGGTGGAGGGGAGGAAAACAGGGTGAAAAGAAGTGGAGATCCCAAGCTCTGAGTTGGGACTTGAATTGTAAATATATTCACTAGCCCCTCTAGTGATGACAAATCAATCTGTCCTTCACAGCTCTATACCTGGCACCGCCATCTTCTCCAACAGTTTTCTGGATTACTCTTCTCTTATTTTCACATACTGCTAAGCTGCTCATAATGCAACTCCAAAAATCAATGTGTCCTCATCACCCAGCTGCATTCCCACCATCTTATACATGCCAGAGGATAATGCAAGGTGTATTCTGAGCTGTGCATGTGTAGCAAGCAGTGTACACTTTTAAAAATTGCTAGGAGAGAGAGATTTTTCTTTTTAATCAAAAAGTTTTTATTGAGATTTATCAGTTTTTCACATAGTAAAACATTCAAACAATTAAACTACAACTTCTGGTAATAGTCATACTTAATCTACATACAGACATCTTCAAAATGCAGATGTTTTAACAATGTTTACATCTTCATTGTATAGATTAAGGATAACAAGTTATGGGATTCATAAGAATAGAGGTGTCGAAACCCATGTATCTATAAGACTGTCTCCACCATATATAACCATGCAATTGATCTTAAAATATTACAAAAGTATCAAACATGCCATGCTGTGTGATTTGTGCATTCATTTCCAACATCCATACACATCTCACTGGGTCGCGGAAAAGGGGCAGGGGATCCCATATTCTCAAATGTAGGGCATGCCAGTCAGTCCTTTGAAAGGGGCATGGGGAAGCCAAACACGATTTAGATTTTTTCAAACTTTGAGGGTCAGTTTCTGTGTTGGTAAACTAGTTTCTGTCTTAAAAAGGTATTATTTAAGTTTTCCACTCTTCCAGGGCTGGTGGATGCAGAGACATTCATTTCTGGGCAATTAGTTCCAGCCTGGAATACAACCCAAACAATAGGGATATAAGTGTTCTCAGGTAAACCTGTCTCCTCCCTACTGAACAGAAAATCCCCTTGGTCTTTAATTACGTTCTCACAAGACTAGTCCCAGATGTTAGCACCTATGGGAAGACAGGAGAATATGCACACACCAAGCCACACAAAAAGAAAATGGCAAAGTCTGAATCACCACAGTGTTGGTCCAGAAGACAGCCCCTAGCCATAGACAGTAGCCAATGTACCTGAATTACTCCATAGGAAAATTACTCTAGGAAAAAAATATATACAGTATCTCACAAAAGTGAATACACCCTTCACATTTTTAAAAATATTTTATTATATCTGTTGTGGCGGCTCCTGAAGAGCACGCGCTATGCGTTTTTCAAAGTTAAGGTTATACCTAAACTGCAGTTTGGTTTGGGTACAATTGTCTAAATTTGTCACATTTGGGCACTGTCTCTTCTGGCAGGCATGGAACTATGGTCTGGTTAGGTGCTTAAGTTACTCTCTCTTGGAGCCCGCCCAGTGGGAGTGGCACTCTTGTTTTGCTTTCTGGGAGAGGGTATTTAAGATGCGGACGTCACGTGGTTCAGGGTTCCGGTCCAGAATGATGTACTGACTTTATGGTCCTGGTCCTCCTGACCAGCCCCCAGGAGGGCTATGGCCTGGGGTGTGGATCCACCCAATCTTTATGTCTCAGGGCTGGCTAGCCGAGACAAGGAAACTAAAGGAGGATTCTGAGATGGTTGGGTACCATCTTCGGTTTGGGAGAGACCCAGTGACTTCAAGCATTTCAGGGGAGGACTCTTCAGAAGAAGACCACGTACGGGTTGGTTTCTTAGTAAGAGCCTGGAAGTACCCAAGAGAATCTGGTTTCGTGGATATCGCCAAACTGGCTGAAAGATCCAGGTATCCTACGAGTGTTCTTCAAGTTTAGTTTCTCTATGTGTTCTACAACAATGTCTGTCTCAGAGACCTTATCTTGTATGTTCTACAACAACGTCTGTGGCAGAGACTTGTTCCTGAGTAAGCACCTTGTTGGCTGCTAGGCCTTGTGAGAGAAGGACTGTCCAACTTGAGTGAACATCCAGTTGCGACTGGCTATTCTCTGGATGCAGTCAGAGTAAGCAAGTTCTTCAACATTTTGACTTTGACATTAAGAGTACCTGAACTTCCTTTCCAACCCTCTGATCCCAATTTAAGAGACTGTTCATTGTCCAAGTTTTTGCAAATAAAATCTATTCAAGTGGATCTGTTGTCAGTCACTCAAGTTACTGGGCCAACTACCATGGGACACCCCTAGATGTGAAGCGAGTGGAACAGAAGGTAACGATAAGCCCAAATCTAACCAGCAGCTCCTTCGGGGGTAGTGCTACATATCTTTTCATGTGACGACACTGAAGAAATTACACTTTTCTACAATGTAAAGTAGTGAATGTACAGCTTGTATAACAGTGTAAATGTGTCCCCTTAAAATAACTCAACACACAGCCATTCATGTCTAAACCACTGATAACAAAAGTAAGTACACCCCAAGGGAAAATTTGGCCCAAAGTGACAAAACTTTGTGTGGCCACTATTATGGAAAGAAGGAAAGGAAACTACCTACCAAAAAATGGAGGAAGCCCTTCCTGGAGGTACAGAAGCAAGGAGAGAGGACACAGGAGTAGGTCAGCACAACTGGGAAATCTCCTGAGAGTCAGCCGGATGGGCTGGTGAGTGTCAATCTGGAGGACTGTGGGTAAGAAGTTAGCCTAGAGGGCTAGTGAAAGGGGCAACTGCAACTAGGTGGGTTGGCAGTGCCTGAAGAGGTGGTGCTGGGATCAGTAGACACAGAAGTATTGCAAGCTGAACACTGACATTCTGCTACACACCTAGAGGGCCTCGGGTTTCTTCCTGTAATTGGCCATTGCTTTCATCTGACTAAGCGACTTCCAGGTATTCACAGTATTGCAGTTGGTTTCTGCAAACAAGTGCATGCTGGAGGAAGAAGAGGAGCTGTATATAGAGTCTGTATGTAGGAAGCGTTGTCCCTGAAGTTGTTGCTGAAGTCAAATGGGGATTCCATAACCTCCCATCCCTAGGCCAGTTTGGGGGCGGAGACAAGCGTGAGCTAGGGGAGGGGGGTTCCTGCACCTTTTCCCTAAGACAAAAAGTCCTGCTAATACACATATCACAAATGAGTACTTGAATAATATAAAGGATAAGTCCACCCATTTTTAGGGTGGAACATGTAACAGGTTCCCATTGCTGCAGCTGTTCTCAGACCTGCTGCCTCTAGTGACAGCCCCTAGGCAGGTTCATTCATTCACAGAGTTCTGTAAATGAATGAACTATAAGTACCGACATCCTTTGCGGCTGTCGGCTTGTAGTTCTCAGTGGACTACCAGGGTGATGATGAGTGCTCTAGGTAGTTCACAGATTCTTCCTGTCTGTTTGAAACTACCTGCTCATACAAGGTATGAGCAGACAGCTTACACAGTCTGCAGGAGTCATGCATTGCACCCGTGATCTGTGGGTTCAAACCTTTGCAGGCTACTAGTAAAAAACTAGTTTACAAACGGTGAACTTATCCTTCAAATATAGTAGATATCTTATTTCACCAGCAACAATCTGTGGTCATCATGTTTCATAGATAGTGCCACTTCCTCAGGACCAATGGTGAAAAAGGTCATGAAACATCCATAAATTTCTATAGATTCTGCAGTAGTGGTTTCACTCAATCTGTAAGCCGGAAACCCCCAAACCAACACTCAAATGTAAGTATCTGAATTGTGTATGTATGGATGGTTTGGGAGAGGAAAGCATGATATATTTGTCATTGTAATTATATATTTTACTGTTTTTATGATTAAGTGACACTTTTTCAGTAATATGTATATACCAACAATTATATAGAATGATCTCGGGGATCACCTTCAAAAGTCCTTACTATAAAACTATAGTGATGTCAGGAACCATGAAACAGACTGAGACAGAAGTACAATCTAATCACACTTGTTTATTAATAATTAAATTAAAAAGGTAAATAGAAAAAAGTGTAGTCAAGCATAGCCAGTGTCCAGTAGTCAGATTGGGTAGTCAGCCAGTCCAAAGTTCATAAACCAGATCGGGTAATCAGCCAGTCCAAAAGTCAGGGATCCAAGGAGAGCAACTGCAAGCAGGATAAGAAGCCAGGAGGGATGTCAGCAAGCCAGTCTTGAAACAAACAGCAGGAGATGGTTCCTTGTGATGTGACCAACGTGAAGGCAATGGAGAAATTAGCTTGAAGGCTTTAAATAGGCAGGTCAGATGAGCATCATCGGAAACAACTGGTAACTGTGGAGAGAGAAGAGAGCTGGCAATTAGCCAACAGCTGAGCAGCCAGCCGAGAGGAGGAAGGGCTAAGCCAGCCCTGACAAGTGAGCACTGACTGTTTATGAGATGGTAGCACCAGGCAGTTGTGGAAGTGTCACCAAATAAAGAATTCCCACTATCTATATAAATATGAAATACAAGCAATATTTATTCTAATTTGCAAGCTACTTTATTCTAATTTAAAATGCAGTGCATAAGACAAGATATCATAAGTCTAATCTGCAATGCAAATACTGTATATGTATATACCATATATATATATATATATATATATATATATATATATATATATATATATATATATTTTGTTTGGGACATCTTGTCAAAGCCTGGGACTTTGACTATATTTAAGGAGTGTTTGGTTTATATATAATGAAAGGTGTCATGCACTAGAACAACTGCATCTACTAAAGAACCTAAAGTGGGAGTTAATGTAGCCGGTGACGACACTGGCGCATGCACTCTGAAGGAACAGCATACCTGTGTCATTCCTTCAGAGCCATGCCGTAAACAGTGACTCCCATGCCCATGGGGGGGGGTGGGGAGTGACGTCCTCGCCGGATTGGCCAATTGGATAGCCGAAGGCTGCAAACCAGAAAGAAGACTGGGTGAAGATGGAAGCGCCTTCAGCAGTGACAGTGGGCTTCATTTTCACGTAAGTGCATACTAGCAAATTATGATTTAAACTGCCCGGGGCACTTTTTTTTTGTTTTCTTTTGGATGCGGTTTACTACCGCTTTAATGCACAAATTACATCCAAAGTTTAGTTCCATTGTTTTTACACTGCTTTGATGGTTATTTAAAAATGTTCTTTTAGTCAAATGCTAATGTAAATACCTGCTCTATTTTCTTTAAATATCATTTACATCTCACTGTATTAATCAGCTTCTTGAACAGTTTTTATTTTTACAAGATAAAAGTTTTGTACTGAAAAGGCAAGTGTCAAACACAACAAAAACTTCAATAGTAACCTCTCATACCCATTCTATCACTGGTCTAACAGCCAAAACAATTCAATTATTGTTATGTGGATATTTTCTTACTATAACACAAAGATTTAGGAGAACCTCCATGACTCAGTTTAGAAGGGTCACTGCTAACAGCCAGAATTATGTCTCTGATGATGTATACTAGAGCAAAACAATCTTGGATTTTTGCAGTAAGTTTTCCATTCACACTCCCCAGCTAATATGTAATGTTAAACCTTATTTGAAACACATTAAACACAGAAAAGAAATTACATCAAAGGACAACTTTAGCATTTTAATTAAATTTAATTATTGCAACTCTGCTGCTTTCCAAAAAAAATTAAACATTTCTTATAAAAGATGATGTTTAATACTTACCTTTCCAATTGGCACTGACTCAAAGCTTTACTCTTTTCATAGCTATGGCCCCAAAAGAATCTGACTTGGCTTTGTTGGGATGCCTGGGCCCCCGTTGTCCTCTATGGTTCCATCTGGCGACTCCTTTGTCATTACAGGACACAGTAATGACATAGTGATTACCACATGGAAACATAAGAGGACAGTGGGTGACCCAGACATCCAACTCCCACAGAACTGTGTATGATGCTAAAGAATTCATGGACATAAAAGCTAGTGCAAAGGCCTGAGTCAGCATCCAATGGAGGAGTATAGCGACAGAGTTGTTCTGTACATTAAGCTGTTTGTGCAGCCAAAGGGCAGGGTCACTGTATACTTGTACAGTCCATCCAGAAAGTAGAGCGCTTCACTTTTTCCACATTATGTTACAGCCTTATTCCAAAATTGATTCAATTTATTATTTTCCTCAAAATTCTACAAACAATACTCCATAATAACAACATGAAAGAAGTTTGTTTGAAATCTTTGCTAATGTTTTAAAAAGGAAAAAAAAATCACATGAACATACAGTAAGTATTCACAGCCTTTGCAGGGACACTCAAAATTGAGCTCAGGTGCATCCTATTTCCACTGATCATCCTTGAGATGTTTTTACAACTTGGAGTCCACCTGTGGTAAATTCAGTTGATTGGACATGATTTGGATAGGCACACACTTGTCTATATAGGGTTCCACAGTTAACAGTGCACATCAGAGCACAAACCAAGCCATGAAGTCCAAGAAATTGTCTATAGACCTCAGAGACAGGATTGTATTGAGGCACAGATCTGGGGAAGGGTACAGAAACATTTCTGCAGCATTGACGGTCCCAATGAGCACAGTGGCTTCCATCATCCGTAAATGGCAGAAGTTTGGAACCACCAGGACTCTTCCTAGAGCGGGCCGCCCAGCTAAACTGAGTGATCACGGGAGAAGGGCCTTAGTCTGGGAGGTGACCAAGAACCTGATGGTCACTCTGACAGAGCTCCAGCATTTCTCTTTGAAGAGAGGAGAACCTTCCAGAAAAACAACCATCTCTGCAGCACTCCACCAATCAGGCCTGTATGGTAGAGTGGCCAGACAGAAGCCACTTCTCAGTAAAAGGCACAAGGAGGGTGGAATGGTGATAGATGGGGGAGGGTTATGGCAAGAGACAAGAAGGTTCCCATGTTGCAAACAACCATTGGAAATTATAGTGCCTTTTGTACTACTAAAAAAGATATACAAAACACCAGAGCAAAATGTAATAATGCATTAAAGTGTTTGTTTACCAATGCCAGAAGTCTGTTAAGCAAAATAGGTGCACGAGGAGAGCTATGATTTAATTGGTATTGCCGAATCTTAATGTTTTCTGGCTATTCACTCTTTCAGAGAAATGGGTAAAAAGGAAAGGTGGCGGTGTCTGTCTCTATGTTAGAAGTTATCTCAAAGAGAGTGTGAAAGAGGACCTAGTTGATGGAGAGTAGTGATGGACGAACTTCCGACGGGACGTTTCGTGAACGCGAACCACGAAAGTGGCCAAAAGTTTGCAAAACCGCAAGGTTCATGGCGGACCCCATTGACTTTAATGGCAACCTTGAAAACCTCCAGGTCATATTTTCAGCCAAAAATACTTACTAGCTGTGCACACATAGTCCCACAACATGGACACTGACATAACAAAAGTATTAAGTGAATCTGGGATCGACAACGACAAGCATTCTTTTTTTATCTGTGAAATTTTTACAATTCCGGAGCACATGAAGGCCATGGAGGAGAGGGAAAGGTCAGGGCAGGCTATGAAGGGGGTGCAGGAGATGATCAGTGCCACAGTCAGGGCAGCACAGACCTGTGCCAGTGTCCCAGTGTGCCAACCTGTGCTTGACCCCCTCCCTCTGCCCGGCCCTTACCCCCACCTATGCAGGGCTCCACTGTGGTGCTGATCCTCAGCCATGGTGCTGGCACTGCCTGCTGATTGGCTTCTCCGCTGCTATCTCCCTCACTGTCTGAAACCAGCACCATGATAGAGACTGAGCAGTGACACAAGCACCGTGATAGAGAGCACTGACACCAGCACCATGATAGAGAGCACTGCAACCACACCAGCACCGAGATAGAGAGCACTGACACCCCACCAGCACTGAGATAGAGAAAGAGCACTGACACACGCACTGTGATAGAGAGCACTGACACCACACCAGCACCATGATAGGGAGCACTGACACCAACCAGCACCGAGATAGAGAGCACTGACACCAGCACTGATACCAGCAACTCGCTGCGGGGCCTAAAAATATGACACCGCTTAACCTCTTCAAACAGGATGGTACAGGCATATAGTACGGTGTTATTTTTTTGTACAAGGAAGTGAGTCAAAGGTATAAAAAAGGTCTGTGTGCTCGATTAAATAAATCATTTATAGAGTTATGCATATACATGGTCTACTGGTCACATGTGTTGAATTCCTCCGAGATCCATGCCTCATTCATTTTTATAAATGTGAGGTAGTCAACACTGTCATGAACTAGGGAGTGCGCTTATTGGTCACGATCCCCCCTGCTGCACTGAACGTCCTTTCGAACAGGACACTGGACGAGGGGCAAGTCAACAGTTCCATTGCAAATGGGCAAGCTCTGGCCAGAGGTCAAGCCTGCCCACCCAGTAGTCCAGGGGTTCATCACTTCTCAGAGCGTCCACATCAGCCGTTAACCCGATGTAGTCGGACACCTGTCGGTCTAGGCAATCCCTGATGCTGGATCCGGATGAGACCCGTCGATGGGTCGGCTGAAAGAATGATCTCATATCAGAAGTCACCAACACATCTTCAAACCGCCCTCTTCTTGCAGGCGCTGTTGGATTGGTACCCACAACTCTTTCTCTGGGAGTGGGAATTCCTCCTCTGCCAGCGCACGCAAAAGCAGAATGCAGCATTTCTCGAAGCAAGGCTTGGAAGTGCTCCATTCCGACAGCCCTCTGTGATGGTGGTAACATTTCCGCCATTTTGTGCTTGTACCGGGGGTCTAAGTACGTTGCCACCCAGTACTGGTCCTTGACCTTTATGCTTTTATACGGGGGTCCCTGTTAAAACACTGGAGCATGAAGGCCCCCATTTGCACTAAACTGGAAGCGGGGTGGTGGCCTGGCTCCTGCTCATCATCATCCAGGATAATGTTGTCCTCCTCGTTCTCCTCTCCCCATCCACGGACAACAACAGGGATCCCAGAAAGGTTTAAAGCATGCTCTTCTTGCTCATCCTCATCCGCCCGGCACCATCCTCCTCTGACTCCTCTTCGGACTCCTGTTGTTGACTTGTCTCAGATAGAGTAGCCCCCCTGGGAATTCATCCAGAATTGCAACTTCCTCATCTTCCTGCTCCTGCTCCTCCACGGCTTGATCGATGACACGACGCAATGCACGCTCCATAAAGAAGGCATAAGGTATGATGTCACTGATGGTGTCATGTCTGCGACTGACCAGTTTGGTGATCTCATCAAATGGCCGCAGAAGTCTGCATGCGTCGCGCATGAGCAGCCACTGGCGCGGTGAAAAAAAACCAACCTCCCCAGAACCTGTTCTGCTGCAGAGTTTGTATAGGTAGTCGTTAACTGCATGTTTCTGAAGGAGCAGCCTATCAAGCATATAAAAGGTTGAGTTCCATTGCGTCGGGCAATCTCAAATAAGATGTCTGACCGGCAGATTGTGTTGCTGCTGAATATCAACAAGGCGAGCCATGGCCGTGTAAGATCATCTGAAATGGGTCGAGATTTTCCTTGCCTGCCGCAAGATGTCCTTGACCCCAGGGTATTTGACAACTAATCGATGCAGGACCAAGTTTAAAACGTGTGCCATGCATGGCACGTGTGTAATTTTGCCCTGCTTCAATGCGCTAAGCACATTGGCACCGTTGTCACACACCGCTTTACCAACTGTCAAATTGAGCAGTGTTAGCCACTGATCTGCCTGTGAACGATAAGCTGAAAGGAGTGCAGGGCCAGTGTGGCTCTTGGCTTCCAGGCACAACAGACGCAGCACAGCATGGCAACGTCTCACCTGGCATATCAAATAGGTTCTGGGGATCTTGGGCGGCGCAGCAGAAGAGACACAAGCAGCGGAAAAGGAGGAGTCAGCCAAGGAGGAGAGGGAGGAGGATGGAGTAGGAGGAGGAGAAGAAGAGCCAGGCCTGCATGCAATCCGTGGCCGTAAAACCAAATCTACACAGGTGCCACGGGTTACATGCTTGACGACCGTCAGAAGATTCACCCAGTGGGCAGTAAAAGTTATATACCTTCCCTGCCAATGTTTGCTAGACCACTTGCCTGTGGTCAGATGTTTCTTGGCACCGACCCTGTGTGCCAGAGATACATTCACTTGCCGCTGAACATGGCCATATAGCTCTGGGATGCCCTTCTGTGAGAAATACTTCCTTCCTGGGACCTTCCATTGTGGTGTTCCAATGGCTAAAAATTTTCGAAAGGCCTCCGAGTCCACCAGTTTATATAGCAGTAGTTGACGGGCTATCAGTTCTGACAAGCCAGCCGTCAACCGTTGGGCAAGAGGGTTATCCGGCGTCATCATTTTTTTACACTCGAACATTTGGCCCACAGAAGCCTGCCTTTTTCCAGAAAAACGTGAGGACAGCATGATGGAAGGTGGAGTGGAGGACAATTGTGAGGAGAGAGGAGAAGGAGAAGTAGCAGACGAGGCTGGACAGTGAGAGCCTGGAGTGTGGCTTTGTGGGTTCCGTTGCTCCCACTGGGCTTGGTGATGGCAGCTCATGTGCCTTCTTAAGGCGGTCATCCCTAGGTGAGTGTTGGGCTTACCACGACTTATGCGTTGACTGCAAAGGCTGCAGATAGCAGCACTATTGTCAGCAGCGGACACGTTAAAAAAAAGCCCACACTGCGGAGCCATGTGCCGGCATCCTGGGAGCGCTAGATGTGACCGTACATGGTTGATGCCTCACTCCTGATACATTAGCAGCCTGGTTTGTCCCTCCTGTGCAATGTAAGTTCCGCCTGCTTCTCCTCCCTATCTGCTGGTCCATATCTCTCTCTGAACTCCCCTCCTCTTCCTCTCTTGTGGGCACCCACATGACATCACTAGACACGTCATCATCGATGTCACCTTCCCCACTGCTATAATTAGAGATCTAGGAGTAGGCAGCAACTCCGGGGACCAACCTCCTTCTTGGGCTGATCTAGATACTGTCGTCAGACTGCTGAGTGGCGGTTGTTGCTACCTCCTCTTCCTCTGTCTATCACACCAGTTCTAATACTTTTTTCTAATTGTGTTTGTCACTCTTTGTAGTATTGCTGCAGAACCGCTCAGCAGTCACAATGCTGCACAGTGGAAATGCACTATACTATGCTTTCTATATTTGAAAGTATTTTATACGTGTATTACACCTCTATATGCTGCACACCAAATAGTACACTTATACCAGTCCTTAAAAGGACCTTTGTGGACCTAATAGTAGCTAGCTAGTAGCTAGTGAATTTGAGACTGTCCCTGCTCCAAACACAAAACTGTCCCTCCCTACACTGAGAAACGACAGCTGCAGAATCGGTCAGCAGCACAGCAGTGCAGTATAATATTATTTCTATATTTGAAAGAAATTATATTATACGTGTATTACAACCCGATATACTGTACACCTATACCAGTCCTTAAAAGGACCTTTGTGGACCTAGTAGTAGCTAGCTAGTAGCTGGTGAATTGCAGACTGTCCCTGCTCCAAACACCAAACTGTCCCTCCCTACATTGAGAAATGACAGCTGCAGAATCGGTCAGCAGCACAGCAGTGCAGTATAATATGCTTTCTATATTTGAAAGAAATTATATTATACGTGTATTACAACCCGATATACTGTACACCTATACCAGTCCTTAAAAGGACCTTTGTGGACCTAGTAGTAGCTAGATAGTAGCTGGTGAATTGCAGACTGTCCCTGCTCCAAACACCAAACTGTCCCTCCCTACATTGAGAAATGACAGCTGCAGAATCGGTCAGCAGCACAGCAGTGCAGTATATTATGCTTTCTATATTTGAAAGAAATTATATTATACGTGTATTACAACCCGATATACTGTACACCTATACCAGTCCTTAAAAGGACCTTTGAGGACCTAGTAGTAGCTAGCTAGTAGCTAGTGAATTGCACACTGTCCCTGCTCCAAACACCAAACTGTCCCTCCCTACACTGAGAAACCACAGCTGCAGAATCGGTCAGCAGCAAGGCAGTGCAGTATAGTATGCTTTCTATATTTGAAAGAAAGTATATTATACGTGTATTACAACCCTATATACTGTACACCTATACCAGTCCTTAAAAGGACCTTTGTGGACCTAGTAGCTAGTGAATTGCAGACTGTCCCTGCTCCAAACACCAAACTGTCCCTCCCTACACTGATAAAAGATAGCTGCAGAATCGGTCAGTACTGAGCAGCACAGCAGTGCACCATAATATACTTTCTATATTTGAAAGAAAGTATATTATAAGTGTATTACAACTCTATATACTGTACCTATACCAGTCCTTAAAAGGGCTTTTGTGGACCTAATAGTAATAGCTAGTGATTAGATTGACTGTCCCTGCTCCACACAGCGTATTTTCCCTACACTGACAAAAGACAGAATGTAAAATGGCTGCCAGATCAGGTCTATTTATAAGGTAGGCGGTATGTCCATGTGCTGAAATGTCTCAATTGGTTGTCCTGTACCCCATGATGGATGTGTCACGGGTCAAAGTTCTTCACAATGTAAACGCATATGTCTGCCACGAACAGCGCCAGAAGTCCGCCGGTTTGGCGAATCACGAACGAGCAAAATTTGCCGCGAACCGACAGCTGGGCGAACCACAAGGCCACCTCTAATGGAGAGTGTGATGTGGCATTATGGGTGAAACTGCATATAGATGTGTGTAGTTCAAAGTTACTCATTGGAGTTTGTTATAGGCCACCGACTGTTAATGAAGAGGTGGAGACTTAGCTCCTTGCACAGATGGAAAGGCCTGCAGGGGCTGGAATGTTAATAATGTTCAGTTCGTTTTGCACAGAGTGACCCCGATCCTTGACTTCTGGGGACCTCGGTGGCTCTCGAGGCTCCTCCCCACATCGTATAATCCCCTAGGAGAAACGCTCTCCCAGAGGGTTACCTTGCAGGTGAGCTCCCGAGTCCATTCGGTCATTCGGTATCCATGGACATTGAATGTACTCCTCGACCCCGCCCCCAGTGCATGCATCATCTATCCAATCAAGAGCTGAGAACCCTGGGCAGAGGGACAGTGCATCTCCGCTGAGGGAAATTCCAGGGCTCAGGTAAGTAAAATGGGGGGGGGGGTGGTCGCTGCCAGTTGTTTTTTCATCTTAATGCATAGGATGCATTAAGATGAAAAAATACGAGGGTTTACAACCCCTTTAAGGGCTAGTTTACTATTGCTTCCGAACAGCTTTGGACACGTTTTGTTAAAGCTCTCTGAATGCCAGTCAAAGCTACTGTCACTCAATAAAATGGTTAACTTACAGTCCCGTTTACACCTGCTTTTGCTTGGTGCTTCGATGAGGCTTCAGTGGAGCTTCAAAAGGGGCTTCGGTGAGGCTTCAGTGGGGTTTCAGCGAGGCTTCAGTGAGGCTTTAAACAAGCTTTGCCATAGAATTCTATGGAGGCTTTGAAGACGCTTTGAAGCACCACTAAAGCTACACGGGGTATCATTTTTGAAGCCAAGCTGATGCAAAGCAAAAGCAGTTGTAAACAGAACTGTAAGTTAACCACTAGAGATCCGCGCTATAGCCAAATGACGGCTACAGCGCGGACCTCCTTTGCCGGGACGACGTCTATTGACGTCATCCCGTGCACGAGCGGCCTGCGCGCCCCCTGAGCGGCGCGCTCTGTGATCAGCGAGTCTATGAGATCATGATCATGTGATACAACGGAGCCGGTAATCGGCTATTTTTCCTCCTCATTCTGACAGCGCGAGGAGAAAAAACAAGAGCCGATCACCGGCGGCCGTGATCGGGACATTAGTCCCGATCACGGCCAGCTTACCAGTGCCCACCTGCCCCCTGCCAGTGCCACCTCATGAATAAATAAGTGCCCCCCGTCAGTGCCACCCATCAGTGCCCATAGTGCCACCTAGCAGTGCCCACAGTGCCACACATCAGTGCCCACAGTGCCACCCATCAGTGCCCACAGTACCACCCATCAGTGCCCACAATCTGCCTCAACAACGGTGCTGCACCCTAGTGCCACATATCCGTGCCCATCAGTGTCATCTACCAGTGCCCATCAGTGCCCATCAGTGCCGCCCATCAGTGCCCAGCAGTGCCACCTATCAGAGCCACCTATCAGTGCCACCTATCAGTGCCCATCAGTCCCATCTACCAGTGGTACCTATCAGTGCCCCTTAGTGCCACCCATCCGTGCCATCTTATCTGTGCCCATCTTTGCCCATAAGTACCGCCTTATCTGTGCCCATCAGTACTGCCTTATCTCTGCCTATCGGTGCCACCTTATCTGTGCCTATTAGTGCCACCTTAACTATGCCGATCAGTGCCCACCAATGCAGCCTATCAGTGCCCACCAGTGCAGCTTATCAGTGCCCACCAGTGCAGCCTATCAGTGCCGCCTCATCAGCGCACTTCAATGAAGGAGAAAAATGACCTGTTTGCAAAATTTTATAACAAACTATTAAACATGATTTTTATTTTATTTTCTTTGCATTTTTTTTGTTTGTTTAGCAAAAAATAAAACTCCCAGCTGTAATTAAATACCACCAAAAGAAATCTCTATTTGTGGGAAAAAAATGATAAAAATTTAATTTGGGTACAGTGTTGTATGCCCGCGCAATTGTCATTCAAAGTGCATCAGCACTGAAAGCTGAAAATTGGTCTGGGCAGGAGGGGGGTTTAAGTGCCCAGTAAGCAAGTGGTTAACCATCTTATTTAGGGATCTTATTTTGACTGGCATTCAGAGAGCTTTAACAAAGCCTGCCTGAATCCATATTTTGAAGCAAGTGTAAACTAGCTGTTAATGTGTGTTGAAGCCGAAGCAAGTGTAAATGAGCCCTTTGAGAGCAAATTTTCTCTCCAAGACATAGACTGGGAGGGAATTTTGGCATTGATGAACACAGAACAGAAATGGGACTTCGTTAAAGTGACTGTATGTATAATCCCATGGGTAATACGTTTAAAATGTTAAAAATTAAACCTATGTGGTTTATGGACAAAGTTAAAAAAAACTATAAATAATAAGAAAAGAGCTTTTAAAAAAATATAAAAATAAAGAAACACTATCATCATTTAAATTTTATAAAGAATATAACAGAATATGTAAAAAATCAAGGACGCAAAAATTCAGAATGAACAACAGATTGCAAACCCCAACAAATTCTTCAAATATATTAATAGTAAGAAGATCAGGTCTGAGCATGTAAGCCCTTTACAAAATAATTTAGAATGGGTGACTGGGGACAAAGTGAAAGCAAATGTATTAAATACTTTTTTCAGCTCTGTGTATAAAAAGGAACACGGGGGAGCTCATGTCCATAATGGGGGTTGTTGAGACAGCCCCATATGATCCACAATGGCTCAAAAGTGATACGGTCCAAAAATATTTAGACAGAATACAAGGTGGATAAAGCACCTGGACCAGATGGCATCCACCCACAGATCCTAAAAGTTGAGCTCTGTCATTTCAAAACCATTGTATCTCATTTTTAGGGACTTGTTAATGACTGGAATAGTCCCACTGGATTGGTGCAGGACCAATTTGGTGCCTATATTTAAAAAGGGATCAAAGTCTTTACCCAGAAACGATTAGACATGTGCACTGCTGAAAAATGTGTTCATTTTTGTTTCATTTTGTATTTCGGGTCATTTGTTATGATTGAAATTCATTATTTCGAATGAGATGGTAAAAATTCTAATTCATTATGTTCCATTTGTTTAGATGCGGTATTTGTTATTTCAATAATTCATAAATTCAAAAATAATAACGAAAATCAGAAAATACGAGAAAATGAAAACCTGAAAATTCTAAATTCTAAAATCTGAAATAATGACTAACTATTAAATTATAGGTATTGTCATTTCCTTTCAGTTTGTTTGTTAGTGAACCTAACAAACTCATCCAAATTTAATTTTCAAATTTTTGAATTTCCGGATTTTTGAATTTCCAAATTTTTGGAAGAACTTGTTAAACAGGTTTTCATTAATTCAAATAGTAACTAATTTGTTGAATTTCATTCAAAAACGAGTTTGGAATGAAATGTATTGCACATGTCTAGTAGCTATAGACCTGCTAGTTTAATTTCTATAGTTGGGAAGATACTGGAGAGTTTAAAAGAGTTGTTGCTGGAAAAAAAAATTTTAGGCAAAAGACAGCATGGATTCATAAAAGACAGAAGTTGTCAAACTGATTTCTTTGTATGAGGAACTAAGTAATACCTTAAGCAAGGGGTGTCTGTGGATGTGGTATACTTGAAATTTTACAAAAGTTTATGGCACAGTTCCCCACATACTGCTCATGTGTAAGGTAAAGTCTACATGTTTGAAAAGATCAATTTGTAAATGGATAGAAAACTGGCTAAAAGACCAAATTCAGAGAGTAGTGGTTAATGATTCTTACTCGGAATGGTCTAAGGTTATCAGTAGTATACCCCAAGGATCAATGTTGGGGCCCTTAATTTTTATTATCTTTATAAATGATATAGGGTCTGGGATTAAAAGTACAATTTCAGTCTTTGCAGATAATATAACTGGCTATTAACATTTATAGCTAAAGCCGATACAGGGAGTATCCAATTGCCTCGGTTACCTGGGTATAGGATTGTATATATGGGATAAATTGCTGATTTTTCCTTGTTCGCTGTGTTTGTTGAGCTGTGATGTGATTTTCCAATAAAAGAAAGTGGTCTTCTGAAGAGTGCGGCAGTCCAGAGCTTGTTTTTCGTCTGTTGCTAGTGGTTATAGCCAGCACCTGTGGCTTTCCAGCCGAAGAGACAGTTTACAGCCTGCATGTGTGCTCCTGGAGCGGTGAGATCCCTTCTCCTTCATAATACAGACCTGATCACGGATGTGGAAATACAGGGCAATGTAGGAAACAGAAACCACAGGTTAATTCGTTTCAGCATAAAACACACACATAGGAAACACAAGGGTAATACAACACACTGAAGACACTGAATTTCAAAAGAACCAACTTCCCTAAAATATGCTCCTTGCTAGAAGATATTAAACGGGATAAAAAAGGAACATGGAGGAAAAGTTGTTATGCTTTAGGAGCATATTAAATAAAAGGTATTGGCCAGTGCACCCCAATGGGAAATACATTTAAAAGAGCTAAAAAAAAAGTCCTGGGTGGCTTAACTCCAATGTAAAAATGCATATAAAAGAAAAAGAAAAGGCCTTCAAAAAATACAAGGCTGAGGGGTCATCATCAGCATTCCAACTTTACAAAGACTGCAATAAGAAATGTAAGGGTGCAATCAGGGGCGGTTAAGATAAAACATGAAAGGCACTTAGCAGAGAAGAGTAAATTAAAAAAAGCTTTAAGTATATAAATAGTAAGAGAGGGGGGTCAGAACATATTGGCCCCATAAAGAATGATGAAGGGAATCTGGTTACAAAAGATGGAGAGATGGCGAAGGTTTTGCATTTATTCTTCTCCTCAGACTTCGCGAGAGAAACAAGGGGTGTTTCAGTAACCAAGACTGCATGGTTTATCCTCATGACATGCCACAGGGAGCAGTCAAGGGATTGTCAGACCATTGTTCCTAATTTTCAGGAGCAGTCCACTGATGGGAATGGGACCAACTGATCGGATAAAAGCCAATGTAGCACCAATATTTTAAAAAAGGCCAAGATATATCTCTAGGAATTACAGATCAGTTAGCCTAACATCAATAGTTGGCAAACTCTTGGAGGGGACGATAAGGGACTATATAGACAATTTTAGTAATAAAAACATATCATTAGCAGTAATCAGCATGGATTCATGAAGAATTCTTGCAAAACCAATCTATTAACCTTCTATGAGGAGGTGAGTTGCCATCTAGATAAAGGAAGGGCAGTAGACTTGGTGTATCTGGATTTTGCAAAGGCACCGGATACAGTTCCCCATAAACGTTTACTGTAAAAAGTAAGATCTATCGGCATGGACCATATGGTGAGTACACGGATTGAAAACTGGCTATGGGGGTGAGTCCATAGGGTGGTGATAAATGGGAAGTACTCGGAATGGTCTGGTGTGGTAAGCGGGGTCCCCCAGGGTTCTGTCTTGGGACCGATCCTTTTTAATTTATTCATAAACGATCTGGAGGATGGGATAAACAGCTCAATCTCAGTTTAAAGAGAAATTGTGACCTGACCCAATCCTAGTAGAGTATTGGCTTGCCTCCATCCCTAAATTAGGTAAAACATGTGTAGAAAATCAGACTGGGACTTTAAATGAGGCAAGTCAATCATTAATCAGCTGTTTCTAATGCCTAAATAATAAGGTCATAATGTAACATGTTCCACGGAATCACAACTATATCAATAATTTAATAATACTTATAATAATACCGTAATCACAAGATTTCCAAAGTAATATTCGTATAAAATATTTAAAATAATTGATCATTGGACATGATGATACAAACAATAAAATTATTAAACTATACAGTTGTCTCATTTAAAGTCCCAGTCCGATTTTCTACACATGTTTTAGCTCAATCTCAGTGTATGCGGACGATACTAAGTTAAGCAGGGCAATAGCTTCTATGCAGGATGTGGAAACCTTGCAAGAAGATCTAAACAAATTACATGGCAAATGAGGTTTAATATATTTTATATATATATATATATATATATATATATATATATATATATATATATATATATATATATACACACATATATATATATATATATATATATATATATATATATATATACATATATATATATATATATATATATATATATATATATATATATATATATATATATGTATATATATATATCCCAACAGCAACTACAGCACCTTGTGTCTTAAACAATATATAAAAAATAGGCACGTGGGACTACCCACTTCAGATATATTAATTGTGACTAGAGACAAGTTGATCCAATTCAAAATTTTACACAGGATCTAATACACACAATTGCACCTGCACCACATATACCCAGCCTCCTCGGCCATTTGTTGGAGATGCTCTGGCACTTCTGCAGGCTACTCACATATTTTTGAGGATTTTCCCCAGATTCAGAATTACTGGCGGGAGGTGACCCAATTTCTACATAAGTTAACTATTATACCTATTCCTTTGACAGTCAGCGTCTGTCTCCTTGGTCTAGTAGAATTGTTGGCATTTTCTAAAGCAACACGCACTTTACTCGGCATTCTCCTATTTTATGCTAGAAATGCCATAGACCTTAAATGGAAGTCAGATAGACACCCTACCTTGTCCTCATGGAAACAATCAGTCAATGCTGTGATACCCCTTTATAAAGCAACATACTTATCCCAAGAATGCCCCAAGAAATACAAAAAAGTTTGGCACTTGTGGACTAACTCGCATTCCACGGTTGATGTTCAGGATATAGTCGATCACGCTAGTTATACCCCATGAATATCTACTCAGTTTTACAAAGGACTGAGGTCTGTACCTAGGATGCATGGGTGGTTGTGTAGGCTTGGAAGTACCTTTAGTAACTCCCTAACCCTACTACTCTTATAGTTTCCATTTCTGATAGCTAGGAGGGAGAGGGGGTCCTCCCAGGAAACCTACTCCACACCATACTAACTAATGTAGACCTGAGCATTGTGTGTCTAGAGTTTTATATCAAGATGTACTTGTACTTATGGGTTTTACTCTGTTATGCACATGGCTATGTGACCAGTTTGCCAGGGAATGCCCCAATTACAATGTTTTATACTAAAAACCGAAAAAAATGCACGGTTGGTGGAAATAACTTGCAACAGTTTCAGATTAGAAGTGGGTTTCTTGAACAAGAGTGTGATTATCATTTGGGATAAATATCTGGGACCACGTACATTTAATTAATGTTGTGTTAGGAATTATTACAGGAAAATGTAATTATTTTGTCTTCCCAATTCAAACCTATTAAACAAATATACGTAGCAAATAAATTTGGTAGCCAAACTGCTACCAAATTGAAACCTTATTTGTCCCAAGGAAAATTATGTATAAGACATTAGGTTGCACTACAATTACAGAAGGTATAAAGTGTAGAATTGAGAAATCTCAGGGTTAAGAAAGAAAAAGACCTCAGGACCAAAGTGGTCTCTTTTGGGGGGATATCCTCTTACTTCCTGATACACTAAAGCTACAGTTTTCTACAGTATTCCAAAAAAATATCAGGAAATTTTAAGAACATATTGAACAAGAAAACAAAGGTTTAATGCACAGATTCCACACACACATCTCCTACCCACCCACTCCCACCCATTCAAACATTGTTTAGAGACCTTAAAATAACCCTTTTTTGCCACCCTGAATCTGCCATTGTGTGTGTTGCATCAGTGCCTATTCTGGAGTTGGAATCTGGTAATCCAATGCTGCAGGT
Organism: Lithobates pipiens; assembly: GCF_037356315.1. Classification (NCBI taxonomy): domain Eukaryota; kingdom Metazoa; phylum Chordata; class Amphibia; order Anura; family Ranidae; genus Lithobates; species Lithobates pipiens. Next base: position 79,579,579 of record NW_027507903.1, read on the forward strand.
CCTGCCCACCACAAATCCGTCCTCCCATTATGACACCATTATCTTCTAAAGCCTTAGGGCACTCCTCTACCGGATAGCCAATAGGAGGCGTCTACTACAGATAGGTATGGATTAATGTATGTGGGAGGGCCATTTACTTGTTGTTTTATTTATGTTGCCTCAATTATTTAGCGGGGGTATGAGAAATGGTTGGTGGGGGGGAGGGGGAGGGGATACCTGGCTAGAGCATAGCATTAATAACTGAATTTACCCAATGCCATCCAATAGTGCAAGTCTGAACTTAACTGGAGGCTGTGAGTCACCACAGACAGTTCCTTCTGTCCAATGTTTAGTAGCTACCTGCAGTACAAAATGTATTTATTGCTTATATTTAATGGATAGATTCATAAGGCCTATCTTTGCAATCCATGCATGCTTCTGTTGTCTCTGGTTCCCAGTTTGTGTTTAGGAGCGGTGCTTGCTAATAAATGTGGCTTTATTTTGACTTCCCCATACATATCTGTCACGCATGCCTGGACAGAATTCTACATTCAACTGTCATACTGAGCTTGATTAAGATAGACTGCATTTTACTGTAAGGAAACCTATTTAGAATACAGCAGTCATATTACATTTATCCCTATACATGACTGTTATATTTTCATCAGACATATATTATAATTTTTTTATATTTATTCCATCTTTGAGGAGACAAGATTTTGAGCTATGTTACTAGGTTTGTTGCCAGTTTATAAAACATAACATTGGATTATTTCCATGCCGCACTTTAATATTTTTATAACGGATGGAAATAAGTTTGAAAACAGTCTTTTTATAGAATTTTTCCATGTTTTTATCAAGTTGTATATAAGAAACCCAGTTTGTGGAGTTCATCATCATCATGCTTATTATTCCAGTTTATGGAGTTCATCATCATCATGCTTATTATTCCAGTTTGTGGAGTTCATCATCATCATGCTTATTATTCCAGTTTATGGAGTTCATCATCATCATGCTTATTATTCCAGCTTATGGAGTTCATCATCATGCCTATTATTTAATCTTTTCTCCCAATAATTAATTTACTTTTCCTACGCTAGAAAAAAAACATACTCTCATTATGTACCATGATGGGTTGGGGAAAAGTTTAGAGATGTGTGTCAGGTAATGAAGTGATGGGGGAGTATCTCCTATTGGGAACAGACAGAAACATATTTTTAGCACACCTAAAAGGATCAGGCGCCACTTGGAGTGCATAGACCTAAAAATAAGCTTTTGACAGCAGCCTGTCCAAAGCTGCTGGAGATCACCCTTGGGGAGGGGGAAAAAACATATGAAACACACACAAAGTTCTCTGTGAAGCACTTGTGGTAGGGCTAATATTGGGAAATGTCTTGGAATGTATTAATGTATTAAAAAAATGTTTATTGGACCTGCAAGGTCACATGGACAAAAACTCAATTGCCTAAAAATAATAATAATATTGTGACTGGTCGGTTCAATAATAGGTCATATACTGATAACATCCCCACTGCCCCAAAGTACAATCAGGTGGCTGTGTCAGCCTACTTGACCATGGATGGAGATGTGAGAGGAATAATACTTGGCTGTGGGAACGTGCCAACTATAGCTACCGTCTGTCAGGACCCATTGATACCGTCGATTGCCCTCAGGTGCTGGCGCAGCTGCTGCCCACGGCGCTGGTGGTGCAGGTGTTGGGAGGAAGAAATAGGTACTGGATGGGGACACAGCCTCCGAGTGGAGCTTCCAGAGATGACGTCACAGAGCTGCACCGGAAGGTGGAAGGCCGCAAGGGGTAGTTAGGGGTGGAACGCAAACCAGTATGTCAATCGGTCATCATGACAAGGCATTTCGCTCGCCTTAGCCTTATCAAGTCAACATCTTTTTTAGTAGACACAGAAAGGGTGAGAGCTTTGGACAGTGCTTTCTTAGCCTTCCTGTCCTGTTGGCAACTGCTCACCCTGTGTTTTGTTTTGGTATTCCAAAGACAGAAAGTAAGGTAAAATCTCCAATGAGCATCACAGAAATGATACAAAGGTTATGATGTATGTTTTTGTTTTTAAAGTTCAATTCCAACTACCACCCCTGACTCCATTCATCCCCACATGATAATGTCAGCTCTCTAGTAAAAGCACCTCCCACAGTTTAGTAAAACACTGGCTAGACACACTTTTAACCCTTTGATCTCCTCTGATGTTAACCCCTTCCCAGTCAGTGTTATTATTACAGTGACAGTGCATATTTTTAGCACTGATCACTGTATTAGTGTCACTGGTGTCAGAATGTCCGCTGCAATATCACAGTCCTGCTATAAGTCGTTGATCGCTGCCATTGTTAGTAAAAAAAAAAAAAAATATCCCAAAGCTTGTAGATGCTATACCTTTTGCACAAACCATAGGTGTGAGCAGTTTATTGCATTAGGGTGTGCACCCTAAAGCTCAAAACGCACATGTGCAGTAGAGCAGTGGATGGTGTTAGTAGAGCACTGGATGGTGTCAGTAAGGATAAGATTGATGTCAATAGTTTTTTGTTTTTGTTATTTTATTTTGTTATTATTTTCTACATTTTTTTTAAAGATTTTTTTTATAATTTTATAATCAGGTGCCAAAGAGATAGGGGCATTAAGCAGGGGCAATCTGCATCGCACTGGATGCGCACACCTATGGTGCAAACTAATCAATATACGCTTAACTTATTGCTCCCACTTAATTAATTCAGTGGATTTTTGCTTTATACACCTTATCTACATCTTCTTGAACATTACCCCTCCGGTCATAAAGAGACAGCTCTTGCATTAAAAAAAAGCCTTTCCTCTACAAAGATGGCCTCCTCCACCCAGATACACAGTGCACAACAAGCCATAGGAAGTCAGTAATGTGGAAAAGATCAGCTGCAGGGAGAACCCAGGCAAAGCAGATGACTAGTCCTATGTAAAACATTGGGGGTTATTTATGAAAGGCAAATCTACTTTGCACTACAAGTGCAAACTACAAGTGCAAAGTGCACTTGGAAGTGCAGTCGCTGTAAATCTGAGGGGTAGATCTGAAATGAGGGGAAGCTCTGCTGATTTTATCATCCAATCATGTGCAAGCTAAAATTCTGTTTTTTATTTTCCTTGCATGTCCCCCTCGGATCTACAGCATCTTCACTTCCAAGTGCACTTTCAGTGCAATTTCAAGTGTACTTTGTACTTGTAGTGCAACGTGGATTTGCCTTTCATAAATAACCCCCATTGTTTTAAGTTTGGGTTGGAGTCTTCATTAGGGAGATTTACCCCTCTATTTGTACTGGTGACCACTGTCACCTAGAAAGAAAGTGAGGGGAATTTAAATACCTTTAGAACAAAAGGTAAAGGGAAAACATCCAATGGGGACGTTTGTTCTGGGGACAGTTATCTTAGCAAGGTAATCTTACTTTGTGAGATCTTTTCTCAAATTCAGTTTTGTCTTTGGGTCCATAGGTGAAATAAATCCCCAATGGTATACAAAAAATAAACTGGCATGGGGTTTATATATATTTTTGATATACATACGCTTTAATTAGAAAATGTTGTGACTGCTAAAATATGTATTTCTCCCTAAATACTTCTGTGCACATGTAATGTTGTACAAATGTGTGTTTTTGCTAAAGTAGCCACTTTTGTTTATTAAAATTATAAGCTTCCTGTTATTATTGACCAGATGGCTACCCTAGCTTTTAGTATGCTTACCTCTGTACATGAATAGGAAATGAGCTGTCATACAAAAATCCTTTTTCCATCATGATGACACAAGGTTAATAAGTTGGTCATCCCAATCAACAACCTCATTATAGCAACTGTCAAATGACTGGGTAGAGAGCAAGATCCAATTCTATGGATGGATTCATGGCAAATCCCTCATGCTCAGGAGATTTTTCTTTTTAAATCATCGAAGGGTCAATATGGGGGAGAGCAGGATTTGGTTAAGCCAACTTCGTCATTATAATATGGAGGGGCACAGAGGAATCAGTGAATTTAAATATGCTGAAGGTAAAACAGACAGAAAAACTGACAAACTGCATGGGGAGCGTTCTTAGGGCAGTTAGAAAAATATACTTTAATTCTGACAGCTCTTGGGAAATCAACCCCTTTGCTTTATTTTTTTGCTCTTTTTATTAGGGGGTTTTTATCTTATTTTGCAGTTGATTTTAGGTCAGTGGTCACTTTTAGCTGTTGTCCTGTCCATGGCAATTGTTTATTTTTTGCAAGGCAAACAATGGGCATTGATTTTAGGATGGTCATATATATTGTTTTTAATTCAATGCTGATAGGGCCATTATATTACATTAAACTACTTCTTCTTTTTTTTGCTGTGAGGGTTCCTTAATGGGGGTCTTTTGTTTTAAGGGCAACATTTTGGGGTATTGATTTATTTTGTGTTTTTTGTTTTTTTTTATGTTGATATGAATTTTTTTATTTTTATTCTGGGTGCATTTACTTGATACTGGCCATCTGTTCATGGAGCTGTCTTTTTTTTGTTAGGCATACACCAGTTAGGCCTATAATCTCTGATTTACACTGATGTTTCCTCTGTAATATCTTAATTCTTATTGTTAGAACCCAGCCAGTGCTCTTTGTCTCTGGTAAATTGGTATCTATCCTTGTTCATAAAAAATGTCCTGTTCCTGGCTTATTTTACACTTCTGTATCCTCTGTAGGTTTTTTATTTTTAATGAGAGCTTGATAGGAATTGACTAGTGGCAGAGGAGCTTTCCATCAACAAGAATAAAGAAGGCCACATTGAGCTACTGGCAAAATTCTACCTGTAAAAAAACAAAAACAAATTCATGGACTTAATACCCAATCATCACAGCTCCTACCCAAATGACAATGTGAACAAAAATATATTCCAAAAGAGCAGTGCTTAATCACAATGTGCAAATAAATCTCCCCACAAATCATGCAAACATACAAAGTATGTGGAATTCTAGTACAATGCAAATGTAAATTATGTCCAGTGAATTGAAAATATATATCCTAATAGTCAAAAATGTATAGTGTAGAATAAATAAAATGCAATATCTATGAAAATCCACATGATCAAAAACTGCCTGTCATGATTAAAGATATCCATAACCATATCCTATTCACCTCATGCAGCCCCATTGAAAGCTGCAACCTTCAAATTATACGTAGGTCAAACAGGTTCCCAAACAGATAAAATGGCAATCCTGTTACTTCCTCCAATATCATCCAAAAATCACCATTTTCTCCTTAGCCAATGAACCCCAGCATGCTGCCATGTGTTTTGGAGTGCTACAAAACACATAAGTTTCCCTAGTGCTTTAGGGTGTAATTTAACCATTTTAGCTCCGGAAGGTTCACCCCCCTTCCTGACCAGAAATGTTTTTGCCATACGGCACTGCGTTGCTTTAACTGACAATTGTGTGGTCGTGCAACACTGTACTCAAATAAAATGTATGTCTTTTTTTCCCACAAATAGAGCTTTCTTTTGGTAGTATTTGATCACCTCTGCTTTGATCACATACATTTTCAATTATAAACAAAAAAGACCAACAATTTTGAAAAAATAAAATAATATTTTTTACTTTCTGCTATAAAACATATCCAATTAAAAAAAATTAAAAAATCGAATTTCTTCATCAATTTAGGCCAATATGCATTCTGCTGAATGTTTTTGGTAAAAAATCCCAATAAGCGTATAGTTGATTGGTTAGTGTTTACAAACTGTGGGATAGATTTACGGACCTTTTATTATTTTTACTAGCGAACAGTGATTTTTAACAGGACTGCGACATTGCGACAGTCAAAGTGATACTTTTTGGGAACCAGTGACACCAATAATGTGAACAGTGCTTAAAAAAATGCACTGTCATTGTACTAATGACACTGGCAGAGAAGGGGTTAACATCAGGAGCGATCAAAGGGTTAAATGTGTTCCCTGGGAGTGCTTGCTAACTATGAGGGGAATAGTTTAACTGTGGGAAGACAGAGGTCCGTGTTCCAGTTTAGCAAGAACACAGGATCTCCATCTTTCTGTCAGGGCTGGGCTCAGCCGTTCGTTCTCTGAGCTGGCCACTCAGCTGTTGGCTAATTGCCAGCTCCTATCTCTCCACAGTGACTCACCTGTTGACGATATTCTGCTCGTCAGTCCTGCCTAGTTAAGCTGTCCAGACCAGTTAATCTCTGCCTCACAATGGTCAACATCACAGAGACTATCTCCTGCGTTCCTGTTAAAGACTTGCTTGGCTGACATTCCTTTTGGCTCCAGATCCTGCTTGCTGTTCCACTATGCTGTCCCCTGTTATCCAGAAGGATAACCCCCCCCCCCCGGTTTTGGTTACCCTTTATTGGGCTGAGTCGTCCGTCAAGATACAGGCTCTAATCGACTCTGGGGCTGCAGGCCTCTGTTCATTAATTCTGCTTTTGTATTTCAGCACTTGATTCCACTGAAGCTGCGTGACACTCCACTTGCTATTGAGGCTCTTCATGGGAGACCCCTACAGCCTGCCCATGTGACTCATGAGACGGTTCCATTGTCTATGGCCGTAGGGGCTCTTTACCATGAGATAATCCAATTCCAAGTTATTTCCTCACCTAAGTTTCCTCTGGTTATATTGGTTATCCTTGGTTACAGAGGCACGACCCCTCTTTTGATTGGCTCTGTGCTGAGGTTTTCTCTTAGTTGCCACAATGCAGTAAGACATGCTTCCAGAAGGTAGCCAAGGTCCTGTGCACCTCTTCACTCTGCTCCCTGCCGGAGGAGTACCGCAAGTTTAGCAATGTCTTTGACAAAGGTCAAGCCGGTAATTTATCTCCACATCGGTCATATTATTGACCTTAAACCTGATGCCATTCCCCTTTGTGGCCGGGTTACCCTTTGTCGATCTTGGAGGATAAGGCCATGGAGGAGTATGTTGTAGATGCACTTTCTCGAGGTTTCATCCGCAAATCCTCGTCGCCTGCTCGTGCTGGTTTCTTCTTTGTGAAGAAGAAGAGTGGTGAATTGAGACCTTGTATTGATTATAGAGGTCTCAATCATTTCACGATTAAGAACGCCTATCCGATTTATTTGATTATGGAGATATTTGACCACCTCAAGGAAGCAACGGTTTTCACAAAGCTTGATTTGAGAAGTGCATACAATCTCATGAGGATTAAGGAGGGCAACGAGTGGAAAACTGTGTTCAATACCAGAACAGGGCATTATGAGTACCTCGTAATGCATTTTGGTCTTTGTTACACCCCAGCATTTTTCCAGGATTTTTTTTTAACGATGTCCTCCAAGTCCCTGGAGAGCCACCACATAGAAGTCTGTCATGTGCTTCAGAAACTAAGAGAGAACAATCTATTGTAAATTGGAGAAGTGCGAATTTCATTGTGAACAGGTTCAATTCCTGGGTTATGTCATTTCCACTGCTGGTTTTTCGATGGACCCAGAAAAACATTCAGCAGTCCTACAGTGACCCTGACCCGTGGGTTTACGTCCTCTGCAGCGTTTCCAGGGCTTTGCCAACTATTATTGGAAGTTTATTCATAACTTCTCGTCTCTGGTCAAGCCCCTGACTGATATGACCAGAAAGGATGGTAACCCACAGAGTTCTCTGAGGTCCAGGTCTCCGGAGTCCATTAGGCCTTTGAGAGTCTCAAGGCTGCCTTTGTTTCTGCTCCTGTTTTGGCACATCCTGATCATACATTACCTTTAATCCTTGAGGTTGATACTTCTGAGACTGGAATTGGCGCCCTTCGGTCTCAATGTCCTACCTCCTAAGAGCACTATGCATCCTAGTGGCTACTTTTCCAAGAAATTGTCACCTGCGGAGTGCAATTGGTGACAGAGAGCTGTTAACGATGATTTTAGCCCTGAAAGAATGGAGATATCTCCTCGAGGGTACCAATGTGCTGGTTCTCATTCTTACTGACCATAAGAATCTCACATTCTTGTCTGAGGCTAAACGCCTCTCTCCCAGAAGGGCTTGATGGGCTCTTTTCTTGTCTAATTTCAATTCCATTGTCTCATTTTTACCAGGTACTAAGAATGTAAGGGCTGACGCTTTGTCATGACAATTTTCCTCCACTTCCAAGATGGAGTTGGTTCCTGTTCCTTTGATTCCTCCTGGTTGTATTCTAGTTACAGTTAGTACCAGTCTCACTTCTCCTTTGGGTGACAAAATTCTTGCTGCTCAGATCCATGCTCCTGAGAAACCTTGTGATCGCTGCTTTGTCCCAGAGAGTCTCTGTACTGCCATGTTCCAGATTTACCATTCTCCCAAGGCTGCTTGCCACCCTAGGAGGAATCAACTCTTTTGGGCAATTTCCCTGCAATTCTGGTGGCCTAGTCTATGTGCTTGTGCTTATTTAACAGCCTTCGTAGCTGCCTGTTCTGTCTGTGCTCAGATTAAGACTCCACGACACCTTCCATTGGGCCTCCTACAACCCATACCCAATGGAGAGAGGCTCTGGACCCACCTGTCTATGGATTTCATTGTGGAGTTACCCAACTCCCAGAGCAACACAGTTATCCCTATGGTGGTTGGCCAGTTCTTGAAAATGTCTCATTGTATTCCACTTAAAAGTTGCCCACTTCTAAGGAACTGGCTTCCATTTTTGGTTTTTGAGATCTTTCGCTTACATGGGCTACTCAAGGTGATTGTCTCAGACAGGGGTAGTCAGTTTGTGTCCCGGTTCTGGCGACCCTTTTATGCACAGTTGGGAAATCAGCTTGCTTTCTCCTCTGCACGTCACCTGCAGTCTAATGGAGCTGCAGAACAAGCCAATCAGTCCTTGGAGCAATTCCTATGTTGCTATATTTCTGACCATCATAACAACTGGTCAGAGCTCTTATCGTGGGTGGAGTTTGCTCACAATAGTACCTTGAATTCCGCTTCCCGATTGTCCCCGTTTATGGCGAATTATGGTTTCCAACCTTCCATGTTGCCTGACTAATTTGCTCTGCAGAGTATTCCTGCGTAGAGGAGCATCTTTGTGGACTTTGTTCCACTTGGGCACAAGTCTAGGAGGGTTTGTGTCATGCTAATTATAGGTACAGACTCTATGGTGATCGCAGACGCCTGCCTGCGCCTTCCTACCAGGTTGAGGATAGGGTCTGGCTGTCATCTCGCAACCTCCGACTTCATAGTTACATAGTTAGTCAGGTTGAAAAAGACACAAGTCCATCCAGTTCAACCACAAAAAAATAAAAATAATAATAATAATATCATACAATACCATATACCCAATTCTATACCCACAGTTGATCCAGAGGAAGGCAAAAAAAACCCCAGCAGAGCATGATCCAATTTGCTAAAGCAGGGGAAAAAATTCCTTCCTGATCCCCCGAGAGGCAATCGGATTTTCCCTGCATCAATTTTACCTTTAAATGTTAGTACCCAGTTATATTATGTACACTTAGGAAATAATCCAGGCCTTTCTTAAAGCAATCCACTGAGCTGGTCAGAACCACCTCTGCAGGGAGTCTATTCCACATTTTCACAGCTCTTACTGTGAAGAAAACTTTCCGTATTTGGAGATGAAATCTCTTTTCCTCTAGACGTAAAGAGTGCCCCCTTGTCCTCTTTGTTGACTGTAATGTGAATAACTCAACACCAAGTTCACTATATGGACCCCTTATATATTTGTACTTGTTGATCATATCCCCCTTTAATCTCCTCTCATCAAGAGTGAATAAATTCAGTTCCTCTAATCTTTCCTCATAGCTGAGTTTCTCCATGCCTCTTATCAGTTTGGTTGCCCTTCTTTGCACTTTCTCCAGTTCCCCGATATCCTTTTTGAGAACTAGTGCTCAAAACTGAACTGCATATTCCAGATGAGGTCTTACTAATGATTTAAACAGGGGCAAAATTATATCTCTCTCTCTCTGGGGTCCATACCTCTCTTAATACAGGAAAGGACTTTGCTCGCTTTGGAAACCGCAGCTTGGCATTGCATGCTATTATTGAGCTTATGATCTACCAAAACCCCCAGATCCTTCTCTACTATGGATTCCCCCAGTTGTACTCCCCCTAGCATGTATGATGCATGCATATTCTTAGCCCCCAAGTGCATAACTTTACATTTCTCAACATTAAACATCATCTGCCACATAGTCGCCCAATTAGACAGAGCATTGAGGTCGGCTTGTAAATTGGAGACATCCTGTAAGGACGTTATTCCACTGCATAGCTTGGTGTCGTCTGCAAAGACGGAAATGTTACTTTTGATCCCAGACCCAATATCATTTATAAAGATATTAAAAAGTAAGGGTCCCAGCACTGAACCTTGGGATACACCACTGATAACCTTAGACCATTCAGAGTAAGAATCATTAACCACTACTCTCTGAATTCTGTATTTTAGCCAGTTTTCTATCCATTTACAAACTGATATTTCCAAACCTGTAGACTTTACCTTACACATGAGCGGTGTGTGCGGAACTGTATCGAACGCTTTTGCAAAATCCAAGTATACCACGTCCACCGGCACCCCTCTGTCCAAGGTTTTACTTACCACCACATAAAAAGAAATCAGGTTTGTCTGACAACTTCTGTCTTTCATGAATCCATGCTGTCTGTTGCTTAAAATATTTTTTTCTTGCAAGAACTCGTCTATGTGGTCTTTTATTAATCACTCCAGTACGGGTCTATAGTTATAGTTACTTGGTAAAGACTTTGTTCCCTTTTTAAATATAGTCACCACATTGGCCCTGCGCCAATCCAGTGGTACTATTCCTGTCATTAATGAGTCCCAAAAAATAGATACAATGGCTTTGAAATTACAGAGCTCAATTCTTTTAGGATTCGTGGGTGGATGCCATCCGGTCCAGGTGCTTTATCCACCTTTATTCTGTCCAAATATTTCAGGACCATATCACTTTTGAGCCATTGTGGATTTGGGGCTGCGTCACTACCACACCCATTATGGACATGAGATCCCCCATGCTCCTTTGTATACACATAACTGAAGAAAGTATTTAATAAGTTAGCCTTCTCTTTGTCCCCAGTCACCCAATCCAGAATATTTTGTAAAGGGCCTACATGCTCAGACTTGACCTTTTTACTATTAATATATTTGAAGAATGTTTTGGGGTTTGCCCTTGTAATCTGTCTTACATTTTGAATTTTTGCATCCTTGATTTCCTTTTTACATATTCTGTTATATTCTTTGTAACATTTAAATGACACTAGCGTTCCTTCATTTTTATATTTTTTTTAAAGCTCTTTTTTTATAGTTTATAGCTTTTTTAACTTTGGCCGGCAGCCACGTCGGTTTTATTTTTAGCCTTTTAAACGTATTGCCCATGGGAATATACTTTGCCGTAAGATTACAGTCTTTTTGAAGAATTCCCATTTCTGTTCTGTGGCCATTGATGTCAATATTCTCTCCCAGTCTAGATCCTGGAGAGCAGCCCACATCCTTGGAAAATTTGCTCTCTTGAATTTAAATGTTTTTATCTTTCCCATATGTAATTTTTGCTTACAGCTAACATCAAATGAAATCATGTTATGGTCACTGCTACCCAGGTGTTCCTTTATCTGAACATTAGTAATATGTTCTGCATGGTTTGAGATTACCAGGTCTAACAGAGCATCATTCCTAGTTGGGGCCTCAATAAACTGGACCATAAAATTGTCTTGTAATAGGTTTATAAATTGTTGCCCTTTAACTGTCCCAGCAGTGCCATTACCCCTGTCAATTTCGGGGTAGTTCAAATACCCCATTATTATCACTGTCCCATCCCTTTCTATCTGTGCAAGGAGCTGAGTCTCCACCTCCTCCTTAACCACTTCAATACAGGGCACTTTCGCCCCCTTCCTTCCCAGCCCAATTTTCAGCTTTCATCGCTCTAGCGCTTTCAGTGACAATTGCGCGGTCATGCTACACTGTACCCAAATGAAATTTTTATCGTTTTGTTCGCACAAATAGAGCTTTATTTTGGTGGTATTTATTCACGACTCCATTTTTTATTTTTTGCGATATAAGCGCAAAAAAAGCGGAAATTTGGAAAAAAAACAATATTTTCTTTTTTCTATTTTAAAAGAAATCCAATAAAATCAAATGTTGTCATAAATTTAAGCCAAAATGTATTCTGCTACATGTTTTTGGTAAAGAAAATTCCGTTAAGTGTATAATAATTGGTTTGTGTGATCACGGACATATGTACGCAAATGATCATGTACATATGTGTGCAGGTGATCACGTACATATGTGTGCAGATAATCATTGGGACATGTGATTTTAGTGGGACATATGTGGGGGACATGTTTTTATTATTAGGGACATGTGTATTTATTATTTGGGGACATGTATGTTTTGGGGACATGTGTGGGGACATTGTGTTTATACTGTGTGGTGTGTTTACACTGTGTGGTGATTTGTGTTTACACTAGACTGGTGATCAATGAGTAAAAAGCTGTAAAAAACAGCTCATACTCACTGATCATCAGCCGGCTGCAGCGATCTGCTCTCCTCTCCTCAGCGATGACTTCTGTGTGAGGAGAGGAGGAGCCGATTGCCTAGCAACCGGCTGTTTGTTTACATCACATGACGGCCGTGATTGGACACGGCCGTCATGTGATCAGGAGGGCCAATCACAGAGCCCTCCTGCCGATCTGAGATGCGCCATGTCTGGGTGACACGGGCGCATCGGGATCGTGCCGCTGCACGGGCACGCGCGCGCGCGATCCCGCTCCTTCTGATGGACGTTCCTGAACGTCCTATTAGAAGTAGAAGGCTCCCACCCGGCCGTATATGTGCATTGGCCGGGTGGGAAGTGGTTAACATTGGGTGGTCTATAACAAACTCCAATGTTTAACTTTGAACTACACACATCTGTATGCAGTTCCACCCATAATGCTTCAGACTCATCACACTCTCCGTCCACCAGGTCCTCTTTCTCACTCGCTTTGAGATCACTTCTCACATACAGACAGACCCCTCCACCTTTCCTTTTTACTCTGTCTATCCGAAAGAGTGCATAGCCAGGAATATTAATAGCCCAGTCATGTGAGGAATGAAGCCAAGTTTCAGCAATACCGATTACATCATGACTTTGTGTTACCTCTCTGAAGTTCACTGCTCAGTTTATTGGGCGTTTCTGTATTCTTTGCAGGGTTAACCCAGTGGCTTACGCATTAGACCTTCCTTCTAATATGTGTATTTCAAATGTATTTCATGTCTTCTTATTAAAACCTTTTGTCTGCAACCGCTTTACCACCTCGGTGCCACATTCTCACCCTATACAGGTTGAAAACCATGAGGAGCATGAAGTACAGTCCACTGTTGACTCTCGTAGGTTCCATGGGCGCATATAGTACCTGGTGCATTGGAAAGGGTATGGTCCGGAGGAACGCTTTTGGGTCTTATCCTTGGACATACATGCCCCCTGTCCTCTTCCATTATTTCCATAGATGTTTTCCCCTTAAGCCTGGTGATCCTCCAAGGGGGAGGGGTCATTGAGGAGGGGATAATGTCAGGACTGGGTTCAGCTCCTCCTTCTCTGAGCTGGCCACTCAGCTGTCAGCTAATTGGCAGCTCCTATCTCTCCACAGTGACTCAACTTTTGATGATATCCTGCTTGTCAGTCCTGCCTACTTAAGCCATCCAGCCCAGATGATCTCTGCCTTCGCCTTGGCCAACATCACAGAGACTATCTCCTGTGCTCTTGTTAAAGACTTGCTTGGCTGACATTCCTTTTGGCTCCAGATCCTGCTTGCTGTTCCAATATGCTGATCCCTGACTTTCTGGCTTGTCGGAGTATCTGTTACGGTTCCTGAACTCTGGCTATGTTTTGACTACATTTGTTCTATTTATTTTTATTATTAAACAAGTGTGATTTAACTGTACTTCTGTCTCAATTCGATTCATGGTTTCTGACACTTTGCCTCTATCAGAATGACAATCTGCCTTGTTTACATAGGCAGACCACTGTTCTGTCTGCTCAGGGAAGTTAGGCAGGTCTAGGCAAACATCGGGCCCACCAGGCCCGCTGATTGGACACAGCAGGATTGGGTCACCGGCTGTGCATGCCCCAGACTTGAAGAAAGAAATCACATACAGGTACATGAATTTGCACTTAAGGGCCACCCTGCTGTAGTATATGTACGTGGGGCGGTCTTTAAGCGGTTAAAATGAATGGTATCCCAACACAGTAATGTACTGTGTGTTATATGGGTTACTGCGTATTGTGGTATTGCGCATGATACCGAACGTGTTACAGCATTGCAGAAGTTTAAATTCCCTCATTCTGCCCCTCTCACAATTGTAAAAAAAACATGGCTGAAATAAAATTTTAAACAGATAAAGTTTAATCTTTAAATCAACAGTCACACTGAATTTGTTATATGTTGTTTTTGTACAATATGCTATATTTCCACTAAAATTCCAAAGGAAAAAAACATGTCTTCATTTGAACAGTCTGCACAGATTTCATCTGCCTAGTTATTGTCTGCACATTATTTTCTGAATTGCAATATCTGCTGAATGTCAAATAGGTTCCTCTAGTCTAACATTGCTTCTTCAAATGCAGTTATGGCTTGTCGTGTCTTATCTTCTCCCTCCCCCACTTTTCCAGATATTTCCCCTAGCCTAACTAACAGCATTTGTTGATATACCTTTTTTTTTGCTTTATATAAGTCTAAGCCTGCCTGCGACAATTAAAAAAATTATTTCGGCTCCCTGAGCCTTGTAAGTATTTGCATTGCCGTTTTATTTCATTTTAGGATAAGGCTTTGAAAATAGCAATAAAGATGAAGACTGGTGTAAGTCTTTCCACTTTATAAAGCAAGTTTTATTTCCAGTCCTCCAAAGGCCATACAGTCACAATTAAGTCTTCATTGCTGCTGCTGTCTGCCCAATAAAACTCCTGAAATCACTTCATCTAACTCAGAATAAAGGATTACTTTGACCTTGAGGGGAGAGTACTGGGGATAATGAAGGCAGGAACTTCTAAGGACAAACATATTTTCTCATTTTTGCCCGGAAGAATGTATTTGACTTGCCTTTCCTTACTTTTCTTTTATTGCAATGACATTAGAGAGAAAATTTTTTGTTCGGAAACCCCAGGTGTTAGTTAATCTACCTAAGCTTCTAGCAGCTAGGCTTTTTCTTATAATGCCTGGAAAGCAGCTGGGAGTCATGTGACTGGCCCGAAGAAAGCTAAAAATCGATATTTACACTGCTCGTTTTTTAAAGTGACATACATAGTGTGCTATGCCAAGCTCTAATAGAGGGTCTGGCATAGACTTATACAAATGGGTTTACAAATACTTTAAAAGTTTCAATTAGTATTTGTTGCTAGAAAACTACATAGAACCCCCAAACATTATATATTTTTCTGACAGAGACCCTGGAGAATAAAATGGCGATTATTGCAATATTTTATGTCGCACAGTATTTTTACAGCAGTCTTTCAAACACAATTTTTGGGGGAAAAAGTGCTTTAACCACTTGCCGACCAGCCATCGTCATGTCTCGCGTGGCCCACGGCCGTGATGTCTGCCGGCCACCCGCGATTGCTCCACAGAGAGCGAGAATGGAGATCTGTCAATGTAAAAAAATAGATCCCCGTTCTGACAGGGATGTACAGAGTGACCATCTGTCCCAGTGATTAGGAACAACGATCTCCCTGTACTCCCAGTCAGTCCACTCCCCCCCCCCACAGTTAGAAACAACTCCCAAGGAACACATTTAACCCCTTGATCGCCCCTAGTGTTAACCCCTTCCCTGCCAGTGTCATTTATATAGTAATCAGTGCATTTTTATAGCACTGATCGCTGTATAAATGTCACTGGTCCCAAAAAAGTGTAAAAAACTGTCCGTAGTAATGTTGCAGTCCCACGAAAAATCGCTGATCACCGCCATTACTACTAAAAGAAAAAAAATGCCATAAATCTATCTCCTATTTTGTAGACGCTATAACTTTTGTGCAAACCAATCAATATACGCTTATTGCGATTTATTTCATTTTTTTTGCCAAAAACATGTAGAAAAAATACATATTGGCCTAAACTGATGAAGAAATTCATTTTTTATTTTATTTATTATTTTGGATATTTATTATAGCAAAAAGTAAAAAATATTGTTTTTTTTTCAAAATTGTCTGTTTTTTTTTGTATAAAGAGCAAAAAATAAAAACCACAGATGGGATTAAATACCACCAAAAGAAAGCTCTATTCGTGGGCAAAAAAGAATGTCAAGTTTGTTTGGGTACAGTGTCGCACAACCACGCAATTGTCAGTTAAAGAAACAGTGCCATATTGCAAAAAATGGCCTGGTCATTAAGGGGGAAAATCTTCCAGGGCCAAAGTGGTTAATAAATAAAAAAAACAAAAAACATAATAGTTACCCCAATTTTTTTGTATAATGTGAAAGATGATGTTACGTCGAGTAGATACCTAACATGCGGCAAATCCGCCCATGGGACCACTTTTCTCATACAGAGAACTGTCCATAGCAAAAAAAACAATACCAGGGTTACCAGGGCAGCCAGATCAATAACTCATCTCCATTAGTCCAGCACTTTCACGCCTATATATCAGCTACCTGAAAAACCTGGAAAAAATCATAGATCACTGGGGTGTAGCCCCCTTAATTTCTCATTAATTAATTTTTTTTTTTAAGGATATTTAAAAGAAAATAAGGATAGCATAAAGAAAACTTAGAAATATATTAAAATAAATTCTAAGTATAGAGTTAGAAGTATGTAGGGCAGTGTACAGGGATTATTAGTTTGTAGATCAGATTACAGGGGTTAGTAGCTTTTATGGCAGCACAGGGGTCATGAGTGTGTAGGACAGTGTACAAGGGTCAGTAGTTTCTAGGGCAGCATACAGGGGTCAGTCATTTGTAGTGCAGAGTACAGAGGTCAGTAGTTTATAGGTCTGAATACAGGAGTCAGCCAGGCAGAGGACAAGGGTAAGCAGGGCAGAGGGAAAAGGTCATCAGGGCAGTGTACAGGAGTCAGCAGGGCAGTCTACAGAGTTCAGCAGAGCAGAGGACAGGGGGCAGTAGGGCAGAGGTCATCAAGGTAGTGTAAAGGGGTCAGAAGGGCAAACATTTCCCCCATATGCAGAGCAGGGTAGTTCTAGTTCTAGTTTAATACACAGCAAACTGCCTCATGCAAACTTTTCTTGTTATTTTCATTAAAGCTGAAGCTTTTTTTTTCTTCTTTGCAATGCAGCAACAGAACACAACATACCAGTGGCAGCCCATCCATTAGGAGCGCACAGGAGCTGCCTCCCCTATCCATGCATGGATTCCAATTGGTTGGTGTTTTTTTGAAGCACGTGATTAGAGCCAGAGGCTCTAATATGCTTCAAAAAGAGGGGTAGGCTCAGGGCGCAGAGCTCTGCGCTCCAAGGCCCACCCAGTTGTGTGACACTAGTGAATGAATATTTGCTATTTTCACACTGATTGCCTCCCGGCCAATCAGGAAGCGGGTCTGAGACCTTTTTCCAGATTGGCTGAAAGGAGAAGTGCTCCAATTGGTCGCCAAGGAGAAGGGAGGAGACAGAAGCCACCATGATGCAAGGAGAGCAGGGGAAGAGGAAGCAGCCCGATTGATGCCCGCCAAGGAGAACAAGGGAAGGGAAAGCTGCCTGTGATGACCGCCAGGGAGAGCAGGGGAAGGGGAAGCCACCGCTCACCATCAGCATAGATGGGGTAAGTGCTTCCGGTGCTCCTGATGACCTGACGGACCAGACCGAGGGGCAGGTTACACGACCAGGGGGGTGGCTTTGAGTGCACTGTTTGCTGCCCCCCCAAAAATGTACCACCAGCTGCTGTTGCATCGCACTGTAATTGGGGAGGTGGATCCCCTCATTCATTTGCCCATCCTCCATTTACAAAATGCTTTGCATTCTGGCAATGAATATTGCAAGTTCTTTAAATGGAGGAGGTAGCTATAAGGTGATGGCGAATGGCAACTCTTTAACACTAATAGTGGCTGATGTCACTCCCCCTCCAGCGCTGGAAGATCAACCCTGTGAGGGCATGACACATGGAAATGGGAAGATATAGGACACACTTCATTATAGATAAGTCAAGTTGTGTCCCCGATGCTGCATAGTACAAAAAAGGCCTTCAGCTTTAAACAGCATTATCACTTAACTATAACAAATTTGCTGAGTAAACAATAAGGCATATGTAGCACTGACCCCCGAAGGAGTGGCTGAATTTTTCTGGGCTTACCGATTACCTCCTCCAGCTCGTACTCGTTGTTCTTGTCGATGGGTTCCCAGGGTTGATAACCCAGTAACTGTAGAGACCAACACTTGAACTCCTTGTTGAGAACAAGGTCATGACTTCCAGGCATTTATCCTGACTGAAGCCATGGTCAATTCCCAATTCTCTTCTGCACATTAACATTATATTTAAAATAATAAATCCAATGTTTAAAACATTCAGTCCACATACAGATCTTTCAAAACTGAGCTTATGGACAGAAATGTTATGTCCCCCTGCTTTACTTAATGTCTGGTGATTAAAACTAATTGCTCTAAAGTGAAAAAAAGGCAAAAGGCTGGAACTGTCTTTCACTGTAGACATAAAGCTATGTCTGGCAATAAACTTGGCTGTTCGCTCTATCTTTAGATTATTTCTTTGGATTGGCCATAAAGCAGTCTCCTTTCTCTGTGTTGCTGTAACATATAATTTGAATCAAGTCAATGAGCCATTTCTAGTGACCTTATTATCATGATACTGCATAATTACTATTAAAATATTTAGTACTGTTTAAGTCTGAGGAATAATTTCCTTGACCATACATAAATTGCATTATTCAGCTGTTTGCTGTAACCAAAGTACAAAATCTATGTATTTTTCTTAAACCATTTAATAATAATAATTTAATAACAATTTAATAATACAATATAATTTATAATCTACTTTTTATTTTTATTTTTTGGCAAAGTCAGTAAAGGTCAAGACAGTAGCAGGTTTGCATTTAGATTATATTGGCCAGTGATGGCGAACTTTGGCACTCTGCATGTTTTGGAACTACATTTCTCATGATGCTCATCTACACCGTAGAGTGTGCGTCTGGGGTGCCAAGATTCGCCATCACTGATATAGGCTGTCTACATCTTTGTTAGGGGTTCCTTTGTTTTTGCTCATTGGAAAATAGAAGCCAAGAAGAGGCCCACAGATATCATCTTATCCCTACATGAGTGAGTAGAGCCCCGTACACACGAACGGACTTTTCAACATCCAAAGTCTGACGGAATGATTCCGGCAGACTATTCAATCGTGTGTGGGCTGCAACGGACTTTTGATTCGCAAAAGTCTGACAGACTTTAGAAATGGAACATGCTTCAAATTTTTCCGCCAGAACTCTGCCGGACCCAGTTCCTACCGAAAAATTTGCTCGTGTGTATGCTATTCCGACGGACTAAAACCGACGCTAAGGGCAGCTATTGGCTACTGGCTATGAACTTCCTTATTCGAGTCCAGTCGTACGTCATCACGTTCGAATCCGTTGGAGTTTGGTGTGATTGTGTGTGGCCAAGTCCGCTCATTCGGAAAGTCTGTCAGAACTCTGTCAGAACTCCGGCAGAACTCCTTCGGAAGTCTGTCGGACATAAGTCTGGTCGTGTGTACGCAGCATAAGGGTTATATTGTACCCCTTCTTATTCACAGAAAAAAAGTCAATAGTAAATATATATACAGTGCCTTGCAAAAGTATTCGGCCCCCTTGAACTTTTCAACCTTTTGCCACATTTCAGGCTTCAAACATAAAGATATAAAATTTTTATTTTTTGTGAAGAATCACCAACAAGTGGGACACAATTGTGAAGTGGAACAAAATCTATTGGATTTTTGAAACTTTTTTAACTAATAAAAAAATGAAAAGTAGGGCGTGCAAAATTATTCGGCCCCCTTGCGTTAATACTTTGTAGAGCCACCTTTTGCTGCGATTACAGCTGCAAGTCGCTTGGGGTATGTCTCTATCAGTTTTGCACATCGAGAGACTGAAATTCTTGCCCATTCTTCCTTGCAAAACAGCTCGAGCTCAGTGAGGTTGGATGGAGAGCATTTGTGAACAGCAGTTTTCAGCTCTTTCCACAGATTCTCGATTGGATTCAGGTCTGGACTTTGACTTGGCCATTCTAACACCTGGATACGTTTATTTGTGAACCATTCCTTTGTAGATTTTGCTGTATGTTTGGGATCATTGTCTTGTTGGAAGATAAATCTCCATCTCAGTTTCAGGTCTTTTGCAGACTCCAACAGGTTTTCATCCAGAATGGTCCTGTATTTGGCTGCATCCATCTTCCCCTCAATTTTAACCATCTTCCCTGTCCCTGCTGAAGAAAAGCAGGCCCAAACCATGATGCTACCACCACCATGTTTGACAGTGGGGATGATGTGTTGAGGGTGATGAGCTGTGTTGCTTTTACGCCAAACATATCGTTTTGCATTGTGGGCAAAAAGTTTGATTTTGGTTTCATCTGACCAGAGCACCTTCTTCCACATGTTTGGTGTGTCTCCCAGGTGGCTTGTGGCAAACTTTAGACGAGACTTTTTATGGATATCTTTGAGAAATGGCTTTCTTCTTGCCACTCTTCCATAAAGGCCAGATTTGTGCAGTATACGACTGATTGTTGTCCTATAGACAGACTCTCCCACCTCAGCTGTAGTTCTCTGCAGTTCATCCAGAGTGATCATGGGCCTCTTGGCTGCATCTCTGATCAGTCTTCTCCTTGTCTGAGCTGAAAGTTTAGAGGGACGGCCAGGTCTTGGTAGATTTGCAGTGGTCTGATACTCCTTCCATTTCAAAATGATCGCTTGCACAGTGCTCCTTGGGATG
The DNA here is from genome assembly GCF_037356315.1 of Lithobates pipiens. Lineage (NCBI taxonomy): Eukaryota > Metazoa > Chordata > Amphibia > Anura > Ranidae > Lithobates > Lithobates pipiens. Next base: position 79,600,362 of record NW_027507903.1, read on the forward strand.
TTTAAAGCTTGGGAAATCTTTTTGTATCCAAATCTGGCTTTAAACTTCTCCACAACAGTATTACGGACCTGCCTGGTGTGTTCCTTGGTCTTCATGATGTTCTCTGCGCTTTCAACAGAACCCTGAGACTATCACAGAGCAGGTGCATTTATACAGAGACTTGATTACAAACAGGTGGATTCTATTTATCACCATCAGTCATTTAGGACAACATTGGATCATTCAGAGAACCTCGCTGAACTTCTGGAGTGAGTTTGCTGCACTGAAAGTAAAGGGGCCGAATAATTTTGCACGCACCACTTTTCAGTTTTTTAATTGCTAAAAAAGTCTAAAATATCCAATAGATTTCGTTCCACTTCACAATTGTGTCCCACTTGTTGGTGATTCCTCACAAAAAATTAAAATTTTATATCTTCATGTTTGAAGCCTGAAATGTGGCAAAAGGTTGAAAAGTTCAAGGGGGCCGAATACTTTCGCAAGGCACTGTACATACTTTTTGACAAGTCAACAAAAAAATGCCCCATAATGTAAATCTACCATCATTTGAGATGTCCAGTGATGTAGATCCACATCAATCATGATGCCGCATGTCCATCGACTCTTCAAATGAAAGAAAAGCCAATCCGACACACCTTAACCCAACCCCTGACTCCCACAGAACCACTGCAAGGTAATAAAAGAGGAAGGATCTCTAGGTAATATCATTGGCCAAATAAGTTCATATCCATACAACCATGTTGAGATCTAGGCATGAGCCAAACACCCCTGATTCGGTTTGCATCAGAATTTGCAAACAGGCAAAAAAACTTGTGCGAACACTGTTAAAGTCTATGGGACACGAACATGAAAAAAAATGCTTGGGGTCACCCCAAAATCCATGTCAGGCCCTCCAAGTCTGGTATGGATATTAATCACTTCAGCCCAGGAAGAATTTACCCCCTTCCTGACCAGAGCATTTTTTGCAATTCGGCAATGCGTTGCTTTAACTGAAAATTGCATGGTCGTGCGACGTGGCTCCCAAACAAAATTGATATCCTTTTTTCCCACAAATAGAGCTTTCTTTTAGTGGTATTTGATCACCCCTGCAGTTTTTATTTTTTGCGCTATAAACAAAAAAAGAGCGTCAATTTTGAAAAAAACACATTATTTTTTACATTTTGCTATAATAAATATCCCCCAAAAATATATAAAAAAAAAATTGTTTCCTCAATTTAGGCCGATGCGTATTCTTCTACATATTTTTGGGGAAAAAAAATCTCAATAAGCGATTATTGATTGCTTTGTGCAAAAGTTATAGTGTTTACAAAATAGGTGAAAGTTTTATGGCATTTTTATTAATATATTTTTTTTTAAATGGGATTTTTATTGTGACTTGTGGCTTTATAGCAGACACATCGGACATTTGTGACACAATTTTGGGACCATTGTCATTTATACAGCAATCAGTGCTATACAAATGCACTGATTCCTGTGTAAATGACATTGGCAGTGAAGGGGTTAACCACTAGGTGGCAGTGTAGGGTCAAGCATGAACTGGGGCGTGTTTCTAACTGTGGGGGGTGTGGCTGTGTGTGACACATCACTGATCTCTGCTCCAATCACAGGGAGCAGAGATCAGTGACACTGTCACTAGGCAGAACAGGGAGATGCTTGTTTACATTAGCATCTCCCCGTTCTTTCTCCCCGTGAGGCGATAGCGGGTATCCCTGCGGCGTTCAAGTCCGCGGGACCCGTGGTCCGACTCTCAGAGCTTGCCACGGGCACGCGCGCACCCACTGGCCGCTTCTTAAAGGGTAATGTACAGGTACATGATTCTGCCTGTACGAGCCCTTCTGCCGGCGTGAGGCGGTCAGCAAACGCTTAAAACATTTTTTTTTTAAATGGCGTGGGCCCCCCAAAATCCATACCAGACCCTTATCTGAGCATGCAACCTGGCAGGCCGCAGGAAAAGGGGGGGTGAGTGAGTGTCCCCCCCTCCTGAACTGTACCAGGCCACATGCCCTTAACATGGGGAGGGTGTTTTGGGGTCTGCCTGACAGGTGGGGGGGTTTAACCCCCTGCCGACCGGCTTGCGCCGATATACGACGGCAGAAGGGCATTTACAGGAATATTACCTTACCTGAATGATGTCCTTTAAGATGCACAAATGTGGGAGCACACACGCGTCCACCACGAGCTCCGTGATCGTCTAATGGAGAGGAAGAACAGGGAAATGCTGATATAAACAAGCATTTGCCCATTCTGCCTAGTGGCAGGACACTGATCACAGCTCCCTGAACCAGGCCACATGCCCTTAACATGGGGAGGGTGTTTTGGGGTCCCCCCAAAACATCTTTTCTTCATTTTGATGGGGACAAGGGCCTCTTCCCCACAACCCTTGCCTGGTGGTTGTGGGGGTCTGCAGGTGGAGGAGTTTAACCTCCTGCTGACCGGCTCACACTGATATACGTTGGCAGAAGGGCATTTACAGGTATATTACCATACCAGAACGATGCCCTTTAAGACGCACCATTGTGGGAGCGCACACACACCCGCCACAAGCTCTGTGATCAACGGGGAAATGCTGATATAAACAAGCATTTCCACATTCTTCCTAGTGACAGGACACTGATCACAGCTCCCTGTGATCGAGAACAGTGATCAATGTCATGTCACACTTAGCCCATCCCCCCTACAGTTAGAACACATCCCTACCTAGGACATACTTAACCCCTGCAGCGCCCCCTACTGGTTAACCCCATTCACTGCCAGTCACTTTTACACAGTAATCAGTGCATTTTTAATCGCACTGATCGCTGTATAAATGTGAATGGTCCCAAAATAGCGCCAAAAGTGTCCAATCTGTCCGCAGTCATGATAAAAATCGCAGATTGTCGACATTACTTGTAAAAAATAAAAATTTATAAAAATGCCATAAAACTATCCCTATTTTGTAGACGCTATAACTTTTGCACAAACCAATCAATAAACACCTATTGTGTTTTTTTACCAAAAATATGTAGAAGAATACATATCGGCCTAAACTGAGGAAAAAAAAAAATTATATTTTATTATAGCAAAAAGTAGAAAATAATGCATATTTTTCAAAATTATCACTTTTTTTGTTTATTGCGCAAAAAATAAAAAACGCAGAGGTGATCAAATACCACCAAAAGAGTATGTCAATTTTGTTTGGGAGCCACGTCGCACGACCGCGTGATTGTTAGTTAACCACTTACAGACCGGACCATTTTGCTGGTCAAAGACCAGACCACTTTTTGCGATTCGGCACTGCGTCGCTTTAACTGACAATTGCACGGTCGTGCGACGTGGCTCCCAAACAAAATTGACGTCCTGTTTTTCCCACAAATAGAGCTTTCTTTTGGTGGTATTTGATCACCCCTGCGGTTTTTATTTTTTGTGCTATAACAAAAATAGAGCGACAATTTTGAAAAAAACGCATTATTTTTTACTTTTTGTTATAATAAATATCCCCCAAAAATATATAAAAAAACTTTTTTTCCCTCAGTTTAGGCCCATACGTATTCTTCTACATATTTTTGGTAAAAAAATCGCAATAACTGATTATTGATTGGTTTGCGCAAAAGTTATAGCGTTTACAAAATAGGGATAGTTTTATGGCATTTTTATTAATAATTTTGTATTATTTTTTTTTTTACTAGTAATGGCGGCGATCAGCGATTTTTATTGTGACTGCGACATTGTGGCGGACACATCGGACATTTTTGACACATTTTTGGGACCATTGTCATTTATACAGTAATCACTGCTATATAAATGCAGTGATTCCTATGTAAATGACCCTGGCAGTGAAGGGGTTAACCAGTGGGTGGCAGTGTAGGGGTTAAGTGTTCCTAGTGGTGTGTTACTAACTGTGGGGGGGTTGGGCTTTCATTTAGTGAACACTGATCTCTGCTCCAATCACATGGAGCAGAGATCAGCATCACTAGTTGCTAGGCAGAATGGAGAAATGCTGTTTACACGGCATTTCCTCCATTCAGCCGTCCGGTGAGACGATCGCGGGTATGCCCGCGGTGATCGAGTCCGCGGGAACCCGCAACCGGACTCACGGGGGTCCCGACCGACACACGAGAGCGCCGCCGGCGGCACGCTCGCGATGGCAGGGCGGCATTGAAGATTGGACGTACCTGTACGCCAATATGCCTGCCCATGCCATTCTGCCGACGTACATCAGCGTGCGCTGGTCGGGAACCGGTTAAAGTGACGAAGTGCCAAAATCTCAAAAAACGCTCTGGTCTTTTGCCAGCCAAATGGTCCGGGGCTGAAGTAGTTAAAGGAGTCTGGAAGTCTCCTTTAACAAGGGAACCCCCAAATCCCATCCCCCTTTGTGAATGTGTATCGGGTACATTAGACCCCTACACATTCACCAAAAAAAAGTGTCAAAATGGTAAAAATTACAGTAGACAGTTTGGGACAAGTGTCCGGCAATGTAACTCCATCTTCGATGACAGCGCCTGAGAAAAAAAACTGCAAAAACTCCACATTGATGTGAGCCGTCCCACGACTGCAGGCTTTTTGCAATGACAGATGTTATATAGCTAAACGGCTGACCCCGCGCCCTTTTGACAACATGGTGCAGTGGTGCAGCTCCGGTCCTCTTCTTTTCGAGTCCTTCGTCAGTGCTCCTTCTCGAGCAGTGCCCCCAGAGAAACCCACTTTCCCTGGGGTCACCAATGTGTGCTCGCTCCCGAGCTAGCCACTACACACAGAAGAACACATGAAGGTCATTTTTAAGGTGCTATTTTGGGGCTTTACAATGGACACACACAATATGACCTTATACAAATCATCTTAGCCTGCAGGGCAATTTAATCTAGAATATCCTGGGGAGGATTTGTGTGCTCCATAAAAATAATGGCTATAATATAAAAACAACTTTATTGACTTCACATATCAGCCTTTTGAGCACCAAATTTTTTCCAATATTTTCAAAGGTCAATATAGTAATTTTGTTATTTTTATCATATCATTTTTGTAACTCATAAACTGAACTAAACATTGTTATGTTATCTTTTACTGCTTTAAATACATGCAGGGCTGGATGACAATCGGTAATAAAGTGTATTAGGCTACACTGTAATAATATTATTTACTGTAGAGTATATACTTCAAACATTTCATGTCAACACTCTCACATGTCTCTGTGAAGTTAAGGACTTTGAAAATAAAGTTCATACTAGGGCCTATATAGGGGAAATTAATGAATCCACCAATATATATGGATTATGGGAGGAAACTGGTGCACCAAGAAGAAAGCCATGCAATCAGAGAACATACTGTATACTCATTTGGATAGTGCCCCTTCTGGGGAGCAAACCCCAGAACTGTAAATTAAAGCTAAACTCTAAGCACAGAATTTTTTATTTAAACATGCTTCTCAATAACGAACCACAAATCCCTTTGTAAACCCAGCTATTAGCTTGTAAAAGTAGCAGTGACATCATCACTGTCTTGCACATGGTCTGTGCAGAAAAAAGCTGTGGATGGGACCCAGTAAACCCACCACTACAAGCTGCTTCTATAAAACTACAGAAGGGGGGATACAAGGCCTGTAAACCTACTCAAGGAGAGAGCAGCAGGAATGAATCCTTATTACAGGAACCTCTTACAAAAAGGCAAAGTTTTATGCTTGATTCCTGCACAGATCTGAAAGAAATATACAGAGCACACTGAGATTTAAGCAAAAGGTGTCATTCAGTGGGGAGCAGGCTTAAAAGACAACTTGACATACAAAAATCCTTCAAACAAAGGCTTTATCCGTTTGTGAAAAATAGGATTTTTATTACAGCTTACCTGCAAAATCCTTTTCTTGGAGTACATCATGGGACACAGAGCCTTAAGTAATTACTTAATGGGTTATAGGCCACCTTCAGGTGTTGACTGGTAAACCCAATTAAAGGAAGTTTACTCCCTCTATAACCCCTCCTCCTTCCAGGAGCACATCAGTTTTTGTAGCAAAGCAATCTACTTAAATCCCAAAAAAGAGGGGAGGGACCACTGTGTCCCATGATGTACTCCAAGAAAAGGATTTTACAGGTAAGCTGTAATAAAAATCATATTTTCTTTATCGTACATCATGGGACACAGAGCCATAAGTAATTACTTAATAGGATGTCCCATAGCAATGCCACTTGAGGGGTGGGAGAAACAACCCACAGGATACACCCGGACTTGAGGATCTACACTGCTGCTTGCAGCACACTGTGCCCGAAGGCAATATCCTCATACCTCCTTACATCCACCGGATAAAGTTTTATGAATGCATGCACTGAAGACCAAGTTGCGGCCTTACAGATCTGAGCCATGGAGGCCTGATGACGCATTGCCCAAAAAGCACTAACCGACCCGGTGGAGTGCACCTTAACTTGAAACTGGGGAATCGTACCCCTTAAATCATAAGTTTGAATTATCACATGCCGAATCCACTTAGCGACAGTGGATTTCGATGCTGCCTGTCCTTTCTTAGGACCCTCCAGCAGAATAAATAGAACATCAGTCTTACGAATCTGAGCAGGTCTTTTAAATAAGACCAATAAAGCTGAGACTTAGCCTTTAATAGTACTTAAGGCCAATTTCATTTCTACCCCTAATTGTAGAAAGGCAAGAATTCTGCCTAACATATATCTCTGAGGGTGTCAACCCCTGGATTCACACCAGGCAACATAAGCCTTCCAGACTCTATAATATATAGTTCTGAAAGCTGGCTTCCTAGTAGACATGTGCATTTGTTTTTATCCGAATGCATTTTCGTCCGAATTTAACAAACGATAACGAGCGTGCAGAATCTGAAAACCGAAAAAGATCCAACATAAACAAATGCTTTATTTTCATTTTCATTGCGACAACAGTTCGATATAAATAGGAGATTCGACATGACGCTGACAATAGCGATCTGTGTCCATCGAACCTGTGGTTGAATGTGCCTAACCTTAGCTCTATTAGTCCAAGATTATTCTACATAGAGTGAAAAGATCCGACATAGAGAGAAAAGATTTGACATAGAGAGACAATAGCAAAAAAGGTTGAATGTGCCTAACCTAACTCTATTAGTCCAAGATTATTCGACATAGAGAGAAAAGATTCGACATGAAGATTCAACGAAGCAGTCACTGCGAGTGGACATTTATGGTCAAATGCTCCACCCATAGGCTATAGAAGAATTCTAATGTTGGTTGACTAGTAATAATAATTAATATATATAATTATTACTAGTGTCATACAACATTAGAATTCTACTATAGCTTGTAGGCGGAACATTCAACCGGCGTCGTACAGTTTAGTTGCTCCTTCCAATCTTTTTAGAACATTTGACAGACACCATAAGCCTTCAATGACAGGTTCGACCTTAATTATTTTGGATTTTGGACAAATGCATTTTTTAGAAAAATTAAACAAATAAAAACGAATTTCGGGAGCAACTAAATAAATTTATTTTTCAGACGAAAACGAAATTCAGAAACAAAATATTTCAGTGTGCACATGTCTACTTACTAGCATTAATCAGGGTAGAGATAACTGACCCAAAAAGCCCACGTTTCTTTAGAATGTGGGTTTTAATAGCCAAGCCGTTAAATTTAGAGAAGGATGGAATATTGATCCCTGAGAGAGCAGATCCGGCAATAATGGGAGGGACCATGGGCCCTCCACTGCCATCTTTATGATTTCTGCGTACCATGACCTTCTGGGCCATACTAGTGCCACCATAATTATCGGCTTTCTTTCCAGCTTGATCCTGCAAAGACGACGAGGCAGCAACTGAATAGGGGGGAATGCAGTGAGAACTGATCCCAGGGGGTCACTACTAACACATCTGTTTCGCATGCGAATTGATCCCTTGTTCTGGCCACAAAGTTGACCAACTTTGTGTTGAACCTGGATGCTAGATGATCAACATCCCCCATCTTTGACAAACAGCCCGAAATATGTCGGGTGAAGAGACCATTCCCCTGGGAATAACTGCTGGCGACTAAAGTAGTCCGCCTGCCAATTCTCTACTCCCAGAAAGAAGATTGCAGAAAGGCATGGAACATTCCTTTAACTACCAACATGATTGTTTCCATGTGATCTTCAGGAATTGATTTAGCTTTCTTAGATCTAGAATGGGTCTGATGTCTCCATTTGGTTTTGGTACCATGAAAAGATTTGAATATAACCCCAGACCTTGCTATTTTGTGGGGATCTGTATGATCTCCCCTTGAGATATTCATCGGTCTAGTGCCTGAAACAGAAATCGTTTCTTCTCTGGACCCCAGGAAGAGAGACAGCAGAAAGTTCCCGAAAATTCCAGCTTGTACCCCAGAGTTACCATGGAGATGACCCATCTGTGCTGAATTACCTTTTTTACAGACTTTTGAAAATTGCAGAAGTCTTTCCCCCCACCTCAGTGAGTGGGGTTGCCTCTTCATGATGAGGCGTTAGGATTCTGTTTTGCAGATTTCCTACCCCAGGGCTTCTTTTGAGCCTGGGTCTGACCCTGAGGTTTTGCTCTAGAGTCTGATGGCCATCGCCACTGCCTAAAGGTGGAAGCCCCTGGTGCAGGGGATAGTCGCTCCCCATGAAAGGGGAACCTAGTTAGGCAGATTTTACATGGTGTTTCAGCTGAACAATTTTTCAACCACAAGATTCTATGCATATGTACAAACATAAGCATAAGGCGGGATGCCTGGTGAATAGAATCTTTAATGGCATCTATGGCAAAAAATAATGCCTTAGGTAGTTAAGCCAAATTCTAAGCTTGTTGTGTAGAAAACTCTCTAAGGACCTGTTTAAATTAGTCCTTAAGGGATTGGTAGACACCTATCGTGGCAATTGCAGGCTGAGTGACGGCACCTGCTATGGAAAAGGCAGATTTTAGCAGGGATTCCAACCTCTTATCTGTTGGATCCTTTATCATCTGTGCATTGCCTACAGGATAAGTTAAGTTATTATTCACATTGGAAATGGCAGCGTCAATTGCTGGTACTTTCCATCTTTTGAACACTTTCTCCTCCAGAGGATAGAGAATTGAAAACCTATTAGGAGGGAGAAAATGCTTACCCGGGTGATCCCATTCAGCAAAAATAAGCTGTTCTAGTAATAAATGTACTGAAAACGCATGCAAAGGATGGGAAGGTTTTAAAGAACCTAAGGAAGAGGCAGAGTTTTCATGAGACTGTAATGCCCCGTACACACGAGAGGACTTATGTCCGACAGACTTCCAAAGGAGTTCCGCCGGAATTCCGCCGGAGTTCTGACAGACTTTTCGGCCGAACGGACTTGGCCACACACGATCACACTAAACTCCGACGGATTCGAACGTGATGACGTACGACCCGACTCGAATAAGGAAGTTCATAGCCAGTAGCCAATAGCTGCCCTAGCGTCGGTTTTAGTCCGTCGGAGTAGCATACACACGAGCGGATTTTTCGAAGGGGACCGGGTCCGGCGGAGTTCCGTCGGGAAAATTTGAAGCATGCTTCATTTCTAAAGTCCGTCAGACTTTTGCGAAGCTAAAGTCCGTTGCAGCCCACACACGATCGGATAGTCTGACGGACTCGGTCTGACGGACTTTGGATGTTGAAAAGTCCGCTCGTGTGTACGGGGCATTAGAGGCAGCATGAAAGTGTAGCAAACCAATTCTATAAGAGATTGTATCAGCAATTTCTCAGATCGAGAAGCTGAAAAATTTTCATCTATCGTTGTTTCTTCTGCAGAGAAATCATTGGTTTGCTTTTCTTCCTGATCGATTGAGGATAACACCTCATCATGTGCCCACTGTTCCCCTTGCAAAGCTGAAATGTGGGAAGGGGACCTAGTACGCTTCCTATCCATTTTAAAGAGGATATGATTAAAGCCACTAATCTTTCTTCCAGACCCTGGAGGGAGCAGGAAAGGGCATCTTCAGTCACTTATACAGGTGCTGAGATGTGAGAGGCAGCTGCACCATCAACTTTTTCCAATGGCTCACCCTGAGTTGTCATAACTGGTAATTCAGGTAAGGATGACAGCATGAAAATATAGCTCGAGATCACAAAGCCTGGGGGTGAAACCTTTACCTTTTTGGCTTTTGTGGTATCTTTTTTGCAGGCATAGTCCTAAGTACAAAAACAGAGGCGCTATACAAATTGCACTAAATCGCTGAAAATAGTCATGACTTTTAAAGCCGCTATAAAGTATGGCTTAGTGCTGGAAAAAATGTGTCCTTCCTGAATCAGGAATGCCAGTTTTGCACTCCATACACGTCCCACAACTTGTGTGTCCCTCGTCCCAGCTTGTTTCCTCCTCATCAGCAGAGGAGAAACTGTCATAGCTGTATTTATCTGCTTTTAGCCTGCCATGCGTCCTTGTGGATGTTTATGGCACCTGCGTTTAGGCCCCCCCCCTCCGATAAATTCCGGCCCCCTTTTTATTTAAAGTGTTTCCCGCGCCTGAGCGCAGTGACGTGAAAAAATACAGCCACAGTAACAAACTTTTAGCTGTACAATAGCGGGACCTCATCATCCCTCACGGCAGGGGGGTATAATGTAAGGGGGTGCAGCGCTGCTCTCCCAATAACCCTCTGGTTTCATCAGGGGGAGAAAAAATAATTTTTTTGCAGATTTCTTTACCTTGTAACTCTCCCTCCACACGCTGTGCAGCCAGGCATGGAATGAGCTAATCAGTGAAGACAACAGAGTAAGGTATGTGCATAGACTGCATCTAATAGAGATTTTAAGGCATGACAAAAAATTTTCCTTTAATGGAAGAAGTACAAAGATGTTTTTAATACCCAAGTTCCTTCCCTTACCTTATCATGCCGCAGGATTTTGCTGAGTTAACAGAAAATCCAACCTTCACCCATCATGGCGGGCTGGCGTTTAGCAAATCTTCAAGGACTGGGTCCCTAAAATGGGGTTTCTACTGCCTTGGGCCATGTACAAGCACCCCATCAGGAAGCTTAGGTAATGTAGGAAGACCTAAGCCCTGGGTTCCTAGGGTCCAGCCCTACAAAGAGAGGCATTAGAGGCAAAACCTCATGCTTCCAATGAGGCCCCGGGGTACCATCCTTTTAGGCCTCAGTGGCACTTTGAATGGATCTGGCTTCTTTTTATGGAGGAATTTAAATCCAGCATGGATCTTTCCTGGAGCTCCTCAGAGCACTTCTTCACTCATGACCAACACTTTAGACACCGGCGAAAAAACTGATGTGTTCCTGGAAGGAGGAGGGGTTATATAGGGAGTAAACTTCCTTTAATTGGGTTTACCAGTATCAATACCTGAAGGTGGCCTATAACCCATTAGGCTTATTAAGGTTTTGTGTCCCATGATGTACGATAAAGAAATATGATTGTTTGGTGTAGCAGTGATAGACCATAATTGTGCGTTGAAAGTTAAAGTGACAATTTACCTGTAGCTGAGCCAGCAGGTTTGGTCATCCTCTGTCTCCCCTGCTGCCCCCCACCAGTAAGGCTGCTTTTACACTGAAAGTGCCAGCCGTTAGCAGTAAAGCGTCACTCGTTTTAGCAGCATTTTACTCCTGTTTAAATTGCGCTTTTGCTCTGCTTTTCGGCCACTAGCGGGGCATTTTTAACCCCAAAAAAAGGGGTTAAAACTCCCGTGGTGAGGTGCTTTTGAATCACCTTTCAGGTGGAAGTGCTCCCAAACCGCCCCAAAGATGCTGTTTGCAGGACTTTTTCTAAAGTTCCACAAGCACACCACCCGGTGTGAGGCAGTTTTCAGGCGATTTACAGGTGTGTATGTGACAAGGTGAGCTACAGGCATCTGTGAATGCTCTCTCTCTCTCCCACCCTGCATGCCCTGATGCTGTCTTTCACGCTGTTCCCTCTGCCCCCCCCCCTCCTCCTGGCCATACAGGATCAGAGACCAAGCAATTTTAAGAGCCATGGCATAGCAGAGGACCCATTATGAACAGCAGCTCCTCATGGGGTAAGCAATACATAGATAGTAAATACTGTGAAAAAAATTAAGCGCTCTAATTTATACAAATTGCTAAATAGTGTAAAAAAAAAAATCACGTTTGCTTGTTTAGCTAGTAATCTTCTTTTCAGTACTACACATTATCTTCATAAATCACATTCCTGTTAGTGAAGTACAAGGTAGCTCTGGTAACACAGGCAAATGGCAGAAGGGAACAATATCTAAAGCTGGCCATAGATGAATCAAAATTCAGCCAGTTCAGCATAGACCAGCCACATTTCGATCCATCTATAGCTAAATCTAATGATCAACTCTTCAAGAACAGGACAGTTGGTAAATGTTTGTTCGCTCAGTGCTGCAGCCAACTGTTTGGAGCACTGATCAATGAATTCTGACAGCGGAGGAGTCCCTATTATCAGAATACCATAGTACAGCGGGGAGGACTCCCCCATTGGCCTCACTTGTGCGGCTGGGGAATCCATTCAGTTTTTTTCAGCCCACTGGCTTATCGAATGAAATAGGAGTAATCTATCGCCAACTTAAAGAGAAAGGGCCAGACCAATGATAACAGTTTGGGATTTGCTCCCCACAGTAGCGGGGTCTTCCAGGAAAGCTTCTTTTTATTAGGCTTCGGCCTGACTGCCCGAACACTGCTTCTGAAGAGAGCCATTCAGCTGTGTGCAGTTCATTTGCCTTGCCATGTCTACCTTATGAGATATGGCCCATCTGCGCTGCTATAGGAGGGAAGCTAGGCAAAATATCTTCACTGGATGTGTCCCAAAACCCAGAGAGCTGTAGTAAAATGAGTTAAAGGGGTGTGCGTCTGAATCTGAGCATGGGGAGCAAATTGGTAATCTGCTAAATCATTTGTGTACAAATATAGAAAATTTATAGTGGACATCTCAGCGTTCAGTCATGGACAATCTTCATTCATGTATTGTAAAAATTGTAGTGGGTGTGGTGCTTCCTGTGTTGAGTATATTGGAGCAAGCCCCTGAGTAAGTCTCAATCAGTAGTCAAAAAAAATGTGTGGCCCATAGGGGTGTGACACCCTGATAGGCCAAGCCTTTGAAATACACATGCAATTCATATGCTAACCATCAATAAAGGTGCCATAAACTGGTGCAAATATGCATTAAAGTGACTAGTGCTATACTTCTGTAGCAGCCACAACCCGTTGCAGGGCGGCCTTGACTTAATGGGCTTACCAGTTACCTTATCTTGGCCTGCTCTTCCACGTCTACGGGTTCCCAGGGTTGATACCCAAGAGGGCACAGGTGAAGAACTCAGGCACCTTGAACTGCAGTTCTAGCAAAGTCTCTATTTCCACCCAGAGAGTAGCCACTCGCAGCTGGGTACTTCAAGGCTGAACAGATCTCTAGCCAGAGATCATGGCAGTCAGCACGTTGACTCAAACTTGATCAATGAACTAAGGGTGAACAGGAACCTTTTTCCACCGTACCTGGAACGTTTCCCGTCTCCTCAATGGTACTGGAAAAGTGTGAATTTGCCAATGTCCTTCACAACTCAGTAACCAGGCACTTCTCAGGGTGCCACTTGCTGGTCCTCCTCCAAAGAGTCCTCTGCTGGTAACTTCCACGAACTGTGGTGTCCCTCCAAGCCGAGAGCACACCTGGACACTTTGAATCCTCCCTCAGTTACTGCGCCTCGGACCAGCCAGGTTCGAGACTCGGGAACAGACCCCCACCCCAGACCAGGCAGGTCCATCGGGGGCCACTAACAGGAACATGTTGCGGGATGTCGAACACCCCATGACTGGGACCCCTCACGGGGCTACCCAGGTCCTGGAACCAGAACAGACCACACGGGTCTCACAAACACCTCCCCCTCAACACGTGACCCACCCCACTTAAGTACCCCCTTCCCAGACTCCTCAGCGGGCCCCGGCACTCCCACTGGCTCCGAGAAGGCCAATACCCAAACATCCAACCAGACCTGGTTCTGGCCTGTCATGTGCGCCTCACCGTCCACATGACCAAGCAGAACTTCTAAACACAGCCTGGCCAGATTGGTGTTAAGGTACACCTACATAATCAACCCTCAGAACCTTTATTGTTCTGAGGTAAAAACTAAATTTACATGCGTAGGACATTTTGTCCAAAATGTCATCCGCTACACTTCAAAAAATATAAATCCAATAATAGTGATTTAGTGGAAAGTGTCATGTGCTTAAAAATTAATAATGTGGTATTACAAAGGGATTATTTTAACTATATATCCAAAATAATTATACTATCACAAAAAACACCACGTCATTGCATCACTTCCGGTTTCAAGCCCGTGGAGCGCATCAACGTCCTGGACTTCCTGACTTCTATATACAAACCGCCTGATTTTGTTTTTATGAATGTAAGTGCACTACTAGCTATTTTTAATAAAATTTACACCACACAATCACGCTATGGATAGTTATATTTCTACACATTTATGAAACTGCTAGGGCGGTGGAGTCTTAGGAGCAATGATTGACAGCCATCTTTTTTCACTGAGGAATTTACATACAGCCATTGGTGCTGTGAATGCGGGACACCCCCTAGAGGGGAGAGCTTTCCGGTGAGTGTGGCACAAAAGGGGGGGGAGCATGAGTGAAGACACAGGCATATCGAATAATTATTAGCGATCCTGGGTTTTTTGTGATAGTATAATCATTTTGAAAATATGGTTTAAATTATTCCCTTGTAATACCACATTAAGTATTTTGAAGTATAGCACTAGTCACTTTATGGCATCTTTCTTGATGGTTAAAAAATGAATTGCACATGTTTTTCAAAGCCTTGGCTTATCAGTGTGTCACATCCCTATGGGCCACACAATTGTTTTGAATACTGATTGAGACTTACACATGGTCTTGTACCAATACACTTAACACAGGCAGGGCTGCAGCCATTCCAATTTCTACTATACTCTCGACATATACCTAGGTAGTTGTTTAGGTGGAGACAGCTACACTCATTCACCATAATGTCCATAATGTGGAACTACCCTTCTAACCTTTCCAATCTTCATTCATGTTCAGTGAAAGGTTTGACAGGCTGAACTGTAACACATGCCTTGCTCTTTTATGCAATGGTTAAGGAAATAAAAAGCTCTAAAATTCATGTAAAATAATTCTGTTATTCGCTGATTTTCATATATTCATATCCATAATGCTAAGCTGCTCTATTTGCTCACTGCTGTTGCAAAAAAAAGAGCAAATTATCTGAAGCGATCAAATATTCATGTTTTATTGATGTAAAGACTTCTTTTTGTGCATCGATTAATAACTGTGTGAAGACATTTGTAGAAACCTAACGCTAAAGCATACACTAAATCCCTAACACACATTAACGTAAATAATTCAGGAAAATTAGCCTTACATAATTATTGCATTGCCTCTGTAACATGCATGAAACACATTGCATGAAAGTCAGGAGACCTAAATCTCATTTAATGATCAGGATCCAACAGAAAAAAAAGCCTTTTAGATTGCTGTATCTCATAAATGGATTCTTGGCTTCAACAAATGATGTCAGTGATAGCCAGGTCTTGCATTACATACAGGAATGTCCTACCTTATATTTTAAGTTTCACACATACAGGTATATACTGCACAGTAAAGCCTACAGAATTAATAAACTGTACATATTTTAGATACAATGCACAATAAAGCCAATAGAAGGTTTCTTCACAAATTAATGATTTGCACCCCTTTGTCCACTATCCTAAAATTACCCTATTTTGTCCATTATTCCACAAAGTGTGTGCTTCAACAGGAAGACAAGAGGGACAGTGTCACTAATGCATGCATTGTCACTTCTCACCATCCTCGTGGCCTCCTCAAATTGTGACAGGACAGTGCATGCACCCTAAATCTGTAGCCACTGGCGTGCCAAAAAGAAGCCAAGCTCTCCTGACCCTGTCCTGGTGCCATACTCACACAAGTACTCATTGATGGCCCTGTGCTGCATGTGGTGGGCATGTCACAAATGAGGCGGTTGGTGGGCAGGTTGCATTCCCTTTGAATGTCAGCCAGCCGAGCACTGGCATTGTATGACCACAGACTTTTCTGGCCTACCTCAGGAGATCCTGTAAGCCTGGGTACCTGCACAAGAACCGCTGCACCATAAAATTCAGGACATGTGCCAAACATGGTACATGGGTCAAGTGTCCCTGTCGGAGGGCGGAGAGAAGGTTGGTGCCATTGTCACATACAACCTTTCCTGGCGGAAGCTGGTGTGGCATCAACCACCTCTGAGCCTGCCCCTGCAGAGCTGACAATCTCTGCCCCAGTGGGGCTCCTGTCCCCTAAGCAGACCAACTCAAGCGCTGCATTCCATCTTTTTGCCTGACTGCTTTTGTAGCCCCTTGAACTCTTACGGAGCACAACTGGTTCAGAGGACAAATCTACAGAAGAGGCCATAGAGAAAGAAGAGGAGAGAGTGGAGGAGAGAGCTGTGGCAGAATCATCAATAGCATTTTGGAGGCGTGGTGGTGGAACAAGCTTCAACAATACTGAACCCTGTCCTGCATCCTTCCCAGCTGCCAGCAAAGTTACCCAGTGCACCGTGAAGGAAAGGTAACATCCCTGCCCATGCCTGCTGGACCATGAGTCAGTGATAACATGCACCTTACTGCTGACCACCCTGTCCAACAAGGCCAAAACATTGCCTTCCACATGCCGAAAGAGCACCACTTTTGCTTTGTTGTGGGTCTTTCAAGTGCTGTTGCCAATGGACTGCATGTAAGGTCATCATATGTCTCGTCAAGCATGTGGTGCCAAAGTGGCTTCTGTTCTGGCCACGCTTGATCCGCTTCAGACATAGGTTGCAAACAGCAACAGTGCGATCTGCTGCACATGTGTGGAAAAATGCCCACACCAAGGAACTTTTCAAAGTCAGCGGGGAGTCAGCAGCACCTTGCACCTGCGGACCTCTGTGGTGGGACCTGGTTCAACAGCTCCCATGATTGGCTGGCAACCATTCAAGGGTATACCCTTTATCGCAAGGATAGAGTGGGTAAAAAAGGGGGAGAGGTATACCTATACATCAAGAATAATGTACAAGTGAATATGAGGGAGCTAGGGAGGAAGTGGAATCCTTATGTGAAGAGCTACAAAAGGAATAAAGCTAAAGGGAAGGCCCCCTAACCTGAGGGAGGAAGGGGGGACAGATCTCTTATCACAAATTGCATTAGCAGCAAGGATTGTAAGCGTTATCATAATGTTATCAGAATGGTCAGGGGTGGGTGGTGGGGTCTCCCAGGGTTCTGTGCTGGGACCAATCCTGTTTAATTTGTTCATAAACAATCTGGAGGATGGGGAAAACAGTTCAGTCTCTGTATTTGCGAACAATACTAAGCTAAGCAGGGCAATAACTTTTCCGTAGGATGTGGAAACCTTGAAAAAAGATCTGAACAATTTAATGGGGTGGGCAACTACATGGCAAATGAGGTTCAATGTAGAAAAATTTTAAATAATGCAAAATAATGCATTTGGGTGGCAAAAATATGAATGCAATCTATACACTGGTGGGGAGAACCTTTGGGAGAATCTAGGATGGAAAAGAATCTGGGGGTACTAGTAGATGATAGGCTCAGCAATGGCATGCAATGCCAAGCTGCTGCTAACAAAGCAAACAGAATATTGTCATGCATTAAAAAGGGGATTCATTCCAGAGATAAAATGATAATTATCCGGATCTACAAGACTCTGGTCCAGCTGCACCTAGAGTATGCTGTCCAGTTCTGGGCACCAGTCCTTAGGAAGGATGTACTGGCAAGGGAGCAAGTACAAAGAAGGGCAAAAAAGCTAATAAAGGGTCTGGAGGATATTAGTTATGATGAGGAAAGGTTATGAGCACTTATTCTCTCTGGAGAAGAGACGCTTGAGAGGGGATATGATTTCAATTTACAAATACTGTACTAGTGGTGACCCCACAATATGGATAAAACTTTTTCGCAGAAGGGAGTTTAACAAGACTCGTGGCCATTATGGCCACAAATTAGAAGAAAAGAGGTTTAACCTTAAACTACGTAGAGGGTTCTTTACTGTAAGAGCTGCAAGGATGTGGACTTTCCTTCCATAGGCAGTGGTCTCAGCAGGGAGCATTGATAGTTTCAAGAACCTATTAGATAAGCACCTGAATGACCACAACATACAGGTAATACTGACATTTTATCACACACACATAGGTTTGACTTGTGTCTTTTTTTGACCTCACTTACTATGTAACTATATGCAACTATGTGTGATGCAATAGGGTGGCTGCCCTTAAGCTGCCCCCTAGAGGACATCTTGCCTTGTTGGAGCTGGGCCTCCTCCTCTCTTTTATTAGGCACCCAAGTAGAGTCAGTAACCTCATCATCCCCTCCCTCCTCGTCAGTGGAGCAAACTTGGCAGTATGCTGCAGCTGGAGGAACATGACTGCCAGTCTCTTGTCCTTCTTGGGCCCCCCTCTCTCTAGGCTCAGGTTACTCCCTTCCCCAACCTGGGAACTAACATTGGAGCCTTTAAATCGCTGTGCATTCTCCAGCAGCATGTACCCGACACTGTGGTCGAATAGTTCTGGGGACTCCTCCGTGCCTGATGGAGGGGCTACAGAAGGAGTGACTGTGGACAAGGAGCCAGTGGAATAGGGTGCTTTGGCATCTGCATTGGAAGGCAAGCTAATCTTAGCCTGGGTGAAAGATGATGAGGATGAGGATGGCTTTTTTATCCACTCCACCAACTCTTCTGCATGTTCTGGCTCAATAACATGGCCAGCAGCAGAAAAAAAAACGGTCAAGCGTGCCCCACGGCCATCTGCAGAGGATGCACCATGTCAATGACCAGCAGTGTTGACTGTAGACACAGAGCCTGCTTGCCCTCTTTTAGTGGCCTGTGAGCGTCTGCCTCTCCTTGGTGGCCTTCCGGACATGATGTGTATTTTGTTTTGCAACACCACACTACACTGTATTAGATACTGTGTACACCAGCAGAAAAAGTAGTAGCAACTGTACTACAGCTGCACTGTAATGTGTACTGTGTACACCACCAGAAAAGCAGTAGCAACCATACTACGGTTGCACTGTATTGTATACACCACCAGAAAAGTAGTAGCAACTGTACTATGGCTTCACTGTATTGTGTACTGTGTACACCACCAAAAAAGTAGTAGCAACTGCACTACGGCTGCACTGTATTGTGTACTGTGTACACCACCAGAAAAGTAGTAGCAACTGTACTGCGGCTGCACTGTATTGTGTACTGTGTACACCACCAAAAAAGTAGTAGCAACTGTACTACAGCTGAACTGTACCAGAAAAGTAGTAGCAACTGTACTGCGGCTGCACTGTATTGTGTACTGTGTACACCACCAAAAAAGGAGTAGCAACTGTACTACAGCTGAACTGTACCCTTACTAAAGGAAAATCCACTTTGCACTGCAAGTGCACTTGAAAGAAAAGTCTCTGTAGATCCGAGGGGGACATGCAAGGAAAAAAAACAGCATTTTAGCTTGCACATGATTGGATGATAAAGATGAAAAGCTTCCCCTCATTTCAGATCTACCCCTTAGATTTTACAGCGACTTTACTTTCGACTTTACTTTACTTTCAAGTGCACTTGCAGTGCAAAGTGGATTTGCCTTTTGTAAATAACCCCCCAGTATGTATCTGAATGCCATGCCAAGTGGCTGCTTTCTGTATAGTGGTCACAGGGGGTTGCTCGCTCAGCACAACTGCCATTCAAAGAACACCCTGCATTTTTCTCAATTAAGGCATAGTGTTCTCTGAGTCAATGAGATGGCAAGTGTCGAGACAAGATCTACAGTGATTTACAGCTTCCACAAAAGGGAAGCGGGTATCATATATGCATATAACATTTGGACAAGCTGGCCCAATGTAATTATGCAAACTATATCATCCCTGAAGTTCAGCTTTAATGCAGCCACCATTTACTGTCAGCCGAGTCCTTAGGACACCTCTTGGTCATCTGCTATTCATAGTGTATATATATATATATATATATATATATATATATATATATATATATATATATATATATATATATATATATATATATATATACATACATACATACATACATACATACATACACATACTTTTTAAAACCTCTGTTTCACTAGAACAGCTTTCCCATTCAAATATACATGTTTATCACCAGAAACAAATTGATAAATTGTTGTTATTTACTGGGTGGTTGTGAAAATTAGAGTCATTTTTAATATGTGTCGATAAAGAGATGTGAATCTTTAATGATGTAAGTCAGTACTGTATGTATTTTCTCTTCCCTCAGAGACCACACTGGATAAAGTGTATCTCGGGAAACATGATTAATATGACTACGTTTATTAGCTATTTGTTTTATAGCTGTCTAATAGACTGAGTTAACTTGCAAACTACCGGTTTGAATCGCAGGGAAAAAAGTAAAACTAGGAGGAGGGCTAGCATGACTGCGGCCTGCAAAAGAGGCGGAGTATTAGTGGGTGATTTTGATATGCTGCAGTCTGCTTAGCAGATTGAAGAGTTCAAGGCATGTCCTGTAGTTGGTAGAGAGGAGGGGTGTGTTGTAAAAGTACAACAGGAAAGTTGTTTATAAACTGACTATATACTGCTTATGCAATATGCCGGTGTAAGCAGCAGATGGCACTGTAGTATTATAGTGTATAGCTATGTTATCTATTATATAACAGGATGTTTGTCTATCCTCTCTCTATGTACTTGGATGCTCCTTGTTCCTGTTTCTCCAATTTGTAAAGACATGCATTGATAAGCCATATCACTGCATACAACAAAATTCCAGAATGATTTCAATACTCTGCTAACAGGGGGATTGTGTCACAGCTCAGTCAGAGTTCATCACCGCATCAGACAATTTTTTCCCACTCTCCCTCCCATGTTTGTTTTGGTTTGGAGGAGCCTCCTGCTTTCTCAAGGTGTCGGGGTATTTGAAGTGGGTTTTGGGGTTTTATGTTAGCTTACCATTCAATTTCTTGGTCCTTTTATTTTCTTGTCATAGCAGCAGGCAGAGGGTCTATTGGGTCTTTGAAGGCGGTGCTGGTTAAATAATTGTGGGAAATTGTGGGTTGGGTCCATCTGAGGTATGGGTGTCCCTTCCTAAAAATACAATGGTAACATTGGGGTATTAATTAGATTGTTTCTGGTAGTATGTAAGTGGTTAATTGCCCCTGAGCCGGTGCAGTTGTGTCCGGGGGCTTTTGACTGGGTGGCAGATACAACCGGTTAATCGTGAGTATATAGGCCTTCAAAGACCAGGCATAAGCTGAGGTTGGATTATTTGTTATGCATTGACTGTATTATATGCATTAAACGTGTGTTCTTGTGAATGCTGTATTTAATGGTATGTAATAAAAGGCTGCTATGGCCATTCGACTCCAAATAAAATGTGTCGTCTGGTCATTTTGGAAGGAAGGATTAGTCAAGTGCTTAATGTTTTATAGATAATCGGAGCCTCTACATTCTGCAGGTCCCTCAGTCATGTACACCAGTGGTCATGAACCCTGTCCTCAGGGCCCACTAACAGGCCAGGTTTTATGTATTACCTTAGGGAGATGCAGACTAGAATACTGCAATCACTGAGCAGCAAATGATATCACCTGTGATGTATTTCAGTTATCTTGCAAACCTGGCCTTTTAGTGGGCACTGAGGACAGGATTGATGACCACTGATTTACACGTTTCATAAAAGTAGCTTTAAGCTGCAAAGAAAAATCAGAGAAAGTAAAACTAACTACAGTCGTAAAAAGCTGATTTTGTGTTCTCAACTCCAGGGAACACTATCATCATTTTGAGTTTAGATTTGCAGGGTCACACTAATGATATAAAACTGCATTTATCTATTGTTTGATTTTTTAAGTCCTGTGCTGCAACAACCAAAAAAAATAAATATAAGTTTGATTAGCTTTCAGCTTTTGTCACATGTGCAGTTCTTTATCATAAATAATTGGGGTTCCTATGGTGCCCTCTGGAATAGGAATAAACTGAACCTTCCCAGGTTTGATGCAGGTTTGACAAACATAATGGAAATTCAGATTTTTTTTTTTATTTAGCTTTCACTGTGAGTCTTTTCAGTCAGTTTAAATTGCAACACTGAAAATACAAAGATTACAAACAAAAATGACATGCTTAGGGGATGCCTTAACGCTGTACATGGTTTCCCAGAACATTATGATTTTCAATGACAACACCAGGGACATTGTATTGTGGCATCACATACATTTCTTCAGTAATAATTTTGTTTATTTTTACATTGTTCATTGGCTTACATACAGCAGCAACCCAATATGGTTGATTTCTGAAAGAAAAAGCATTTATTAGATAGTTATCAAAGGCAATAATTGTTTGGTGTAGCTGTGATAGACCATAATTAGGCACTAGATGTAAAAGGGACAATAAAGCCATAGAGTCATGTCTACACCTAAGCCCGTAAAGGTGAAACATGTCAGAGAAGGAAGGGTGGTCTTCAGACTGAATAAAAAATCTACTGAGCAGGGAGAGCACAAATCAAATTATTTTTCTGAGACTGACTGACTAATAATACATATTTGCAATAGGTATTTGTAAGTGTTTTTTAGATAGTCCACAATTTCTGAGGGAGAGAGCACGCACCTTGCAACCGCAAATAAAAAAATGAATGAACAAAACCACTCACGCAGTAAGACATTTTGTAAATCATCAGAATGGGGATTTGTCATCATTTAGTGTAGAAATAATAGGTAGGTTTTAGACTAGACAGCAAATCCATACTGTGCACATTCTTTTTAGAAATATCATTGCAAGGCGTGGAGTCATGTAACATCATGACTCCGCTCCCCAAGCGCTGACAAAGAGACCCGCCCCCGAGTTTTGCAGGGCTCCTACTGCTGAAGGGAGTAGGATTGGAAAGGTAAGGATACATGCAGGAGGTTAAAGGCGGAGTTCTGGCTGAAATATGACTTTTAAGATAAAAATACCCCTAGAATACTCATTCTTTGCGCAATGTAACAAAGGTATGTTGTAAACTATGCCCAGTTTTCTATTTGCGCAGCATCGCTTTCTTACTTTGTAAAATTTCCTTCACAGTGCAGCCTTCTCCAGTGTGGGCATCTGAAGCCCACAGTGTCCTTCTTCCTGGATTCCATGCATGCTGGCTACTCAGCATGCACCTGGCGATCTTGCACATGTGCAGTGTGTTGCAATATTGGTCAGCTTGGCGTGGCCCAGCCATGCCAAGCTGATCAAGATTTTCTATAGGTGCCAATGTTAAATGTTACAGGAGCAGTGCCATGCCAAGCTCACCAAGATCTCTCAGGAGCCAATGCAAAATCGGAAATGATGTACAGCACAGCGGCCCCTAAAGGAGGAAGTGAATCATAAATAAGGGTAAGTGAACAGAAAAAAATAAAAATAAATTGCCAATTCATTTTAAGGATGCACATTAGTGCTGCATGGTGAGGAGTGAAAAACTTGGGTGGAACTCTGCTTTAATATATATGGACAGCTTCATATTCTGCCTTTAGTTTAATCAGGGTGATCAGTATGTTTACATCCACTTTAAAAGTTTCTATGCTCTGGAAGGTTTTACCCTTTCATGACCAGGGCATTTTTTGCTATCCAGCACTGCGCTAATTTAGCTGGCAATTTCATGGTCCCGCAATACTGTGCAGAAATTACATTTTTATTAAAAATACATTTCACACAAATAGAGCTTTCTTTTGGTGATATTTGATCACCACTGAGTTTTTTATTTTTTCTAAATAAACAAAAAGAGACCGAAATGTAAAAAAAAACAAAAAAAACATATTTTCTACTTTCTGTCATAAAACATATCCAAACAAATCAAATGTCATCATAAATTTCGAAATGTGTGAGAAAAGTGTAGACCGCTGCACCTTTACCACTCCTTGGATACAAGGAGATAATGGAAAAAAATGTGAAAATGTCAAAGGTTGCACTGTCTCATAAACAAAGAAAAAACGCTCATCAAAAAAAGTATAACAAACACAGTGTATCAACTAGTGATAAATAAAGAGTTCAATAAACAAGTGTCCATGTGTACCAAAAATCATTCCATTAGTATTCCACCAACTGGATGTGCTATCCACCGCTTCCAGTGATAACAAAGTATTACAATCGAAATGAAAAATAAATTGGCCTCTTACCAACTTCCGATGATCTCTAAATTATAAGAGATCTTCTAACACATGACATGAGGTAAGAAAATGCCCAATGCCTGGCCACATCCTCTGTGTGTGTCTCCCAACCTCCAAAATGGATGGATGGATCCGACAGTGTCAGGCTCAGCTTCCCAACACCTCTCACTCTGGGCTTTGGCTCCACACTGAAAATATATTGCACAGTAACGATGAGCTCCGGTGTGTTCGCACAGCCCACGTGCAGAGCCCGTCAGGAAGTCGGCTCTGCGCTACACTGATCACAGGCAGTGAGACATTGTCCTGATGAACGGCTGCAGAGATCAGGAAATGTCTCCCTGTCTGTGATTAGCGCAGCTCAGTGCCAAATTCCTGGCGGGCTCTGCGCGTGGACTGTGCGCCGGAGCTCATCCTTATTCCACAGCATCCCAGCACAGCTTGCCTCACTCAGGATGATCCCCGTGCTTTACTCAGATGTGTGTGCAGGATAAGGGAACACAGAAAGAGAGCTCATAGTATTTAAAAACAGAGGGTTTATTTAAGCTAAAATATGCACTTACAACAGAGATAGTAATATTAGTCAGTAGAGAGAGGATTATCCAGCATGAAGATCACTAACAAATATCAATGCTCATCATGTCATAGCTCCAGTCCCCTTCCAAAATGTTTCCCTAACAGGCTACGTCTGGGAATGGAGGATCCATCCATCCATCATAGGTTTAGGCCAAAATGTATTCTGCTGCAAGTCTTAGGTAAAAAAAATTCCAATAAGTGTATAATTGGTTTGTGTGAAAGTTATAGCATCTGCAAACTATGGTATATACAGTATATATTTGAAAACAAATCAATTCTGTTTACTGACGTCCGATCTCATTTCTTGAGGCCCTAAAACTCTAGAACAGTACAAATTCCTACCAAATGACCCCTTTTTGGAAAGTAGACAGTCTGTGGCATTTAGTAAGAGGCATGATGAATTTTTTTGAAGTTGTAATTTTTTTGTCACAATTTTTTTTTTCATTTTATTTAAAAAAAGTCACAATTATTTTTTATATACTTTCATCACCATCATATGACCGATGACAGTATGTTTAAAAAAAAAAAAAGAATTACATATTTTTTTATTTCATTTTCATTTTTTAAACTTTTTTTTTTAACATTTAAAAAACATTTTTTTTGCTATTTTTTTATATACTTTGATCAGAGTAGTTTAGTGGCAGCATAGAAACACGGTAGTACTCTGGGAGGGGATGAGGTTTTTTTTTTTACACTTTGCAGTTGCAATGAAGTTCATTGTAACAGCAAAGTTTTCAACTGTCATGAATAGGTTACATTCATGACAGCTGTGGTCACTAGTTATTTGTGATTGACTACAGC
Source organism: Lithobates pipiens (assembly GCF_037356315.1). Classification (NCBI taxonomy): domain Eukaryota; kingdom Metazoa; phylum Chordata; class Amphibia; order Anura; family Ranidae; genus Lithobates; species Lithobates pipiens. Next base: position 79,625,801 of record NW_027507903.1, read on the forward strand.
TGATCACATGGTACATGGTGCTGTGATTGCCCCAGGTACCATGTGATAGCTTTGTGCCAATCACAGCATAGAAAACAAGGCTGTTATGAATTCATTCATTCATAACAGCTTTGTTGACATTGTAATCATGTGAATGTGCCTATTAACAGGAGCAAGCAAAATTACGTGCATGTACCTGTTTTGGCCTGCATGTGCCACCCAGCTGCAGTATATGTGGCTGGTCGGCAAGTGATTAAAGCAGAGCTTCACCCTCTACATAAGGTTGCCCCTTCACCATCCATCCTTCCCTCCTCTACATGAATAGTGCTGTGGTTTATTTTATTTAACTTTTTTCATATTAACTGTGCGGCCCCGCCCCTCATGCATAACACTCGCCTAGTCCTCGCTGTGCCTCCTGAGATCTGCACGTCACATATCCCAGGAGGCCTTAGTCTTTCATTTAAAAGAGAGAAGGGGGCGGGTCTAGGGTCGCATCATCAGGAAGCCTGCCAGCTGAACCCAAAGGAGTTGGCGGGCCTCTTAATAACATTACAAACAACATGGTGGCACTGGACCAAGCAATGGCAATGGCAAGTGATTAAAGCAGATCTTCCCCACTCTACATAAAGTGCCCCCTTCTCCATCCACCCTTCTCTCCTCTACATGGATAGTGCTGTGGTTTATTTAATTTAACTTATTTTCATATTACCTATGCAGCCCAGTCCCCCATGCATACCACTCACCTAATGCTCACTGCACCTCCAGAGATTAAGGATGTGCTCAGGCGTGTATGCAAAGCCCACCAGGAAGTCGGCACTGCACATGGCTAATCACAAGCAGTGACACATGGTCCCGATGCGTGGCTGCAGAGATTGGGAAATGTGTCACTGCTTGTGATTAGCACTGTGCAGTTCTGACTTCCTGGCGGGCTCTGCACGTGCTGCTTGCAAACAGGCCTGAGTTCATCCCTACCTGAGATATACACGTCACATATCCCAGGAGGCTTTACTTTTTCATTTAGAAGAGAGGAGGGGGCAGGTCTAGGGGAGCATCACCTGTAGACCCGCCAGATGAACCCAAAAGAGATAGTGGGCCTCTCAATGACGTTACAAACAACATGGTGGCACTGGACCAAACAATGGCAACAAGAGGATATCAGCAGGACAATGCTGGATCCACTGGGTGGGTGAGTATCTGAACTGTGCAGAAAACATCACCTGCTAAGCAGGGGTAAAAGAAAAAAATTGGTGGGGGGAGGGTGAAGGTATACTTTAAAGCTGTGGACAATTACTGTTGCATGTAACTTACAAATGCCATCAGTTATCATCACTCTTTGCAATTCTCCAGTCAAAAAAAAATCTTATTTTATTAGCTATATTCTCAAGGAGATACTCCTTTACTATGTCATTTTTTTCTTAGCTTGGAAACCGAGTAAGTCATAAGGAGAATCAGATTACATTACTGCATCCTCTCCTGCCAAGTCATTGTGTGCATGCAGTGTTCACGCTAGCTTTTCTTCTAATTGTTGTGGCCTCCCCAAGTGTGTACACAGATGTCTGTTAGAGCATCTTTGCAGCTTCTTTGAAGGAAGCTGCAGGGATCATGTAATGTAATGTTGCTCATATGCGTGAACACATATTAAACACATTTTAAACATAAAAAGATTGGTCCTATCACAAAAACTGATGTGGTGGCATCGCATCAGTTTTTGTACGCTGTGTTAGACCATTGGTTTTGATTGAAGGAGTATTTAAAACATAAATCTGTTATTGTTTTTCCATTGTTATGTGTATGGGGACAGAGGGCTACACTGGTAATTTAATCTCTTTACTTCTAAGAGATTTACAGTATCTCACAAAAGTGAGTACACCCCTCACATTTTTTAAAATATTTTATCATTTCAGCTGACAACACTGAAGAAATTACACTTTGCTTCAATGTAAAGTAGCGAGTGTACAGCTGGTATAAAAGTGTAAATTTGCTGTCCCCTCAAAATAACTCAACATACATTCATTAATGTCTAAATCGCTGGCAACAAAAGTGAGTAGACCCCTAAGTGAAAATGTCCAAATTGGGTCCAATGTGTCAATATTTTGTGTGGCCATGATTATTTTCCAGCACTGCCTTTGCACTGCCTCTTGGGCATGGAGTTCACCAGAGCTTCACAGGTTGCCACTGGAGTCCTCTTCCACTCCTCCGTGACTACAAAACGGAGCTGGTGAATGTTAGAGACCTTGTGCTCCTCCACCTTCCATTTGAAGATGCCCCACAGATGCTCAATAGGGTTTCTAAAAGTCTGGAGACATGCTTGGCCAGTCCATCACCTTTACCCTCAGCTTCTTTAGTGATTGCCTTGGAGGTGTGTTTGGGGTCGTTATCATGTTGGAATACTGCCCTGCGGCTCAGTCTCCAAAGGGAGGGGATCATGCTCAACTTTAGTATGTCACAGTACATGTTGGCATTCATGGTTACCTCAATAAAATGCAGCTCCCCAGTCCTGGCAGCACTCAAGCAGCTCCACACCATGACACACCCACCCCCATGCTTGACTGTAGGCAAGATACACTTGTCTTTGTACTCCTCACCTAGTTGCCGCCACACACACTTGACATCATCTGAACCAAATAGGTTTATCTTGGTCTCATCAGACCACATGACATGGTTCCAGTAATCCATTTCCTTAGTCTGCTTGTCTTCAGCAAACTATTTGTGGGCTTTCTTCTACCTCATCTTTAGAAGAGGCTTCCTTCTGGTATGACAGCCATGTAGACCAAATTGATGCAGTGTGCGGTGTATGGTCTGAGCACTGACAGGCTGACACCCCACCCCTTCAACCTCTGCAGCATTGCTGGCAGCACTCATACATCTATTTCCCAAAGACAACCTCTGGATATGACGCTGAGCATGTGCACTCAACTTCTTTGGTTGACCATGGAGAGGCCTGTTCTGAGTGGAACCTGTCCTGTTAAATCGCTGTATGGTCTTGGCCACCATGCTGCACCTCACTTTCAGGGTCTTGGCAATCCTTTTATAGCCTAATGCCCTGTACATACGACCGGACTTTCCAGCAGACTAAGTCCAATGGACTTCCCACCGGAATTCCGGCGGAGTTCCGATGGACTTTCTGAACGAATGGACTTGCACACACATGACCAGACTTTCCGGCAGACGGACTGCACCTAGATGAGGAGGGTGCAGATCAGCTGAGAATGAAGATGGCCAAAAAGTTAGAGGGGTTTTTAAATTAGGAGATGGGGGGGAGGGTCCAGAGGTAGGAATAGTCAGCGCGGAACATATTCCAGAGGGTGGTATTGGGGGTATTAATGGTAGATTGACCAAAGCACATAAACCCAAGGTAAGTATAGTAGCAAGTCCTAGTTGTAATCTCAAAACACCCAATAAGAGGATAATATGCGACCAGTCTAAACTACGTGGCATGTTCCCCAATGTCAGGAGTCTGGTGGACAAGATGGGTGAACTAGAGATGTTGTTGTACAAGGAGGATTTGGATTTTGTGAGAATTTCAGAGAGCTGGTTTAACATCACTTATGATTGTCTGGCAAACATTCAAGGGTATACTCTTTATCGCAAGGATAGAGAGGGTAAAAAATGGGGAGGGGTATGCCTATATATGAAGAATAATGTACAAGTGAATATGAGAGATGACATCACTAAGAGAGCTAGGGAGGATGTGAAATCCTTATGGGTAGAGCTCCAAAGGAATGGAACTAAGGGGAAAATAATACTAGGAGTATGCTATAGAAACATAAGAGCCAATTTCAAAAGAGCCAACTTCTCTAAACTATGAGCCTTGCTAGAAATTGGGATAAAATCTTAGAAACAAAGAATACAGAGGAGAGATGGGTTTGCTCTAAGAGCATATTAAATAAGGGCATTAGCCAATGCATCCCATTGGGTAATAAATTTAAAAGAGCAAACAAAAGTCCTGGATGGCTTTACTCCAATGTAAAAATGCATATTAAAGCAAAGCAGAAGGCCTTCAAAAAAATTAAAGGTTGAGGGATCATCATCAGCATTCAGACTTTATAAAAAATGCAACAAGAAATGTAAGGGTGCAATTAGGACGGCTAAGATAGAACATGAAAGACACATAGCGGAGGAGAGCAAAAAAAATCCCAAGAAATTCTTTAAGTATGTAAATAGTAAAAAAAGGAGGACAGACCATATTGGCCCCATAAAGAATGAGGAAGGACATCTGGTTACAAAGGATGTGGAGATGGCGAAGGTATTGAATTTATTCTTCTCCTCAGTCTTCACAAGGGAATCGGGGGGGGGGGGGGGGGGGAGGTTCAGTAACCATAACTGCAGTGTTTATTCTCATGACACATCACCTCCATGGTTAACAGAGGACAGAATTAAAATTAGACTTGGGAAACTTACCATTAATAAATCAACGGAACCAGATGGCTTGCACTCAAAGGGAACTCAGTCAAGTAATTATCAGACCATTGTTCCTATTTTTTACTGACAGTCTACTGGCTGGAAAGGTACCAGCTGACTGGAGAAAATGAAATGTAGCACCAATATTTAAAAAGAGCCCAAAATACATGCCTGGGGATTACAGACCAGTGTCAGAGAATCACCAAACTTCAACGTCTGCGCTTACCCGTGCGCCTGCGGGGAAGAGCTGCACAACGACGCATGCATATGCGTCGTACGACACAATGTCGTACACGCATGTGCAAGCCTATGCACACGGCTATGGGCCTTACCTGATTGGCCTGACAGTCCTATAAAAGGCATCAATGTGCTCTGTGTCTTTGCTGGTTTGTCTCCTCAGCTCACCTGTGTTCCTGTGTTACTGTTTCCTGTTTCCTGTTCCTGTTGACCACTTCCTGTTGTGACCCGGCTTGTTTGAAGACCACTCTGCTTCTCTCCTGATCTGACCCCTGGCTTGTTTAAACGGACTTTCTGCACTTGCCTTGCTGGCTCACGGACTGATACCTGTGCTTGACCCTTGGCCTGCCTTTGGAATATCCTTTATCTCACGGACTGATACCTGTGCTTGACCCTCGGCCTGTTTCTGGAATATCCCTTGTCTCACGGACTGATACCTGTGCTTGACCCTCGGCCTGCTTCTGGAATATCCTTTGTCTCACGGACTGTACCTGTGTTTGACCCTCGGCCTTCACTCCAGGTATTGGAACCCCTGGCAGGCGTTTACCTCTACCAGTTCCAAGATCCTCTGCACGGGCATCTCTTCCTTCAGTGGACCTGCTGCATTCCAGTCACCTGCTGGCAACCCGTGCCTCTCTGTGCCCTGTACCCGCTGTTCCATCCTCAGGGGTACTGTGCACCCAGCTGCAAGGGAAGCCGCTCTCAGCACTTCGGCTTTGGTGAGTACCTGACAGTACAAACCAGCCATGTCAGAAGCCGACAGGGCTGGCTCACCTTTAGAGGCTCTCTGCCAGCAGGTTGCAGCCCTCACCCAGGCCGTACAGCGACTCCAAGATGGCTACTTCCAGATTGAGGGTCGCCTTCAGCACTTGGCAGTCGCTCCCAGTCTACCAGATTCTTCACCCAGCAGACCTTCTGCTTCGCAAGCCCAAGGCGATGCTGCACCTGCGGTAGCCATGACCCTTCCGGAACCCAGGGTCCCTACTCCTGAGCGTTTTTCGGGCAGCCGGAAGAAGTTTAGGTCATTTAAAAACGCATGCCTCCTGTATTTGGCTTTGCAGCCCAGGACCTTCCATTCTGAGTCGGTAAAGGTGGGTTTCATCATTTCCCTGCTATCCGATGAGCCACAGTCCTGGGCCCATAACCTCCTAGAACAGAAGAGCCCCCTTCTTGACTCAGTAGAGACCTTTTTTGAAGCTATGTCACAACTATATGACGATCCCCAGTGCACCGCTACGGCTGAAGCCATCCTGCATTCCCTTACCCAGGGAAAGAGACCAGTAGAGGACTACATTGTGGAATTTCGGAAATGATCTGGGGACACTAACTGGAATGAGGCTGCCCTTAAGTATCAGTTCCGTCTGGGCCTGTCTGAGACCTTAAAAGATGAACTAGCCCAAGTAGACACCCCTACATCCCTGGAAGATCTGGTCCAGTTGGCTACCAAACTTGATCGACGTCTACGGGAGCGTCGCTCCGAACGCCTCCAGTCACCTAGACCCATCTGGATGCTACCTCGGGTACCCCCGGTACCCGCACCTGTTCCAGCTCCCACCTCCTCTACTGATGGCGAACCCATGCAGCTGGGCTTGGTCCGGGCTCCACTCACCCCTGACGAGAGACTCCGTCGGCGTCAAGCCAACCTTTGTCTATATTGTGGTGAAGCGGGCCATTTCCTACGCAGCTGCCCTGTGAGACCCAGTAAGTGCCAACCTCGTGTTGCTGTGAATTCCCAGATTGCGGTTTCCACCCGGTCTCACCTTGTCCTCCCGGTTTCATTACAGGTGGCGGAAGAGGAGGTTCGGCTGGGAGCCATCATTGACTCCGGGGCCTGCAGTTGCTTTATGGACATAACCCTAGCTCGGAGCCTGCACGTTCCCCTCTGCTCTAAAAAACAACACCTTCAGATTCATCTGGCCGATGGCTCCCTACCCTGCTCCGGTCCTGTGACCCAGGAAACAGTACCAATCTTGACATCCGCAGACTCTGGTCACTGCGAATTTCTTCGCTTTGACGTTATCCACTCTCCTATGTTCCCAATCATTCTGGGTTTCCCTTGGTTACAAGCCCACGACCCACAGATCAACTGGAACAAGAAAGAAGTACTCTTTTCATCTGCCTACTGTTCACAACACTGTCACCTGCCGACCTCCCACAAGTCCACCTCCTGCCTAACCATACAGACCATTCCTGATAACCTGCAACATGTCCCTTCAGCCTATCATAATTTTTTGGACATCTTTGACAAGAGGAAGGCTGATACTCTGCCACCCCATCGGCCCTATGATTGCCCGATAGACTTGCTACCCGGTTCCGAAATTCCGTTTGGTCGGATCTTCCCATTATCAGAGACTGAACTAGAAGCCCTACGCTCTTACATAGATGAAAACCTGGAAAAGGGATTCATCCGACCATCCTCTTCTCCAGCTGGTGCAGGCATCTTTTTTGTCGAAAAAAAGGACGGTTCTCTCAGGCCTTGCGTGGACTACAGGGAACTTAATAAAATTACCATTAAGAACAGGTACACGCTTCCACTCATCCCTGAACTTTTTCAACGCCTAAGAACTGCCAAGATATTTACTAAACTAGATCTTCGGGGAGCATATAACTTAGTCCGAATCCGTGATGGGGATGAGTGGAAGACGGCTTTCAGGTCTAGATTCGGGCATTTTGAATATCTAGTGATGCCCTTCGGGCTCTACAATGCCCCGGCCACATTCCAGCATCTGGTCAACGATATATTCCGTGAGTATCTAGACAACTTCGTGATAGTATATCTTGATGATATTCAGATTTTTTCCAATTCTTTAGAACTGCACCGTACTCACGTCAGGAAGGTCCTCCTTGTCCTCAGAGAACATGGGCTCTACCTAAAGGGAGAAAAGTGTGAATTTGAGAGAGACACCATCCAGTTCCTTGGATTTATCATCTCCACAGGAGGAATCTCAATGGATCCAAAGAAGATCAAAGCCATTCAAGAATGGCCGACACCTTCAGACAAAAGGTCTGTACAGCGATTCGTTGGCTTTGCCAATTTCTATCGCAGGTTCATCCAGGGCTTCTCCACGATTATTTCCCCCATCACCCAACTAACCCGCCAGCAGGTCAAATTTCGATGGTCTCCACAAGCACAGGAAGCCTTCGATGAATTAAAGAGACTCTTTATATCAGCTCCTATCCTCCTACATCCAGATCCAAGCCTTCTCTATGTGTTGGAGGTGGACGCCTCTGAATTCGCATTAGGTGCTATCCTCTCCCAAAGAAGTGGGCCGAAGGCTCTCCTTCATCCAGTTGCCTTCGCCTCTCGGAAACTCAGTCCTCCGGAGAGGAATTACGATGTTGGAGATCGAGAACTTCTTGCTATAAAGTTTGCACTGGAAGAATGGAGGTACCTGCTGGAGGGTACGTCTCAACCCATCATGATCTTTACAGATCACAGGAACCTGGAGTACCTCAGAGCTGCTAAATGCCTCCGACCCCGACAAGCGCGCTGGGCTCTCTTTTTCTCCAGGTTCAATTTCCATATCACCTTCCGTCCCGGTTCCAAGAATGGGAAAGCAGACGCACTCTCCCGAATGTTTCCGGAAGCCGAAGAACCACCCGAACCCACAACTATTCTGTCCGCACACAACTTTCTCCAAATTATCCAGCCCGATCTAGAAACTGCCATCAAACAAGCCACTAACCAACTCTCCAAAACTACAGCATCCTCCCTGGAAAGGAAACACGGTTTGCTATGTGCACACAACAAGGTATTCGTTCCTCCTTCAGTAAGACCTCAGATTTTGCAAACCTTTCATGACCACAAGATGGCAGGACATTTTGGGATCCAGAAGACTGCCGATCTAATCAATCGTTCGTACTGGTGGCCGGGTTGGAGAAGGGACTGCAAGAACTATGTCCAATCCTGTATCACTTGCCAGCGTAACAAGGGTGCAAACACCAAGGCCTGGGGACTTTTGAGGTCCTTACCTGTTCCCGAACGCCCTTGGAGAGAGATCTCTATGGATTTTATTGTTGACTTACCACTTTCTGACCAGTTCACTACAATCCTAGTAGTGGTAGATCGTCTCTCGAAGATGGCACATTTTTTACCTATGTATGGCACCCCTTCTGCTTCAGCTACAGCAAGTATCTTTATCAAGGAAGTCATGAGGCTACATGGCGTCCCTTCCAACATCGTGTCTGATAGGGGAATCCAATTTACCTCCAAATTCTGGAAAGACCTCTGCAAAGCACTAGAAATCAAGTCCTCACTATCCTCCGCATACCACCCGCAAAGCAACGGGCAAACAGAAAGAACAAATCAGACACTAGAACAATACCTTCGTTGCTTCTGCTCCTGCTCTCAAGACAATCGGTCCTCTCTCCTGCCCTGCGCGGAGATTGCGTATAATAACTCTGTACATTCCGCCACCAACCAAACTCCATTTTGGGCGAACTATGGCTACCACCCTTCTTTCTTGCCAGATTCCGTCCCTGAAGTCTCCGCTCCTGCAGTCCAAGAACGGGTAAAGTCAATTCAGGACAATTTCCTACAGATTCAGGAGGCCATGAAGAAAGCTCAAAGAGACTATGAGGTATACTACAATAGAGGAAGAAGAAGTTGCCCAAGTTTCAAGATCGGGGATAAGGTTTGGTTATCTTCTGCCAACTTGAGATTGACATACCCGTCACGGAAGCTCGGTCCCAAGTTCATTGGCTCCTTTGCAATCAAAAGGATGGTAAACCCAGTAGCTTTTGAACTGGCGCTACCTAGTTCGTACAAAATTCACCCGGTGTTCCATGTATCCCTATTAAAACCAGTGATTCCAAGCTCCTTCACCGGAAGACAAGTGGCACCACCTCCACCCGTCCAAGTCGAAGGCGAGGAAGAATTCGAGGTTGAAGCCATAATGGACTGTCGAAAAAGGGGAAGACAGACCCAATACCTGGTAAAATGGAAAGGGTATCCCCCTGAAGACAGTTCTTGGGAACCCTCCAGCAACCTCGCCTGATACGGGATTTTTACCGGAGACACCCCAAGCTACCAGCCAGATTGGGCATCCGGAGACTGCCCCTTGGGGGGGGGGGGCACTGTCAGAGAATCACCAAACTTCAACGTCGGCGCTTCCCCGTGCGCCTGCGGGGAAGAGCTGCACAACGACGCATGCATATGCATCGTACGACACAATGTCGTACACCAGTCCTGCCTACTTAAGACGTCCAGCCCAGATGATTTCTTCTTTCGCCTTGGTCACATCTCTAGAGACGCTCCCCTGTGTTCCTGTTAAAGACTTGCTTGGCTGACATTCCTTCTGGCCCCAGATCCTGCTTGCTGTTCTACTACACTAATCTCTGGCTCCCTGACGTTTTGGCTTGTATGACTATCCGTTCTGATTCCTAAACTCTGGCTATGTATTGACTACGTTTACTCTGTTTACCTTTTTATCAGTATTATTAAACAAGTGTGATTTAACTGTACTTTTGTCTCAGTCTGATTCATGGTTTTTGACAGGTGTGCACCGGTCTGGCACTCAGACATGCATGCCCCCAGCGTAGTTTTCAATCACGATATCGATTACCGATACTTTTTTTTAATTTCATGTGACAGTGGCACATGTATCAGTATTTTTTTTTTACAATTTTATTTTTTATAATTTTTTTAATTTTTTTTTACAATATTATATTTTTTTTTACAATGCTTGTTTTTTTGGGGGGGGGGGGAGGAGTGGACAGTATCAGTGTTTTTTGTTTTTTTTTACAATTTAACTTTGAAATATTTATTATAACTTTTTCTTTTTTATTATTTTTTCTTTCAGCCCTGTTTGGGGGGGGGGTTGGTGAGATATCGGGGGTCTAAACAGACCCCTTATACCTCCCCTTTGAGACAGGGAAAGGGACTGAGGACACAGATTCCCTTGTCCCTTTCTCAGCAGCCTCAGCTGGACTGACAATGAATAAACAGGAGACAGCAGCTCCTCTATAGTCATAAACTGAAGCATCGTAAACATAGGTTATGATGTTTCAGTTATGATGAATGCACAGAGGCAGTGATCACAGACTCATTCGGAAAAGGAAGAAGCTGGTAAATTACATATTTATTGGCTCCTTCCTCTGCTCTCCATCCTGAAATATCCAGGGCAGGGGGAGAGGAGACAGAGAGATGGGGAGGACACAGGGGGACCCAGGGGAGGACAGGGGAGGACTGAATGAGGACATGGGGGGACCGGAGGAGGAGCCAGAGAGCCAGGAAAAATGCAGTGGGACCCAGAGAACAGGGGGACTGAAGGAGGACATGGGACTGAATGAGGACATGGGGGGAACTGGAGGAGCCATAGAGCCAAGAAGGACACAGGGGGACCCAGAAGAGGACATGGGGGACCTAAGGAGGACATGAGGGGACCGAAGGAGGAGCTGGAGTGCCAGTAAGGATGCAGGGGGCAGGGAGCACAAAACGGATTGGGATCCAGAGGAGGACACGCATAGACAGGGAGGATGCAGGGGAACCCAGAGGAGGACACAGGAAGCACATAGGGGGACACCTGGGCATGATCGGTGTGGTGTTAGGGGCAGTTACAAGCACCAATCTCCCTGGCAGCTTCAGGAGGGAGAGGAGGAGAAGCAGCTGTCAGAAAAGCTATACAGGGAGATCAGTGCTTGAAACTCCCCCGACCGCCGCACTGTTCACCCCTGAGGCTGCATAAGTATCGGGTCAAGCATCGGAGCATTTGCACGAGTACAATTACTTGTGCAAATGCTTAGTATCGGCACCGCTACTGATATTAGTATCGGCATCGGTGCAACCCTACCAATGGGCCTTTATAAGGGAACCTGTCAGTGATTAAAGTTGGTGGTTGATCTTCGGTTCTTCCAGTGTGTTATGTCTGTGATATTCCTGTTCCTGTGTCTCCTGTTACCGGGTCGGCTTGTCCTTGACCTGTCTCTTGTGTTTGACCTCGGCTATCCACCTGACCATGTCTGCTGTGATACCCACCTGGCTCCTGACCTCGGCTATCCACTAGACATGTGCACACTGAGATATTTTGTTTAGGAATTTAATTTCTTCAGAAAAATACATTTATGTAGTTACTCCCAAAATTAGTTTTTATCCATTTTGTTTTTCATAAAAAATTTGAAAAATCCAATTTAATTAAGGTCGAATCTGTCAATGAAGGCTTATGGTGTCTGTCGAATGTTCAAAGAAGATTCGACGGAGCAACTAAACTGTATGACTCTGTATAGTTTAGCTGCTCCGTCTAATCTTCTTAGAACTTTCGACAGACACCATAAGCCAAAGATTCGAAGTTTGTATGTTTTTTGCTGCTTTGTCGAATCTTTGTCGTTCATGTTGAATAAATATAGTTCAAACAGAAAATGGACTGGTGACTGGTGCTAGTGATCACTGATCAGACAGGTAACAAGATAGGGTATATAGAATCTATATAGAATCTCAATCTATAAAATAGAATCTATAATAATAAATAATAAATCCCCCCCCTCCCCCAAAACACAGGCAACCTCTGAGGCTATCACAACACTAGCAACACTAGTATCAAGTTCACAACACTAACACAATAGCAGCATATTATTATGAAAAGTTAAGTTGAACTGTAAATTGCTTCACTATTGTTCTGCTGCTTAGCTAATGCAATACAGGGCACTTTCGCCCCCTTCCTTCCCAGCCCAATTTTCAGCTTTCATCGCTCTAGCGCTTTCAGTGACAATTGCGCGGTCATGCTACACTGTACCCAAATGAAATTTTTATAATTTTGTTCGCACAAATAGAGCTTTATTTTGGTGGTATTTATTCACGACTCCGTTTTTTATTTTTTGCGATATAAGCGCAAAAAAGCGGAAATTTGGAAAAAAACAATATTTTCTTTTTTCTATTTTAAAAGAAATCCAATAAAATCAAATTTTGTCATAAATTTAAGCCAAAATGTATTCTGCTACATGTTTTTGGTAAAAATAAATCCGTTAAGTGTATAATAATTGGTTTGTGTGATCAGAGACATATGTATGCAAATGATCATGTACATATGTGTGCAGGTGATCACGTATATATGTGTGCAGATAATCATTGGAACATGTGATTTTAGTGGGACATATGTGGGGGACATGTTTTTATTATTAGGGACATGTGTTTTTATTATTTGGGGACATGTATGTTTTGGGGACATGTGTGTTATGGGGACATATGTGGGGACTGTGTTTACACTGTGTGGTGTGTTGTGTATTACACTAGACTGGTGATCAGTGAGTAAAAAGCTGTAAAAAACAGCTCATACTCACTGATCATCAGCCGGCTGCAGCGATCTGCTCTCCTCTCCTCAGCGATGACTTCTGTGTGAGGAGAGGAGGAGCCGATTGCCTAGCAACCGGCTGTTTGTTTACATCACATGACGGCCGTGATTGGACACGGCCGTCATGTGATCAGGAGGGCCAATCAGAGAGCCCTCCTGCCGATCCGAGATGCGCCATGTCCGGGTGACACGGGCGCATCGGGATCGCGCCGCTGCGCGGGCACGCGCGCGCGCGATCCCACTCCTTCTGATGGACATTCCTGAACGTCCTATCAGAAGTAGACAGCTCCCACCCGGCCGTATATGTGCATTGGCCGGGTGGGAAGTGGTTAATTGCTAAATAATTTAGGTTCTCTGACAAACGGACCAGCTAAGATTGACTGTCTTCTGAAGTGATTCAGTGTGTGTGTCTCTCTCTGCTAGCAATCGTAAGTGAAAGTAAGTTGGCTGTACGTGTGTACTTAGTTCTAGCTATTTTACTGCTCCTCCTCTTTGGTTACAATCAGCCAATAACATTCATCATCATCATTATTTTTATTTTACTTCCCCTCCCAATTCCAGCAGCGATCTTTTCTCTCTATGTCAAATCTTTTCTCTCTATGTAGAATAATCCTGGACTAATAGAGGTAAGGTTAGGCACATTCGACCACAGGTTCGATAGACACAAATTATTATTGTCAGTGTCATGTTGAATCTCCTATCTATATCGAACTGTTGTCACAACGCAAACTAAATAAAGTATTTGTTCATGTTGGATCTTTCGTTTTTCAGATTCTGCACTTTCGTTATCGTTTGTTAAAACGATAACGAAAATACCTGAAATTCAGACAAAAATGCATTCGGACGAAAAAAAATGCACATGTCTACTATCCACCTGAAAATGTGGGCTCCGACACCAACCTGGTCCTGACCTTGGCTTCCTCCAACCACGCTCCAGTCTTGGCACTATCCTAGACCTGTAACATCACACGGGCGCCACCTGTCTGCTGACTCCACTCTGACACACCAGCGGTACTCTGAGACTTCCTGCACACAGTCCAGAAGGGGACCTGTGCTACTTTGGGCTTGACCCCTCCTGTTTCACCCTCAGGGGGGTCTGTAACTTAGCCGCAAGGGAAGCCCTCTCTCCATTGGCCTCCATCACCCAGTATGTGATAGTAGATGTAAATTCTTACTGTTTTTTTTTAGGTAAGGAAATGCTGTGTATCTTGGAAAATCTGGGGGAGGGGGGTAGGTAAAGCCTTTACCTGTTAATGCTGCTTATGTGTGTCATGTAGCTTGAAAGCCTCACCTCATGCGCTAAAATCATAGTAGGCTGCATGTGTTATTTCCTGGGGAATATTTTCTAATTTCCATTGACTGAAATTGATTTTTTTCACAACCTGTCACTGTCCACATGCACTACACTGATAGCCAGCTGCATGTGTTTTTACATAGGACATACTGTATTTCTTAGCCCTTGTACACACGGTCGGAGAATCCATCGGAATGTGTCCTATCGGACCGCGTTGTCGGATAATCCGACTGTGTGTGGTATGCATTGGACTGATTCCGTCATAATATCCGTCGGACCCAATTTTCCAACATGTTGGAAATATTTCCCGACCAACTGGTTCGATCGGACATACTCCGATCATGTGTAGAGAATTTTGATCGGACCAAGTGCCACACATGCTCAGATCAAATTCCTACATAAAAGCTATTGGCTACTAGCCTGAACTTACTCCCATTGTAACGAAATTACGTCATCACGTTCTGAATGATCGGATTTTTCGACAACTTAGTCCGACCGTGTGTATGCAACATTTTCGGACAAGATCCGACGTACAAAATCCGACGTATTTGGTTGTCGAAATCTCCGACCGTGTGTATAGGGGCTTAGAGTTTGCCAGTTGCAATTGATTTTTTTCACAGCCTGTTCATGTCTGCATGTGCTACACTAAAACCCAGATGCACGTGTTTTACAATGAGAATATTTCCTAGTTGTTGCTAGCTGTAATTTTTATATAGTCCTTTTATTTGTAAAAGTTGTGCAATTTATGTGCAATGGGCATCTGCACAGAAGGTTATTTTTTCCTTTAGTAGAGCATGTGATAGGGTGATTTACAGGCAAGAGATTGTAGGAAAGAGGGGCAGTATACTGATACCCTATAACACATATTGCCCAAATAATGACCTTCATAGCAACAACTGTTAAAGCTTATATGAAATTGTAGTGGCTAAATTTACATCTATTTTAAAATCTATGCTTGTATTCTTTTGGCTACTTTCACACTGGGACGGTGCTGGCGTTAGCTTCGCTTTGGCCCGTGATTTGGTACTTCAGAAGCACTTTTCAGGTGCTTCAGAAGCGGTGCTCATTCATTCCAATCGGCAGGGGCGGTGTGGGAGCAGTGTATACACCGTTCCCGCACCAACCCCAAAAAAGCTGCTTGCAGGTCTTTTTTTCCCGTCCTGCAAGCGCAATGCCCCAGTGTGAAAGCACTCAGGCTTTCACACTGGGGTGGCTTGAGAAGCCGTTTTCAGGCACTTTGCAGGCGCTATTTCTAGCTCTAAAACGCCTGAAAACTGCCTCAATGTGTCGTTTGACGATACTATACTGCACTGGTGAGAGTATGTAAAATATTGCGGAAAAACAAACATTTTTTTAATCTCTTAATTCTCCCACAAATTGTGAAAAAAAAGTACAACCTCAAAAAACTCACCATGCCTCTAACTAAATACCCTGGACTGTCTATTTTCCAAAAAGGGGTATTTTTAGGGATTTTTGTGGGCCTCGAGAAATAAGACAGGCCGTCAGTATATCAGGATTGATTAAAGCGGTTCTTCACCCTAAAGGGGAAGTTCTGCTAATCTGATCCCGCAGTATCTAATCCAGGTATCTGCACCCACTTCTGGGCAGACTGCTGCAGACCCCCGCAGACGCCCTGCCCCCCGTTGTGTTCTGGGAAACACACAGTTCCCAGAGACACAGCGGGGGACCATAAGAGACGCGCAGCGAGACTCGCGCATGCGCAGTAGGGAACTGGGCAGTGAAGCTGTAATGCTTCACTTCCTGATTCCCTGACAGAGGATGGCGGCGGGGGCAGCAGCGAGACGAGCGATCGCTCGTCATCTGCCGCTGACATCGCTGGACCCTGGGACAGGTAAGTGTGATTTTATTAAAAGTCAGCAGCTGAAATATTAGTAGCTGCTGCCTTTTAATATTTTTTTTAGGTGCAGAACCGCTTTAATGCGTCTCATTTTTATTTGCCTTCCTCTGGATGCATAGAGGCAGTATTGTAGACCTCAATGGGTCCAGACATTGGTGAGTTATAGTAGTTAGACATGTGCGATATGTTTCGTACGAATCTCAAATTCGTAAGAATTTCCCAAAATTCATACGTTCGCGAGGATCCAAAATACGAATTGCCGTGCGTCCGAATTATGTACGGAATACGAACTTTTGTTTACAAATTTCGGATTTCGGATCAATTGTCTTTGAATTTAGTCATTATGCTTATTATGAGGGGCTCCCACCATCCCTGTTCTGTGCTGACTTCCTCCTGGGGCTGTACCTCTGCTGTGCATATTATGAGGGGCTCCCACCATCCCTGTGCTGTGCTGACTTCCTCTTAGGGCTGCTTATTATGAGGGGCTCCACAGGGATGGTGGGAGCCCCTTTATAATATGCACAGCGGAGGTACAGCCCCAGGAGGAAGTCAGCACAGCACAGGGATGGTGGGAGCCCCTCATAATAAGCAGCCCCAGGAGGAAGTCAGCACAGCACAGGGATGGTGGGAGCCCCTCATAATAAGCAGCCCCAGGAGGAAGTCAGCACAGCACAGGGATTGTGGGAGCCCCTCATAATATGCACAGCAGAGGTTCAGCCCCAGGAGGAAGTCAGCACAAAACAGGGATGGTGGGAGCCCCTCATAATAAGCAGCCCCAGGAGGAAGTCAGCATAGCACAGGGATGGTGGGAGCCCCTCATAATATGCACAGCAGAGGTACAGCCCCAGGAGGAAGTCAGCACAGCACAGGGATGGTGGGAGCCCCTCATAATAAGCAGCCCCAGGAGGAAGTCAGCACAGCACAGGGATGGTGGGAGCCCCTCATAATATGCACAGCAGTGGTACAGCACCCGGAAGAAATCTTTTCGGATCGTTTCGGATAGGAAATTCTTTAACGGAATTTCGTATTTCGGATAAAAACCAAACTTCCATCAGCATCAACTGTCATATTGAGGTATATTTTTGCCTTTAAATTCATCGTAAAGAACGTTCGTACACGTTAAGGAACCTAACGACAATTCATATTTCGTACGAAACAGAACGGAATTTCGGACACGAAATACGAAGTAAGAATTAATTTTATTACGAATCGAAACGGAACAGAACAAAACGAATTTATTGACGGCGCCCATTAGTAGTCACAATTATCAGACTGTACAATAAATGCCATTTTGTGTTCCTTTTAATTTCAACTTGGAATTAATCAGCTCCATTTTGGTTTCTTAAAGAACACACTGCTCAAAGTATGAAGGTGCTCTGGATATTGCTAAACCAATAAAGATATCTTTTTTAAAAACTATGCTTGTAACTATGCCCGTTTAAAGGATTTGCACAATACACGATAAACCAATAACGCAGTAAAATAAAAAATCCATCATTACTGAAGTTATTGCTGATGTCTGAGAAAGATTTCTATGATCACTGAGGTGTTTCTATTACCAATCTGTCAGTGAAGAATGAAGAATAGATTATGCTCTGTTTGAACTATAAAGGTAGGAAAAACTATATCATGCATCACATAACATTTTTATTCTTTAATCATCAAGATGATTAAAAGGTTCATTAGAGTGCTAAATAAATCTGCTGTTATGGGAGAAAACACTTACAGTGTGGATCATTACATTTTTTTGTATAATAATAGTGTAACTGCATACTGCAAGCAACAGACAAGACAACCAGTGGCGGCCCGTCCATAAGGGGCACAGTGGAGCCACCCCCCTAATCCATGCTCCCGGCCCCAATCTACATGCAGGGCACTGGAGGCATGGATTTCAATGGGGGAATTTTTTTTTAAAAGCACATGATAAGAGCCAGAGGCTCTCATTGGCTTCAAAAAAGGGGCCCGGGGCACCCCGAGCCCACCCAGTTGTGTGACAATAGCGAATTTATATTCTCCATTGTCTTCCTGATTCTCCTTCCGGCCAATCAGGAAGCGGGTCCTAAGACCTTATTGTTTAGGGTGGAGCAGTGGGGAGGGGGGTTATAGTTTAGGGTGAAGAGGGGGAGGGTGTTATTGTTTAGGGTGAAGAGGTTGGGGGGGAGGGTTATTGTTTAGGGTGGAGAGTCAGGGAGGGGGTATAGATTAGGATGGAGGAGTGGGGAGGGGTTTATTGTTTAGGGTGGAGAGGTAGGTTGGGGTGTTATTGTTTAGGCTGGAGATGCGGAGAGGGGGTTATTGTTTAGGGTGGAGATGCGGAGAGGGGGTTATTGTTTAGGGTGGAGAGGTGGGGAGGGGAGTTATTGTTTAGAGTAGAGAGGTGGGGAGGAGGTTATTGTTTAGGTTGGAGAGACAGGGAAGAGTGTTATTGTTTAGGGTGGAGAGGTGGAGAAGGGGTTATTGTTTAGGGTGGAGAGGCAGGGGGTTATTGTTTAGGGTGGAGAGGTGGGGAGGGGTGTTATTGTTTAGGGTGGAGATGTGGAGAGGGGGGTTACTAGTATTGGTGCAACTCTAGTTCTGTGGCAGTGTAGAACTCTGTCAGGGCCTAAATAGAGGTTATAACCCAGGATTCTCAATCATTCAGGTTGAGCCGCTCCAGGGGGTTTTCTTAGGCTGGGTTCACACTGAAGCGATGCGGGAACGCCGCGAATCCGCGGCGGGTTCCCGCATCGCATGCCTCCCGCCGGCAGTTCACACTGCCCTATGCGGACTGCTGGGAGTGTCAGTGAAACCTTAATGACACCCCCAGATTAGTTCGCATATCGCAGTGTGATCTGCAAACTCGGACAGGAATCGGATCGCATGGTGTGAACACCCATGCAATCTGATTCTGCTGCGGACCAAAAAAAGGGTCCTGTGCGAGTTTGGAGCGGGTGCGATGCGAATTCAGCCATACTATCTGTATGGCTGAACTCGCATCGCACAGAGATCGGATGTGATTTGCACTGCAGTGCGGTGCGAATCACATCCGGGTCTCCCAGCCGCAGCAGTGTGAACCCAGCCTTAATGCAGAGAAAGCTGGCTTTTCAGCTTCCTCATTGTTTTGTAAAATCCGTTTTGGCACCTGGAGCATTGTTATTTCTCCGGGTGGGATGAAATCTCCAATCCTGGGTCCAGGTCTTCACAACCACCAGCACGCTAATTGGTCAGGTGTGTGCTGGGCTTTTTGTTGAGACCTGGCCATGGGTCTGGGCTCCACCCATGCAGACAGGAGTTCATTGCTCAGGAGTCAAGAGAGTGCCACCTACGAGAGAGATGGGAGCCAGAGCAGCAAAGGGCTGCTAGCCCTATGGTCAGAGTTGGTGAGCAAAGGTTCTGTATAAGACAGGCAAAGACCTGAAGTGTAAGGACAGAGCGGCAGTGCTGCAAGTGTAAGCCAGAAGACATGTTTTTCTGGAACTTCCTTTACTATGCTACACTTTAGCTCGAAAACTCCAAACTTTACAATCCCCATTCAAACTGCGTGAGCAAGTGTTTTATTTTTATTTATATTTTTGGGCCCAAAGACTTTTAAATGGGAGTGCCTGAAAAAAATTAGATAAACAGGTGCTCTCATTAAAATCTTTGTAGTCAACAATGCTTAATTTGGCTCCAAAGAAGTTCATGTTTTTTTCAAGTATAATGCAGCAGGCAAAAAGCGTCACAATACTAAGGTGTGAATTGCCCCATTGGCAATATTGGGATTCTTCATCCTGTGTGGATTTGCATAGAATTCTCAGGGTTGAATGGGAGATGAAGTGTTGTTTGATGTTTTATAGCAATTTATGTAAATCAGCAATGAATGTGTATGTAATTACAATTAGCAAAATTGTTAAATTCATATGCTTTTTGTCATAGTACAAAATCATTTCCCAATGAGTAAGATTAATAAAATGCAAAATAGTCATAGGCCCAAAGAATTTTATTAATAGCCTTAGAGATAGAATTTGCTACCACACGTAAAGTATATTTCCACTTGTGCAGCCTAATTTGGATAACACCTACTTTATATTCTATGAGAGGAGAGAACAGAATTGGGACTTTAAATGAAGCACACATCAGTAAGAAAATAAGTCAAGTGACTGCAATAAATATTTATTTTGTATAGTCCATGATATGTCATACAAACATTTTGGGCATCAACCTCTAAAATGCTCTGGGCATACAGCCTCCATACAATGAGTCATGGACTAATATTTCACAATAATTTACAATCCAAAAATCATTCTCATAAAACACAAAGAACAGTATGCATGTATGTACGTTATTTTGCTGTGGTTGAACCCAAAATGGCCAACATAACCATGGTAACTAAATAATAAATAAATCGGTTAAAAATGCCTAAATAATAATTTATGAATCAAAAAAGATCATATGAATCTTAATTTTCCATGATTGGGATAGAGGATAATGGCTAAAAGCTCTACGCGTTTCGCGGTATTCCAACAGCTCATCAGGAGCATACATCATGGCATAATTCTACAAAATGTATGAAAAGAATTTTTTTTTTTATTTAATATATAAATTAGGTAAAAATTAGCAAAATAATTTAATAATTATAATTAATTTGAGGGCTAGGCATCCAACTCATATTCACTTTATATTCGTTACATGTTTCTATTCATCTAGAAATCAAACATTGCTGCCTACAATTTTGGATGTACTTTTCTGATAACTCCAGCCCTGAAAAATTTAGTTTAGTTCTCTTTGTTTATGAAGGGGCTGAGGAGTTGTGTTTGCCATAATTAACCCTGACTGTACTGTGCTGGCATATTTCATTATCAGTAGTTAGATAGATTGGAACACCGTCTGTCCTATCAAAGCGTAAAATACTTAGAAGTTGGGCTTTTCGATTGTATATCTATCTTGTGTGTGTATATATATATATATATATATATATATATATTGTGCTGTATGTGGAAACACATAAAAAATTGGGGTTTTCTCAAATTTGACTGCAAAAGCAGAAATGCCCTTTAAGGTCACTCTTGAAGCTTGGGAAAAAATACATCCCATTTATATCTTCAATTCCTCTACTTGGTCAATCCCCAAACATTATTAATGGCAATCATACAGTGTACTGCACTTCACTGTTGCATTGACCACTTTGTGGCTATTTCCTTGTTTTATTTAAAATGTAGATTTATCTTGAAAAAAATATATAATAGATTTGCGAAGCGTGCTAATTTGTAATTTAAAGCAGAGTTTCCACTTATCTGTCTCCTCCCACCCTCCGGTGCCATATTTGGCACCTTTCGGGGAGGAAAGGGGAATGGGTACTTGCTTCTGACAGGTACCGTTCCCCACTTCCGGAGACGGGGCCACAGTGCAGTCTCTCGAAAGTTCGCCCCCCCCTCCTTCCCCCGCTGCCGGGCCAATTAGAAAACACAGTGAGCTTCGTGCATGCGCAGTAGGGAAACGACTGCCGGGTTCCGTTACCAGGAATGGTACGACTGCACCTGACAGCCAATCTGAAGATCGTCTGGGGTGCCGACATTACAGGCTCCCTGGACAGGTAAGTGTCCATATATTAAAAGTCAGCAGCTGCAGTATTTGTAGTTGGTGGCTTTTAATTTTTCGTGGGGGGAGGGGGGGGGGCTGGGAACTCCTCTTTAAGGTTGTACAATATTTTCACTTTGATATGCAGCTTGCAATACATTTCAAAAACTTTCTTTTAATTATTACAAAGAATACAAAGCCTGGATATTGGATTTCCAAGAATTACTTGCACCCCCTACTCCAACTTCTTTCCTTCCCTTCCATTTCACTGGTCAGGACCTCTTCCCAAAGAGTACATAATGCTTAAAGTGGTTGTAAAGTCATTTTTTGACTTTTACTTACAGGAAAGCCTATAATAAGGCTTTCCTGTAGGTAAAAAAAATATCTCCTAAACCTGTACGGTTTAGGAGATATTCCCCTCGCAATGCGCCGCTGACTACAGCGGCGCATGCGCACAGGGGATTCGCGGCTGGAAGCCCGGCAGACGCTGGACCTTGCCGGGAAGAAATCTCCCGCGCGCATGCGCAGAAGTGACCATATTGCGGCTCTGGTCACTCACAGCGCCAGAGCCGCGATAGCCGGAAGAAACGCAGAGGGAACATGTCAGCTCCCTCGGCGTGGATTGGGCCAGATGTTGGGGCCTCGTTCTAAGGTAAGTGCCTCTGCGGTGCATACTAGCTCATTATGCCTTTTCCTTTGCAGGTGAGAAAAAAAGTGGGTTTGCAAGTGTTATGCAAATTTCTATTTTTGTTTTAAAAGCAAAGCTTGACAAGGGCCTTCCTACCTCTGTATTTGTCAATAAGATTATTCAAGGTAGTTCGCTAGCAAAAAAAGGGTTGGGTCCTAGCTAGACATTTTATAGGAAAGTTTGAAACTTAAAAGTAATTTTGATTGCCTTTATCTTTACATCCCTTGGTCATTTCTGGATATGTTTATTTTAAATTGTCCAGGCATGTTTACTGTAAAGCATATTTAAACCCCCAAAAAATTATATTTGCTTCTTTTTGGTCTTGTAAATGTACAGTTGAAAGTATTTTGTCATATATGTTTGATATGTACAACAAAAATCTGTTAATCTAGCCATAAATCTTGCGCTCTCTGCCTGTGCTTAACAGTTACATTATTCTCCGGTATTTCTAGGGAACACAGAACCATGGCCCTCTATTTTATGTAGAAGATGAGAGGGTGTGGGTTCATAGTCCAGTCTTGTTTCTGTTGTCCTGATACAGCATGGTAAACAAGTGTTGTCATGCTAGAACTGGAAGAGTGCTATTGGCAGAATTACTAGGTGAAAATAAATGAAAAAAGACTTAAAAAATAAAATGAATGCATGTGCCCCATCCAGAGCAGGACTTACTGTGGTGGGGGCCCCTGGGCTTTAGTCACTTTCGGGCCCTACCTTCTATACATTATTGTATTTATCGGCGTATAACATGCGCCGGCATATGACATGCACCCCAAGTTTAGGAGGGAATTTTAAGGACAAAAACTTTTAGGAGGGAAGTTTAAGGAAAAAAAAATACTTTTAAATGCCCATCAATGCAGCCTTGTCAGTGCCCATCTGCAGCCTTGTCAGTGTCATTTGCAGCCTTGTCAGTGTAGCCTTGTCATTGCAGTCTTGGCGCCGGGTCCTCTCGGCGGCTCTCAGGTCCTGTTGCAGTCCCGAGCGGAGCCAAGAGTAGCCGAGTGTACTCAGCTTGGCTCGCGGTCACGCCCAGTCCCTGTGTTATATCCATCATAGGGCAGGACTGGCCATGACTGTGAGCGGAGTGGAGCCGAGTACACTCGGCTATGTATCTCGGCGGGGCCCCCTATTGGGTGGGGCCCATTGGCTTGAGCCCAGTCAAGCCCAATGGTAAGTCCTGCCCTGGCCCCATCTAAGGATCAATAGTTATAATAAAATACATTTCCGTTTTTGGATTTGGGGACCAATAGGAAGCAGTCCATTTTGTGTAACATTTCATACCTGTTGAAAGACCGCACATCCAAATGGGTGCTGAGCATACATGCAAAGATTTTATCACATTTATTCCATACCTAATGGAAGCAGGTGTTGATTTGCAATACAATTTGCCAAAATCCTTCAAATTTGCATAGTTGGACTTACACGCAACTTTTTTTTTTTTTTGGTCCCCGCTGGAGAGATTTACCTCTCTATTTCAGAATGACAGGTAGTAATTGAAAATCCTAAATTTTTAAATTGTCATAACAGCATGAGGTGAGGGAAAATCTTCCAAATTGGAAAAGTGCTCTGATGACAACTGGGATTTTGGGTTATTTCATCTTATTTTCTGTTGTGCCCCCAGGTCAGAAAATAAAGGAAAATGTCCCCAACAGGACAAGGACAGCAAAAAATAGCCTATTAGGGGTTTGAGCCTTCCTTACTTTATCCAAAACTAAAAGAATATTTTGAGCTATACATGGACTTTGATTTAATACAGAAGAATTGAGTTACCCATATCGGCTTTATTTACGTTGTTTGAGTCTGACACTTTAGCTGAACTGTAAGGGACAGTTGGTGCCTGTCAACTCTCTGACCTTACACATTATACATTCAGAATATGGGAGAGAGTGTGTGAGGTCAGGCAATTAACAGCCAGCAAATATACAGTGTCAGGAGGATTCTGGCTACAACAGCAGTTTCCATATTTCTCTCCTGCCAGGTTTCTTTTATTGCATGATTCGCTGACATTATGCCCAGAACTGTCTATGGATTATCCCAAAAAAGTCATTACAAACATATGAATCCCATCTCAAAAGCAAAAAAAAAAAAAAGCTTACAGGAAGCATTTCCTATTTCTATAAAGCACAGAAAAATAACCTGTTCATTTCAGCTTTGATCTAATTGTTGGGTTTTACGCATCTTTGGGAATAGATCAAACCTGTGGAAGACAAGTTGTCACCTACCTGGTTGGAGGCCGAGGTACTGAGAAGGCTTCCCTTGAAGCTAAGTGTAGGGTACCCCTGAAGGTGGTGACAGGGAATGCTATACTCCAAAGAAGCAGGGGTTGCCAGCTGCAATAGGCTGGGTGATGAGATGTCTGCTGGATAGCAGCAGGACGAGCAGGATGCACTGGTGGGCAGGAGTCCCTCAGATGTACCAGAAGAGACTTGGCCAAAGGGGGAGCCAGGATCAGGGTCAGGAGCCGGGCCAGTAGTCATACACAGAGTATCAGCCAGGGGTAAGGCAGCAAGCAAGGTCAGGAGTAAGCCAGGGTCATACACTGGTACAGCAGATAGGAGCGGAGTCAATGGAACAAGCCGAGGGTCAAAGCTAGGAATGGAGACAAGACAGGTCAAAGGCAAGCCGGTTCAGAAACAGGAAATCCAATAGCATCAATAACAGAAACACAGGAACACAGGAACACACAGGGAAACTGAACATCATCCAGCAACTAATGGCTAATGCTGCTGGCTTTAAATAGGTCACTGGGCTCCAGAATCTGTTCATGCATGCGCACTGGTGCATGAATCTCCGCAGCCGTTTGTGCCCCGTGTGCACACCTGTATTAGCCTTCGTGAATTTCTATGTGCCAATCTACAATTCTGCTGGGCATTAGCAGATGTGCCAGTTTTTCTTCGGGCTGTTCTCTGACACAAGTAGAAGTTTATTTATTTCAGGTATTTACAGTATATAGCACTGACAATTTATGCAACACTTTACCTACTGTATATTTACATTAGTGTCTGCCCTCAAGAGCTAACAATCTAAGGTTAAAATCTCACATTCATACATACACATACTAGGACCAATTTAGATAGCAGTCAATTAATTTAGCAGTATGTAGGAGGAACTGGAGTACACAGGGAAACTCTTTGCATTTAGTGTCCTGGTTATGATTTAAACCAAGAACCCCAGTGCTGAAGGAAGGAGTGCTAACTAATAAGTCACTGTGCTGTTGTTTTTAAACAGTTAAGATTATCCTGTGTAATTTTGTTGGTTTTAATTATGTAGTCTGCAGGCATCCAGTAGAATACTGAGTTGTGATGGGTGAATCTACTTGTGTTTAGTTTGGATCTGGTATGGAGTTTAAGGGGGTACTCTGTCCAAAAAAATCCATGCCAAATCCTTATCTGAACATGCACCAAAATGGATGTGTCCCCCATCTCCCAAGCTATGGCAGGCCGCAAACTCTCAACATGGGTTCTACCACTGGCAAAGCACCTCTTCTCAAAATTAGTCATGGATAATTACATCACCTGAGATCCCCCGCCCCTTTGTTTACATTTAATTGGCAACTGGGGAAATGGGATTCGTGGTGAGGAATCTATTATGAGCAGATTGTGACAGTGTTCTGATTAGTTTTATTTTCAGTAAGTCAGCAGGTG
The DNA here is from genome assembly GCF_037356315.1 of Lithobates pipiens. Lineage (NCBI taxonomy): Eukaryota > Metazoa > Chordata > Amphibia > Anura > Ranidae > Lithobates > Lithobates pipiens. The sequence continues at coordinate 79,651,719 of NW_027507903.1, forward strand.
TCTTTCATTCTGATTGATGTAGATCTACACCACTAAACAATAATGGATTTACATAGCGGACCAGTTTTTTTTTTTTTATAAAAGACTTTGTGAAGGAGTAACCAGGGGTACAATGTACCCCCTACTCATCTACATAGAAGAGGGCAGATTCCCAGAGGCCCCCCTAATTTAATAGGGCAGTTTCTTATAAGTCCCCTCCCAACAGACCCCCACATCCACTAAGCCAGGGATGTCAAGTAAAGGCCCTTATCCTCATCAACAGATAGACAAGGTAGTTTTCTTTTCCAGGCCAGCCAGGGAAACGGTCTGCAGCCACCAGCGTCCTTACAATCAAATATGTCATTCGTTTTTGGCACTCAGTCAGTCTGCCTGCACAGCATCCTTGGCTGCTAGGATGCAGGCAGCACAGTTGGAAGTTGTCATTTAATGGCAGTATTAATACAGAGGTCTGCGCTCACGACATTAGTGCCAGTACTAAATGTAACAGTTATATACTCACCGGAAGAGTGGTGAACTCCCTAATGTCAATTCTAGCAGTAGCTGGCTATGGCATCTCTTCTACCATGTTCTATAGGTAAGCCCAATATTCAGATGCATCAGTCTGAAAATTAAACTAGCTGTAGCCTGAAAGACACAGTTAAACCTTTCTTGTTGAGGGTCAACCTTTGTGCTACGTTATTATGAGCCTTGAATAGGGACTGTTAACCGGACAAAGCTAGAACAGTACCCTCAATAGAGATGATGCGACTTTGAATTTTGGATAGAGGAGAGTTCAGAGGATGTCTAATTTCATCCCCAGTCTTCAGTAAAGCTTGGCTGCACTAGAGCTACTGCTCAGTCCAGGCTGGCAATGTGTTCAGTATAAGGTCTGTCTAAACTCAACAGTACAAAATCATACTGTGACACAAAAGTTAAATACCCTCCTGTTTGTTGGGTGATTTCTGCTTTTAGCACACAGTGTAACATTATGATGTCTCCTTGGTAAACCCTTTCACCCACCTTTCCCAGGAGAACAAATTTCTTTTGTTTAGTTTTTTCTAAAAAATTAATGTTGTACCGTCTAGTGTGTGCTAGAAGTGTAGGCAAACCATAATCTGACTCACACTTAAGCTGGTGAGTCTTAATTGGGTCAGGGTTTATTAGAGTTCAGGGCTGGGTGACTCATCCTGGCAGCTCTCTGGTGCCTCCCCCTGGTCTAGAAGGTTGGAGAATCTTCTAGAAGATTAGGTTAGGAGGGGCTTAGTAGGATATGTATAAAGCCACAGACAATTCTCAGCAGTGGGCTGAAAGGGGACTGAGACAACTCCATAAGTAGACATGGGCTATGCCAGCAGGGGCAGTCAGGTGGAAGATGGAGATGCAGCATTGAGGAGGCTGTTAGTGGCCTTCAGGGGTACCCCCTAGTCTGAGGGGGGTGTCCTGCCTTGAGCCGGGGCTTGGATGCTGGAAGAATCCTGCCAAAACACACGGTAGGAAGCCCTTCCTGGAGGACAGGGAGCAAGAGAGGACAGAGTGAGTAGTGCAATACTGTGGGGACTAGCAAAGGAGGAAGACTGCCACATGTAGCCAGTCTCCCTTGAAGACAGCAGTGTACTTAAGTCTTCAGGCCTTTCCCTGAGAGATCTCCTGAGAGTCAGCAGGGTGGGCTGGTGAGGAGTCAGACAGGTGGACTGGTGTAGAGAGAAAGCTAGTGAAAGGGGTAGCTGCAGCTAGGTGGGTTGGCAGTGCCTGAAGTGGTGGTGCTGGCATCAGTATCCACAGAGAAATAAGTTACACGCTGTTTCACCAAAACTGAGCTACACTTAACAGGGCTGCAAGTTCCTGCCTGTAATGGGCTATTGCTAAATGTGACTGGGAGCCTGTCCTATCATCTCAAGAGTGATTCATCTGGAGCCATCAAGTGTTTGTGCAGGAGGAAAGAGGAGAATATACTGTATATAGGAAGTTGTCCCTGAAGTTGTTGCAGTCAAGTGGGCATCCCATAACCTCCCATCCCTATCCATGGCGTTAACCCTCTAATAAATAACAAAAACAAAGCCACTGTCTGCTCTCTGACTTTGGGTGCTTGTGAAAATTAGGTGTACCTGGCTGTGTAGGAGTGGGGGATCCCTTTCATCTGCAACTCCTACGAGGGTAGTTCTACATAAAGAAGCAAGTGTCATTGGTTATATTTCTTTCCAACATTTCTGGGAGTCTAGGGAGTCTGATTTATGAAACCTGGTGAAAATAAAATAAGGTCATTGCCCATAGCAGTCAGTCATGATTTAGTTCTCTTTCTCAAACCTGTACTGAACATGAAATTGCTATTCTAATCAGTTACCAAAGGCAACATATAGAATAAGATAAGTGTGGAAAAAGTTTTCATTCTGTCGTCAAAGGCCATTTAATGTTCTATACTTTAAATATGGGTTCCTAATTTCCTAGACAGACAGACAGATGGAATGTTCTTGCAGTTTGCTAGTTACAAATGCCCAGGGCCAGTAGATTTCTGACTTCCCTGACACTGCTGCTATAACAGCTAAATGATTAATATCCCTTGTTGTTGATTTTTATTGTTATAACCTGGGAGTAAAGCCCAAGGGATATAAGCAGAAGGTCTGCTGTGCTTATACAGTTTCCTTCTGCTTGTTTTGTCTTTTTTCTTTTGCTCTTTTTTTTTTTTTTTTTAATAATATCTAGAGATTGATGAGCAATCCAGTTAACCCCATATGCTTCTATTTTTTTAGTTATTTGTTGTACCAAATACTGTATCCTTTTGCATCTTGTCGTTCATATATTTTTATTTTTTCTCTCCACATTCAGTAGGTTTCCCACTGGGAAATTTCTGTGAGTGAATTAGAAAATTCCTGGACAGAAGTGATTACCGCTATTTAACGGATCCTTGGCATATTCTGCTTTTATTATGTTTATTTATTTATTTTTATTTTTTTTAGAGTAGGAGCCACAGAATCAGAAAAGTAATTATGGTGTGAAAAATAAACAGATTACATTTATTAAATGCTAATGTTCTCATCTGTGTATATTTTTCCTGTCTTTCCACATCTGGGAGCACATATGGGTGTAAAGATGTTGGCATCATTGCAAAAAAACTTCCATTCTTGGATTAGAGAAAATGAGAAGATCAAAAGAATTCTTTCATTAGTTCCAAAATAGGTGGATCAATGTCTTCTTGTCTGCACATAAAAATATGCTTATGATGATAAATCAAGAAAAAGTGAGAGAGAGAACAAGATAAACACACCCACAAAGGGATAATTCAAAAAATATAATTTATCACAAAATGTACATAATTTAAACTAGTAACAGTATTCAGTCATATCAGTAATGACCAAGATTGATGTTCAATTTCAAAAGCTTGAACAGATACTTGTGTGTATGGCTAGCCAACACGGTTCACAGACTAGATTGCTGCTTCTTCGGAGCTGTTCACCATGCAGCTATATCATTGTCCACGTTGTAAAGAAATATAACAATAGTATCAAAAATAAACAACAATTTTAACAATCATATTAACAATCTTTAACAACATTTTTCATTAAAGTGCTCACCAAAATGTCCTGACAGCAAGTAACCGCAACATCAGAGAGAGATGAGTCACATCCAGTGACAAAGAGTTGATGTCAGAATCACCAATATGATCTTGTGGATGTCAGACCATATATACGGTTTGGATGGTTATACCACTGATAATCTAAAAGTTAAAAATATATATGTTGAGATGCACAGGCATCATATAATATATATATATATATATATATATATATATATATACCCCTTGAGTGCAAGACTGGCTCAAATTGTACATCGTAGGGTGGCATGTTTTGGTAAAACTATAGATGAGGAGGAAATGCCTCACCATATTTCTGAGTCACATGCACATAAGAGGATTGTCAACCAGACAATCAACCCATGGCCCCAGGTTGTCACTGTTAATATATATATATATATATATATAACTAGGAATAGGGGAAGAAAATAAATATCACACTGACAATCAAAATATATAGCCATCGAACAATATTACATAGAGACAGACAGCGCACGCATAGGGACAATATAAGCATGCAACAAGAAGTATGAAGAACTACCTGGTCAGTTTCCACCCAAGAGAACAGAGGATAAACCATAGGGTCGGAGTGTGGTAACACTGCGATCCGTGGCTAATGCTAGCTCGTCACAATCCAGTGCATCCTGGCTAGAGGCTGGATGGAGCTCCACTTCTACCTATGGTGTGTTTGATACAGTCCTCCCCTGCTGTCGTGAAGTGCGTCACAACGGACCGCTCATCCAGACTGCCCTTATATATATGGTCCCAACCGGAAGTGAATGAGCAGAGATCAGCTCACCAACATCACTTCCCGTGCGAGTATGTGCAATGAGTCACCAGCCGCCGTAAGAGCGGCAGACAAAGAGCCAGAGGTAGAGGCGCCACCCAGCTGCCAAGATAGAAAAGGACAGCTGGTAATTGAGGAGACAGTAACCTCCCCATCCACAGGGGACATCTGAAGGATGCAACAATATTACCAACACCTATAAAGGCCCATCCACCCTCAATGATGCATGTGCGGTCCAAAGCCGCCATATAGGACATTTTTAACAATGTTTAAATAGATATCCATAATAGTAAAATATAATTACATGGCTAAAGAGAATAGAGACAATAATAACAATATAAACAATAGTGAGCTTACATGGCTGCCTAGGAAATTATTCCTATACAGAAATCGCAACTTATCGCATGACCGTAAATTGTATATAGAAATCATCAAAGAAGTGTAGAAAATAATCCCAAGGCATTCCCTATAAAAAGGGTTTATAAGATAATGAAGTGTTCATACCTGGTGGACTGGTTGTTCTTTGATAATCCATTTAGTTTCTTGTTGAAGGATTTTTTCATACTCATTGGGAAATCAGTTACAGTATGTTATAGTTCAAGTGTTAGGTGAAACAACAAGTTTGATTAACAAAAACTGAAAAATAATGTAGTAAAAAAAGATTTTGAAGCCTCGTCCCAGTAATATAGAAAAAGTAACAGGTAACAACTGGAGAATACGCCTTTTGCCTATGAAAAGGACTATAGCAGCACAGCATGGAGACAGCAAACAATTAAAATAAAATATAATATTTATATGAACAATATTAAAAAAGGGATAAAAACAACAATAATCTTGTTTCCCATATCTATTAGGGAAATAGAACCCTCTCGCTATTAATGATATTCAGTGAATACATATATATAGACTAGAGGGTAATCAGTACAGATAGGTGGAATGGACTCATCCTAAGGTCAACACGTTTTTGGCAATAATTTGGCTTCTTCAGGACCCAGACAAACAGAGAGGGCAAACTATATAAAACATGTATTAGAACCAGTTTTGAATAACATACAAAAATGAATATATAAGTGTATTCAGTTTGTATGCTCATGCTCAGTCACTCCGTGTGGCGGGATGTCTGCCCATCAATGTCTAGGGCGGGCAAAGGGGCACAACAGGCTAAAATCCCCTTGAGGAATGATACACATGTAAACAAAGACAGACAGGATAGACTCTAGGTATGCAAAAAAAAGAAGTATGAGAAGCATAGAATCTGAATAATACATCCAGGATCTACTTAGGTAGTATGCACTTGGATATAATATAGCAGGCAGTTATGTTAGGTAGGTATGTTAATAAAAGGTGCAGTGAGCTTCTGACCACTGCATTAGATTCAAACTTTGAAAGGATCAGTAATCCCAATAAATAAACAGGATTATATATATATATATATATATATATATATATATATATATATTACTATAAGGTATTGATGTCAAATAAATAGCCCCCAATATCTAGGTGGTGAACTGAGGTATTATACTCACATGAAGCTAAAACATAAACTTATGAAGGGGACAAACAATAAGCAAAACAAGGTGGTATTAGCTGTGGCTGGTAATATAGCCAGACGTGGGGCTGTAATAAGCCCACAGATTTGGACAGGGTCGATGTACAAAAAACATATGCCAATATTCAGATAATGTTAAATCATTTATAAATCCCAGCCATATAAGCTCTGGAAGCAGAGGGCCCCTTATACAGTATGCGGGCCGTGGTCCATCAGTTACTCACGACAACAAAGTATTCTTCAGATAACCTGACCAAGCCACCAACAGCAGGGCCCTATATACCCCTGCCATGCCTCCACGCTTGCGCCGATTATATCATTGCGTGATTTGTGCCCAGCGCATCTCATGCGCAGAAGTGCCCGTGAGGTATCAGCAAGTCCATAGCAACCACCTGGATGCAGAGGGGCCATGCAAGAGGGAGCAGATGGAAACACCTAAAGAACTTACTAAATAGGTCTGACAAACAAGGAGGTCTTTGAAAAATAATTTACATTTCAGAGATACAAAAAGTAATTTTTCAGGAAAGTAAAACGTAATGGGTTAACAACTCACTGTTGTTCTGTAGCAATGTAAATAAATGAAGCCTTAAACATTTATGCAAACAATTCCTACAGGTGTCCCAACTTTTGTTGATTACTTACAAGCGAGTTGTCTATATCAAAGCAGTGTTAAAAAAGACTGTTACTACACCCTCTTAAGCAATATTTGTATATTTTGTACTGCAGGAGTATGTACTGCAGGAAGTAGTATATTGCTCTCAACATGACAAGACAAATGCAATTAACAAAGGAAGACATTATAACCTATAAAAGTGTAGGTCTTTCTTTTACAGATATTGCAAAGAAAGCCAAGGTTTCAGTGAGTACAGTTTCCTACACCATCAAATGGCACTTGAAAACCGGAGGAAACTCTGCAAGGAGGAGGTCTGCTAGACCCAAAAAGGTGTTTAAGTGCCCGGTATTGAAGTGGTTAAGATAGATAAAAAGTGCATTTCATATACATCTATATAGATCAGACCAAAATGAGGGGAAAATGAGGAGGCATGAGGGACAGTGGGACATTGCTCCAAATCAAGGACAAGCCCTCCAAATCAGGGACAGTTGGGAGGTATGGAGACACCCATGTAAACAAGGCCTAACTACAATGTTTGGCCCACAACAGAAGCTATAGGCCCACAAAAGCCAACTGAATTGCACTACTCCTGGTCACCCTCTCTAGCAGAATAGTATTTTTAGAGCCAGATTTAACATCATGCAGGTTTTGGATATACTTTCGCCCCCATTGTAGGAAGTAACAAAATACTGGCATTTACTTGGGGATGTTTCCTTCTCCTGTTCTTTTTCTTGTAGCCACTTAACATAGTTACATAGTTAGTAAGGTTGAATAAAGACACCAGTCCATCCTGAGTGAGTGTGGGTGCGTACCTACAATTGTCCCTACCCATATACATTGTGTCTCATTAAGATGCTCATTTATTATTATTATTTATTTAAGGTACCCATATAACACTGTCAATTTGCACAGTGCTCCACACATACATTGCACACTCACATCGGTCCCTACCCTCAAGAAGCCCACAATCCAAGGTCCCCAACTCACATTCATATACTGGGGTCAATTTATTTTGGACAGAAGCCAATTAACCTACCAGCATGTCTTTTGGAGTGTGGGAGGAAACCAATGTACCTAGGGGAAGCCCACGCAGGCACAGAGAGAACATGCAAACTCCAGGCAGGTAGTGTCATGGTTAGGGATGAGCTTGGGCGTGTTCACACACTCCACGTGCAGAGCCCGCCAGGAAGTCAGCACAACGCTGAGCTAATCACAGGCAGTGAGACATTTCCCAATCTCTGCAGCCACACATCAGGACAATGACTCACTGCCTGTGATTAGCGCAGCGCCCTGCTGACTTCCTGGCGGGCTCTGCACATGAAGTGTGAGAACACGCCCGAGTCATGGTTGGGATTTACTGCTAGGCGAGAGTGTTACCCACTACACCACTGTGCTGCCAACTTACACTTTGTATATAATAATATTATTCTTCATTATACAGAATTTAAAGAGAGAAAGCAATCAGTTAAATGTTCATGCATTTTACTGCTACTACAGGGAGGCTGAATATGTGCAGCCAGTACAGGCAACCTTATTATAAATTATTAAATCACACCTGCTGTTTAATTGATGAACTCGGAAATCCACAGCTATTTCTATGATGAAGTGATGTCAACCTTTCATCTTTATTATCTGGTGTACATAATGGAGGCTGGAGTATAGTCATGCAATATGCTCTGTTACCTCCTGTTGTAACATTCCTTGTCACGAAGCCATTATAATTATATATACATTTTAAATAGCATTAACCAGCATTCAGCCCAGGTGTTCAGATGGGGCTAACGGTGCTTATTTCTGAACAAATCTGTGTTCATTATTGTTTGTTATATCAAACGCTTTAGATCTGCTATGCTTAACAAAAGCTGTCTAGTGGAATAATACAATAGTTCAAAGGTGCTAGAGATTATCCTTTCCTGCAGCACTCTCTACTAATAATACAAGAAACAAATTAGGGAAACGGTCACAAATCCTATCAGTTTGAGATGTTCTCTTTTATGTCTCTTTATTTCAGTATCTTACAGCAGCTTAGTAATTATTCAGAGCATTTAGATTTGAATGTTCATTTCAATAACGCACGATATGTACAGTATACAGTAATAATGGATGGATTGGTGTGAGTAGGGATTATACCTAAATTCTCCAGTTTTAAAACATTGTGGGCGATTTATAATAAAGAGAAGATAAAGCTTTACCATCTCTGTTATCCTCCGCAGAGCTACTGCAACCCACCCATTCATAAAATTTGGACTGCAGTATCCCAACACTGATGTTTTAGCAAACAACTAAAGCAATATTAAACCCCAAAACAACAATTTATTAATCACTTGCCATCCAGGTCAATTCTGACACTTCACTCCTACATGTAAAAATCTACTTTTTTTTTGCTAGAAAATTACTTAGAAGCTCCAAACATTATATATTTTTTGGCAGAGGCCCTATAGAATAAAATAATGGGTGCTGCAATTTTTTTATGTCACATGGTATTTGCGTAGTGGTTTTTCTTTTCTTTTTTTTTTTTTTTTTTAAGTTTTCAAAAAGCTTTATTGAAAATAAGAAATGAAGTACAGAGTAGGGCATGAGAGGAAGAGAAAAAAATAAAATAGAGGAATACATACAAAAGGGATTACAGACATATCCCAGATAAGCTACAATGTCAATATACCACAGTGACAAGGGGCATAATAGTCATAGAAGTGCTTATTATTAAAGGTACATTCCAAGTCCCCAATCCAGTTCCCTATGTAGAAAGGGAGCTGAAGAGGGGAGGAAGAGGGAGGAAGAAGCGAGGAGAGGAAGAGGGAAGCAAGAGAGGAAGAGGGAAGCAAGAAAGGTGGGTGGCAGCAGAAAAGTATAGTTAGTACATAGTTAGTAAACATTTTTGTCTATCAGCGTGTCAATCACAGCACAGTGGGTTTAGGTTATTTTAGTAGAGTGTAATTCAGTAAGGGTACTTCAGTATGGAGGTTAGCACCGGTGGGGAAGATTACAATTTAATCAGGTGCAGGATTTAGCTCTAGAGTCAGAGAGCCAGGGCTTCCAGTAAGTATGGAATTTACTCAGGGACATTTGCGATTTTGCAAAAAGGTGTTCCATCAGCAGGTGTTCATTTAAAATAATAATGACATTGCTGATAGTGGGAACAACGGGTTGTTTCCATTGGCGGGTTATAGCTAGCCGAGCTGCTATGAGAATTTGTGTAACAATAGGTCGGAAGGATGGAGGCCAGGTCAAGATGTCAAGACCAAATAAGGCCATCTGCGGGGTGATGACACGCGACAAACCAGTTAAACCATTAATGAAGTTGGTGATGTCCGTCCAAAACACTTTTATGAGGGGACATCCTGCCCAAATATGAAGTAAATGTCCGTCTGCATTGCAATTTCTCCAACATTTGCTGGAGTGGGTAGGGAAAATGCGGGCGAATTTTACAGGCGTATGATACCAATTGTAGAGGATTTTAAGGACAGTTTCTCGGTGGGATATATTCCTTGAATATCTGGTTGTTAGGTGGATTGCTCGATACCAATCCGTTGATGGAAGATGAAAGTTTAATTTGGTCTCCCAGTGGGAAATAGCCGGAGGGTTGACGGGTTGAGATTGCTGGACCAGGAGGGTATAAAAGCAGGAGATGCCTCGGATTTTGATGGTGGGCGAGGAAAGATGCTGTATGATGGACTTGGTGGAGGTGCAGGTGGACGTTGGTATGGAGGTGAGAATGTGACGTACTCTCAGGTAAATGTAGAAGTCTTTGTGAGGGAGAGAGAATCTGCTTGTGAGTTGTTGAAAGGAGAGGAGCTGGGAGGCCTGAAATAGGTCTCCTATAGACTGAATGCCATGCTTTATCCATCTTTGTAGAGGTAAATCTGGAGAGAGGAAGGAGATCGCTGCGAAGGGTAGCTGGTGAAGAGCATGAGGGTGAATACCCCCTGCGGTTTGTAGCAGGGATTTCCAGTTGGTCAGAGTTGCGTTCACAGTGGGTAGAGAGGATTTATTGGGGTGATAGCCCAACCATACAGCAGCCAGAAGGTGTGAAGGCTCTTGTATAAGATCCGTTGCTTCAATGAGAGTCCAAGGTAGTAGTGAAGACATATTCCAGAGTCTCCTGGATTGGTCGAGCAATGTTGCTTTATAGTATAATTTAAGGTTGGGCACTCCCATGCCAGCAGTCTTCGTCGGTGTGTAGAGCGAGGAGGCTTTAACCCGTGGTTTGCGGCCCGACCATATGAATTTGTTAATCAGTCGTTGTAGACCAGCTATGTCGGATTGAAGCATCGGTATCGGCAAAGTTCTGAACATATAAAGAATATGTGGTAATAGGAACATTTTAGTAAGAGCTATTTTGCCTGTCCATGAGGTCTGTACCTGTAGGAGCGAAGTAGAAAGGTCTTGTAGTTTCTGGGTGAGCCCAGCTAGGTTAGTACGTAGTAGTAGAGAGGTGGAGGAGGTCAGCTGAATACCCAAGTAGGTCAGAGAGGAGTTGGGAGCCCAGGAAAACGGGGATATCGAGGAGATATTGAGTTTGAGCTGCGGGGATAAAGATATCCCTAGCATGGCAGATTTAGAGTGGTTTAGTTTGTATAGGGAGATAAGGCTGAATTGTTGTAAAAGATCACAGAGCGGGGGCAGAGAGCATAGGGGATCAGTGAGCCAAATGATAATGTCGTCGGCGTATAGCCCAATTTTATGTGTAGTGGGACCTATCTGAAGACCGGCTATGTTCGGGTGTGTTCTGATTGCTTGTGCCAGTGGTTCAATGACCAGCGCGAAAATGAGTGGGGAGAGGGGGCAGCCCTGACGAGTCCCGTTCGTGATGGGGAATGGGGAAGACAATAGTCCCGATGTTAAAACTCTTGCACTTGGGGAGGAGTATAGGCCTAGGATGGCTTGCTTGAAGGATCCATGGATGCCAAATTTTTGTAGGACAAGGTCTAGGTAGAGCCAACTAACCCGATCGAATGCCTTCTCTGCGTCAAGAGAAATCAGCAGAGAAGGCACTCGACGATGCTCCGCCCAATGTATCATGTCTATAAACCTGCGGGTGCCATCTGAGGCTTGTCGTAAGGGGATAAAGCCCACCTGATCAGGGTGTATCAGGTTGGGGATAAATGATGCTAGACGGGAGGCTAGTAATTTGACATATAGTTTCGTGTCCGTGTTTAGGAGCGAGATGGGGCGATAATTCGCTGGATCATGGGAGGGTTTACCGGGTTTGTGGATGGTGGTTATAGTTGCTTCAAGTGATTCTGATGGGATCTGTCCGGTGGATAGGAAGCTATTAAAAGTGTTACAGAGGTGGGGTGAAATTTGATCCCTATAAGTTTTGTAGTATTCATTAATGAATCCATCTGGACCAGGGGCTTTATGCAAAGGAAGCTCGTTGATCGCTTTAAGAATTTCCAGTTGAGAAAATGGTTTGGCCAGATCTTCAAGTTGGGAGGGGGTTAGCGTGGGGAGTTGTAAGGGGGCAAGGAATGTCTGGATCAAGTGTGCTGAGGGCTGCGGAGCAGAAGTAGATTGAGAGAGGTTGTACAGTTTGGAGTAAAAGGTTCCGAATTCATTCACGATGTCTTTGGGATTGGACAGTTTGTGGCCCTGCTGATTCAGTAGGAATGGGATTTTAGTTTGAGCTGCTTTTTTCTTGTACTGTTGTGCTAAGTGTTTCCCCGCTCTGTTGCCTTGAGAGTACCAGGTTAAGCGAAGCCGTCTGAGATAGAAGTCATGACTTCTTTGAAGGAGCGAACATAGTTCATTCCGCAGAGAGCTAAGATTGCCTGCATTAACCGTGGTAGGTTGTTGTTTGTTTAATTTTTCAAGAGTCTGGATGCGTTGCAGCAGGGCATTGATCGCAAGTGATCTTTTTTTCTTTTCCTGGGCTCCCAGCTTGAGGAAAATACCCCGAATGACCGCTTTGTGTGCGTTCCAAAGAGTGGCTGAATTGGAAACAGAGCCTTCATTAGAGGTAAAGTAAGAGGTTATTTCGGACCCAATCTGTTCCTTGATCTCTTTAACATTGAGTAATGCTGCGTTCAGACGCCAAATCGTGTGTCTAGAGGCAGGGGGCGACAGGGAGATGGAAATAGAGACTGGCGCATGGTCCGACCAGGTGATAAGACCAATAGATGCTTTGTCAATTTTTTGTAGCAGGATCTTAGAGACCAGGAACAGATCGATCCGAGAATAAGATCTTTGTGTGTGGGAATAGAAGGAGTAGTCCCTCTCCGTACCATGCAGACATCGCCATGGGTCATAAAGGTCCTCTTTGGAAACAAAGGAGGACAGTGCAGTGGATGATTTACGGTTTGGGTTGGAGGAGTCCACTTGGTGGTCTAAGATTTCATTGAAATCTCCACAGAGTACAATTTCATCCTTTGGATAAGGTTGAAGCTTGAGGAGCAGTGTTTTAAGGAAAGATTTCTGGTGGGTATTAGGCGCATATACGTTAACAATAACCATCGGTAGATCGTTGAATGTAGCCGACAGAATGATAAATCTGCCTCCAGGATCAACTTCTACATGTCTCAGGGCAAAAGCTACCGAAGAGCGAATTGCAATCATCACCCCCCTTGTTTTAGTTTCAGCGCGGGCATGGAAGTAATGGGGGAATAATCTGTGAGTGCACTTGGGGGAATTAGCCTCTGAGAAGTGGGTCTCCTGTACACATAATATATCTGCTTTCTGATTTAGAGCTTCACGCCATAGGAGAGACCTTTTAAAGGGGCTATTGAGGCCCTTAGCATTAAGGGATACAATCTTGAGCGGCATTTCATAGGTGTGGCAAGGTTATATAGCGATGATCTGCACAATATCAGAGGGGGACAGTCTCGAGGAACAAGAGTAGATGGAGAGCCAAAAGCACTAGAAGGGAGAGAGGAAATAGGAGGGGGAGGGACGGGCAGAGAGGGGGGGGGGGGGGAAATAAGCGTTGCACAATTTATTGCAATATACAGTAGTGAATAGGCAGTAAGCTGGATCAGAACAGGCAAAACAGGCCCGATCTGTGCCAGCAAAGTTAAAGCTATGAAAGCAAAGCAGTAATACAATGTCGTATTTTATATAGGAGAATCAGGTAGAACTGCAAAATATGCAAAAAATAGAAACCAAGAAATGTGCTTAGCACATCAACAATTGTGGAGCGTGGAAGGGACAAACATCTACTTCCACTCCTCCACACCATGACAAAAACTGTAAAACTTATTATAAGAAAGGAACCGTCTAAAAAAAGTAAGAACAGTCAACAAATAACAGAGTGCTGCATGTTACAGGCAAGCGACTTGCAGTTAGGCCAGAGAGTGGGGCTCCCGCAGATTAGCTATCTTTGAGGACGGCCGTACAGGTGGAGTGCGGGGAGGCGCCTGAGTTATCAGGCCCCAGTTGAGAAGCTGCTTGAGGCCCTCCTTAGGCGATAACATAGCAACTTGTTGATTGCGGTGAGAGACAATGAGTTTAACAGGGTATCCCCATTTGTAGGGAATTTTTTGTTCGTTGAGAACAGAGGTAACTGAGGAGAAGGCCCTGCGGGCTTGGGAAGTAGTCGCCGAAATGTCATTGAATAGAGACACTCCATGGAAGGGGTCTGGAAGCGAGCGCAGGGCCCTAGCTGCTCGCATGATCTCCTCCTTGACATGGAAAAAAACCCTGGCTAGGATGTCTCTAGGGACAGAGTCTGGGAGGTGCTGCGGTTTGTGGATCCTGTGTGCCCTGTCTATAAGCATGTCTTGTGTCGTCAGCATAGGCACCAGTTTGCGGAACATTTGATGTAAATAAGGAACAATTTCTGAGGCTGCAAGCGATTCAGATACCCCCCTTACTTTAATATTGTTTCTTCTCGAGCGGTCCTCGAGGTCCGCGATTTTAAGACGGAGCTGGGTGACCATGGCAGCTTGCTCATCCTGTACATTCACCATACTATTGTGAGCTTCAGTGGCTTCTGACAGATGTTGTTCTATGCGGTCAGTGCGTTGCTCTAGTGAGGTGACTTTTTCCTGCATATGGTTAAGAGAAATTTTTAAGTCTCTGTGCAGCTCAGTCTGTAAAGACAGCAGCATTGCTTTAAGTGAATGTTCAGAGGCTGGATTGTCTGAGGTGGGGTACTCAGCGAGGGATTGTGTAGCTGGATTGTCAGGACCTGTGGTACTACATGTCCCAGCGCCATGCTGTTTCTTATTGGGAGGCTGTTTGTCAGGGGAGAGTGAAGGAAACTCTGCTAGCCTCTTACCTCTGTCCCCAGGGGAGATGGAATGAGCTGTGGTCTGATCCATCCCTTCTTCCAGGGCCTGGAACGATGGAGGAGCTTCCGCAGGGCAGCCATGAGGGAGCCTCAGGTTTCCCGGGTCCCGGTCGGCGCCATTTTGAGAGTCCTGCTGCGAGGGCCGCATGTAGAAATCTAGGAGTCTGCGGGGTCCTTTTGAGCTTGCCCTTCTTCTTGGACATACTCCGGAGACTTTCCGGTATTTGTCGGTTCGGGCAGCAGTCCGTTCGGGCAGCGGAAGACGGCGGTAAACGCTGTATTGTGGTGTGGAGGAGCGGAGCCGATTGTTCAAGCGGCCATCTCTCTCAGCGGCCAGGCCACGCCCCCCTGCGTAGTGGTTTTTCAAACTGCATTCTTTGGAAAAAAAAATACGCTTTAATGAATTTTATTGCACACAAACACGATATAGTGCCTATGTTTTATTTAATAAAATATAAAAGATGGTGTTATGCTGAGTAAATAGATTGAAACTTGTCATGCTTTAAAACTGCGTCCGCCCGTGGAATGGCGGCAGGCTACAGTGCTTAACCACTGCAGCAGATTAGCTCTATTGCATGAATCGCCGTAGCTTTACATCACTTCGTGCAATAGATAGAGTGGGTGCGCGCACCTGCGCCGATGCACGTGGCCAGCAGCCACAATGTCCTCCGGCCACCTGCGATCGCTTCACAGAGAGCCAGAATGGGGAACTGTCAATTTAAACAAACAGATCTCCATTCTATCAGGGGAGTAAAGATAGATCGTCTGTTTCTATTGATCAGGAATAGCGATCTCTCTCCTCTTCCAGTCAACTCTCCCCAGTTAGAAACACCTCCCAGGGAACACATTTAAACCCTTGCTCACCACTAGTGTTAACCCCATTCCCTGCCAGTATCATTTATACAGTAATGCCATAAATCTATTCCCAATTTTGTAGATGCAAACCAATCAATATACGCTTTTTGCGTTTGTTTGTTTTTTTTACCAAAAATATGTAGAAGAATACATATTGGCCTAAACTGATGAAGAAATTAATTTTTTTAATGTTTTGTGGGATATTTGTTATAGCAAAAAGTAGAAATGATTGTTTTTTCAAAATTGTCGCTATTTTTTTGTTTATAGCGCAAAAAAATAAAAACCGCAGAGATGATCAAATACCACCAAAAGAAAGCTCTATTTGTGGGAAAAGGACATCAATTTTGTTTTGGTACAATGTCGCACGACCGGGCAAGTGTCAGTTAAAGCGATGCAGTGCCGTAGGAGTTCTGGTGCTAGAATTATTGCTTTCACTCTGACATTCGCAACGATACCTCACGTGTGGTGCGATCACCATTTACATATGCATGCAGAAGTAACGTATGCATTCACATTTGCATGTAATTACTTTTTTTTTTGTTATTATTTACAATAATACCTCGGATTGCGAGTAACGCAGTGTTTCACAATACGTGCTATTATTTTATTAAAAATCCTGACAGTTTGCAAGCGTTGTCCCACAAAACAAGCAGGATTCAAGCCTCTGGGGTGTGCAGTACTACATATGGCAAGAGGTATGGGGGCGCCGGTGAAACTCAGAGCCGCTCGGAAACACTCGGAAACACTCTGTTCCTGAGCCTCTCTGAGTGCATCCGAGTATTTCCGACTGTCTCTGGTGCCCCCCACCTTTGGTTACATGCGGTACTGCATACACTAGCAGTGCCACTAGAACGGATTATCTGAATTTCCCTTATTTCCTATGGGGAAACTCGCTTTGATATACAAATACATGTGAGTGCAATCTGTATTACTACTGCTTTTAAACTTTCATTAAAAATACTACACTATGAGACTTTTATCCATTTCTCCTGTGAAGTAATTTTTCACATCCTAGCTTCATCCTGAGGGGCCATTGGAGTGGAGTGGTGCTGACAGTGGAATCAAATTGGTATTCCAAATACACATTTTGAGTGTCCTGTAAAAAGGGGTCAAACACTTTTGGTGAGTTGCCACCTTCCATTGAGCACCTGTGGTGGAAGAACTAGAAGTTTTTTAGGAGCAATTTGTTTTGGTGTGGGGACCATTATTATCACACACGGACTCTAAGCTTGTTACATTTATTTCGTATTTGATTCACTTTGCAGTGTTATACAGTATGCCAATGACATTGTATATATGTTTTTTTAAATATTTTTTTGCACATGAACACAGTGCCATTCCTTTTATTTTATGTACAGAGCAACAAGGTAGCAGACTACAATGTATGCATAGAGAAGAAACACCTAGTCGCTGACATGGAGGACAAATGTTGACCATAGTACATGGCCACATGTCCTTAAAGAGGAAGTAAACCCTGATGAGTTTACTTCCTCTTTGATTCCCTGCAAAGGTAAAGCATAATGGGCTACTATGCATCGCATAATAGTCCATTATGTGTCACTTACCTGACACAGGAGCCAGCGAAGTCACCGCTGTCCCCTGTAATCCGGAGCCTCCATTTTCTTGGTGGGTCTCGCTGCTCCGGCACTGTCATTCGTCGGAGCCACGATGAGGTCACTCCCGTGCATGCGCACGGGAGCCACCACTCGCGGCATATCGCCGTTAACTGCGGCGCGCTCAGTGCTCCTGCACACCGCTGTCTGTGGCGCATGCGCCGTAGACAGCCGTGCCTGTCTTTCGGCAAATATCTCCTAAACCGTGTAGGTTTAGGAGATATTTCTTAGACCTACAGGTAAGCCTTAATCTAGGCTTACCTGTAGGTCAAAGTGTGTTGTAAGGGTTTACAACCACTTTAAGAGACCAGCTAATAACTCAATCCTAAACACCACAGTCTGCCATCTGCCCTTCTAGACAGAGTTCAGGGTATGGCACATTTATACATTATTTATTATTTCTTCCACTAGTCCCTGCACACACCTATCCACCCAACTTATTCCTAAGTGTTTTGTGAGCCACCCACGCTCCCATGGGCTGCTGTTCACAACTCATTTTCAACCAGACACCTTACCGGCTCACATACTGAACATTCTCTCTGCACACCGCCTGTAGGCACTTGATGTAAATAATTAAATTTTTTATTATTATATTTTATATTAAACTGTCTAGCTAATTTTTCATTCCATAGCATTTATTTCCTGGGGAATGAAAGTGCAGTACATTCCTAGCTTAAGTCAGCCATGGATGGATCAAATCTTGGCCTGTTCTGCGGGGTCAGGCGGGATGTGATCCATCTATGGGCAGGCTGGCTGTAGCCAGGTTGATTTATCAATCGATTTGAGGAACAACCAGCCTGTCATATTTTTTGCGCGTAATTACTGTGTTCTGTCAGCCCGGAAGGCTTTGCAGAACACAATAGCGCCGTGGGAGTGATTCCCCCATCAATACTGACTGTGTTGTTGGGGGAATCACGTGATTTTTCCACTATGGGTGGAAGGAAAGAAAATCTAACCATCTATGGCTTGCTTTACTAGTGCTACACAGTGATTATGCTTTACAGCTTTCATTTCTTTCACTACTAATCAGTCCGCTCCAACTGAAAACAATGGGGGTTTACTAAAGGCAAATCCACAGTGCACTTGAAATTGCACTGAAAGGGCACTCGGAAGTTCAGTCGCTGTAGATCCGAGGGGAACATGCTAGGAAAATAAAAAACAGCATTTTAGCTTGCACATGATTGGATGAGAAAATCAGCAGAGCTTCCCCTCATTTCAGATCTACCCCTCAGATTTACAACGACTGCAATTCTAAGTGCAATTTCAAGTGCACTTTGCACTTGTAGTTTGCACTTGTAGTGCAAAGTGGATTTGCCTTTCGTAAACAACCCCCAATATGTTCTGTGTGTTAATCCTGTAAAGTTGGCTATAGCAGATGGAAATTAAGCAGAAACCCGCCAAATTTCGATCCATCTATGGGCAGGCTGGTTGTAATGAAGTGGCCAGCAATGATCATTGTATTCTGAAGGTGGGGAAACCTCCGGCTGTCAGAATACAATGGCACAGCGGGAGAGATTCTCCCATCAACACTAATCTGCATAATCTGTGACCAGCCTAGCCTCATCACTTCTTTGTTCTAGTAGTAAGTGCCATCTTTATTGTAGCATCAAAATAGCATAAAAAACAACCAAATCATAATGGGGAATCAGAGGAAAGTCAACATGTTTAATGCTGCTACAGCACTTAATCATGACCAAAAAATCAAGGCAGGCTGTCAACCTGATATCTTTGTTCTGTTGAAACCCTTGGACCCCTTCCACACTGAGGTGCTTTTCAGGCACTTTTGCGTTAAAAAAAAAGCGCCTGAAAAGCTCATGAAAACCTATTTACATTAAAATCAATGGATGCTTTCACACTGGGGTGGTGCACTGGCGGGGCGGTGAAAAAACTCCTGCAGCAGCATCTTTGGAGCATGTTTGGATCGCTAAAAAGGTGCCTCAAAAATGCCCCTCTCCATTGAAATGATTGGGAAGCGCTTCAAAAAGCACCCCAAAATGATTCTTTTGAGTCACATGACCTTAAAAAAGCGCACCGCTAATGCCTCAAAAACGCTGCTCAATGTTTTATGGTCAGTTTTTATAGCGCCTCGGAAAATACCATCCAATACCAAACACAAACATTTAAAAAAAGTGGTAACTTACTTCCTGATAAACTTTATAGAATATGACACTCATTAACCGCTTCAGCCCCGGAAGATTTGGCTGCTGAATGATCGAACCATTTTTTGTGATTCTGCACTGTCGTTTTAACAGACAATTGCGCGGTTGTGCGACGTTGTACCCGAACAAAATTTACGTCCTTTTTTTCCCCCCAATTAGAGCTTTCTTTTGGTGGTATTTGATCACCTCTGTGGTTTTTATTTTTTGCGCTATAAACAAAAAAAGCGCCAATTTTGGAAAAAACATATATTTATTATATATTTTGTACTTTTTGCAATAATAAATATCCCAGTTTTATTTTTTATTTTATTTTTTAAAAGCAATTTTTTTTTCTCAGTTTAGGCTGATATGTATTAGTTTACATATTTTTGGTGATAAAAATCTCAATAACAGTATATTGATTGGTTTGCGCAAAAGTTATAGCGTGTACAAAATAGGGGATAGATTTATAGCATTTTTATTTTTTTACTAGTAATGACGGTGATTTGAGATTTTTATCATGACTGTGACATTATGGCGGACATATCGGACAATTTTATGATAAAGACAGAAATATTAAATTATACGTGTCACCATATAAATCTTAAAACAAGAAAACCATATTCCCTAGTGTTAAATAAACATGGACCACAAAATCCACATTTAAACAATCAAGTAAACCATTCAATTGCAAATATAAGTGGAAAAATACATAAGTGAATAATAATCCTTCACAGATAATTCTCATAAAAGTGTGCAAGTGCTAAATAAGTCCCAAACTGTGAAGTCCAATAATGAATTTGTAGAAGGATCAACTTTCCCAAAAACAGCTTTCATAAACCGTGTGTGCTCTTCTTACATGCAACACCACCACCACCGTGAAACTGGGGGAGGCTTACAGGAAGACTTGGACTTAGGCGTATGCCCCCCAAGTTGTGTAGGCTTATATATGGAATTCGCCCAATGGGTGTAGATACTCCACAAACTCAGCTTGCACCACCACATCAAATAGGCAAGAAGTTCATTAATGTCCAATGAGAGATGGGGTAATAGTCTCGTACATAGAACCATAGAAACAAAAGCTCAACATAGCGTAATATTGTCACGAAGAAATTTTTAATGAATAGGTATAAATAAACTCAAATTTTGAAGATATCAAAAACGGCATGTAGATGAATGTAGAAACAGCGATGTCTGCAGAGGAGTCCACCCAACGCGTTTCGACTACAGAGTCAACACCTGGGGTCCGTAGTCCGACTCCGTAGTACCATAAATTGGCATTTATACAGCGATCAGTTCTATAAAAATGCATTAATTACAGTATAAATGTCACTGGCAGTGAAAGGGTTAACACTAGGGGCGATCAAGGGGTTAACTGTTCCCTGCTACATTTTCTAACTGAAGGGGGGAGGGGACTTGCTAGGGGAAGAGATAGTTCAGTGTTCATACTTTCTTCTCCCCTCAGAGAACAGGAATCTCTGTGTTTACACACAGATCCTGGTTCTCGCTGTGTCACGAGCGACCACGGGAGCCTGGCAGTCATCGCATCGGCTCCAGGGGCAGGCAGCAGGCACGCGCCCCTAGTGGCCACAAAAACAAGCAATGTAATATGATGGTGATTCACACAGCCGAGCCATGTTGCCACAGTAAAACCGCGGCGGCTAGTCGGCAAGCTGTTATAGCTCAACCCCAGGCAAAAATTAAATGTAAATAGTGAGTTGTGCATCAGTTTTGCTCTTTACTCTTCATTTTTTACTGCAATCACCGCTTTCTAAGTCATCCTACATTATGGTGGATCAAAGTCAGTTTCTTCCATGAACCAAGCTAAATTTGGGGACCAGGAATATTTCACTGCATATCTTCCTGAACACTGGCCCCCCCACTGCCCTCTCGAGTTTTACTGCCTCAGGAGTCTGTAAGAAAGGACCTTGCAGCTTCCACCTATAGATGTCCACATTATTTAGACAGTGATGTAGACACCCGAAGGAGAAGTGCAGAAGAAAGCAGCGTGGCTTCAGGTAAGTACAATGTCCATTTGGGTCAGTTTTTTTTTTTTTTTGTTTGTTTTTTCATACCAGAATTTACTAAGACCCCTTTCACACTGGGACACTGCAGATGCTACAGCACTAAAAATAGCACCTGCAAAGCTCCCTGAAACAGTCGCTGCTTTATCTCCAGTGTGAAAGCCCCCCGAGGGCTTTCACACTGGAGCGGTGCACTAGCAGGACAGTAAACAAAAGTCCTGCTAGCAGCATCTTTGTAGTGGTGAAGGAGCGGTGTGTATACTGCTCCTGCCCATTGAAATCAATGGGGCAGCGTTGCTATACCGCTGGCAAAGCTCTTTGCGGTGGTTTTTAACCCTTTCTAGCTAGTGAATAGTGCCCTAAATCTGACAGTAAAGCGCCGCTAAAAATAGCACCGCACCTCCCACCCCACTGTGAAAGGGGCCTAAAACCTCATACACACGATCGGCCTTTATACAAACTTTCCCATGGACTTTTGTACAAAGGGCATTGGCCCTGAACTTGTTAAGCATACACACGATCTGACTTTTTCAGCCAACTTTCACCAAATCACGTGGTTTTTCTGCCACCTTTGATCAACTTCTGTATTGTTGTCTGATCTTTTTGCATTGGTTCTGAGCATGCGTGTTTGTAAAGTCCGATGGTTTTCTGTACACCCGATCAGACTTGTTGTCAAAGTTTGTCCATTCGCACAGCCAACAAAAGTCAGATAAAAACCGAAAAAGTTTGTCTGATGGAGAATACACACGGTCGGATGTTGCCTTTAAAACAGCTAATTTGCATTTGTTGTCAAAAAGTCTGATCGTGTGTACGGGCCTTTAGAGGAGTTGGGTGGAAAGGGTGTTATGAGGGGTTGGTAAACATTGAGTCAGGCTTTAAAATCCCTTATTTGCCAATAGAGAATAGTTTATTTATACTTGCAATAAAAATATTCCATACATAGCTTGTGTTCCTTAAATGCATAGTACATAAGCAACCATAAATCATGTAATCTGTAAATGTCAGACATCTGTGGTGTTAAAATTGCATTAGAAAAATCCTCTGTAATTTGTACAAACAGAGTAGGAGTTTACAGATGGACATTAATCTAATAGGCTGCAATAAAAAAATAAAAAAAATTTAACTATGACCAGGACACAAGTCAAAAGCATGCCTATATGGTTGTAGCTGGAGCAGTTATGGAGCAAAATTTTAAATGATAAAAGATTTATAGCATAATCTAATGAGCCTACATACAATTTATTTGTTTGCTGACATTTATCTAAAATAGTATTGGAATTATGCATGGAACTCATTAGTCTTAAGTCTACCAACTTCATTCATATTCCACCCAGGCTGGAGGCTGTCTCTGCGAATCAATTACAAAGCAAGAAGGTGTATATCCGTGAAGCCCAAGCAGGAACAAACAGTATATGAATTCATGGCAGAGAATGGAAAGGGAATACAGTAGTAATAGCAGATCATTATATTGCTGTATTAACCCAAGCATTGACATTGTGAAAATCTGCTTGTAGAATTGCAGCAACAAGGTCAAAGCAGATTGATCAATTATCAGCCTTTTACATTTCTTATTCTGCTACTTTTGAAAAGTGTATTGTTAGATCTCTATTTCAGGTTGGTCACAGGAAAAAATAATTGCTACACTTATTACAAGCAGACTGTTCAGATCATATAGTAATTATCCTGGCCAATTTTATCACCACGGTCCTTCAATTAGTGGAATATAACAAGTAACACATTTTGTATCAGATACTACTGCACTCAATTCTGTAGAAAGTCCTTCAAAACTATGGGAATTTTTTCTTAACTGGTAATTTTTGGATCTATAAATGAGAGTAATTAGAAAGGTTCCATTAGCGTTAGTACACTGTACCGTAGGAAAAATTAAGCATAATTTGTGCACCTAGGCAGCAGCATCTATAGGAGAGACAAAATGTTATTACCTTGCCATAAGATGTTAAAGTGGTTGTAAAGGCTCAAGGTTCTTTCAAGGTAAAAAAATCTTCTGGGTGCAGTGGCCCCCTAGCCCTACTAATGCTTACCTGAGCCCTCTCTCCTTCCAGCAATATGCGTGGGAGCAGCCGGTCTCTTCCTTCTCATTGGCTGAGATAGCAGCACTTGCCATTAGCTCCCGCTACTGTCACTCACAGCCAGCGAGCCAATGGGGAGAGAGCGTACTGGGCTGAGCCGCACTCTGTGTATGAATGGACACATAGATTAGTGTTTCAGGAGAGAGCCTGCTTGGGAGCTCCCATAGCAAGCAGCTTGGCAGAAGGGAGAGATTAGGAGCCCCAGTGTTGTGTCGAATAGTGTCCCCTGTCGGATAGTTTCCGCCCTGTACTGCACTTGCACAGCACGGAAGACAAGCAGATGCCGAAAGTCTCTGAAGATGAACGGCACCTGGTCCAGGTTCAAGCCCCACCATCCAAGTGGACATAGAGTTAGAATAAAAAATTGCAGAACGAAGCGAGGCCGTGCCTGAACCGTGGCGAGCGTAGCGAGCCCACGAGGGGCCCTGTTACTAAGTGCTACCATATGTCCACTTGGATGGTGGGGCTTGAACCTGGACTCAGTGCGCAGGCGCTGTTAATCTTCGGACAATTTCAGAGTCTCCTTGTCCTCCGTACTGCACAAGCACTGCACCTGCACAGTACGGGGCGGACATTATCCGATGGGGGGACAGTTTTTGGGAAAACACCGGCAGGGAATCTGAGAAGAGGAAGATCGGGGCTGCTCTGTGCAAAACCATTACACAGAACAATTAAGAATGACATGTTTGTTATTTAAAAAAAAAAAGTCTGCCTTTAATATCACTTTAAATATTCCATTGTAATATGATTGCCAGGCGGGAGCCCTATTATCCTAGGAGGAAATTATATCCTGTCATGATCGAGCCACTCTCTGGAGCAATCTGTCACCTGCTCTGTCAACCAGACACGGCAGATGACAGAACACTGTACTGGCCTGCTGCCAATACCACTCTGATCGCTTTGGTCAGTCGTAGAAGATCACATCACAGTTGTACACAATAAAAGGCTTGATTCATGCCTTTTATTGTGTACTTTTGTGATGAGCTCTGTGGTCACAGTGATCACAAGATACAGACAGAGCCAATCACAGCCCATCTGTACTATGTGATTAATGTGGCCAATCACAGTTTATCACAACAGTAAACACTGAATGAATCATTTTCTTTCAGAAAAAAATGAAAAAAGTCCCCCAAAAATCCTAAGATTGACAGTTATAAGCAATCATAGTGTGTAACAAAAAAAAAAAATATATATAAAATGATTACTTCCCCAGAGTAGTACAGTGTTACTATGGCAAAACTGTATTGCTCTGGTCACTGTAGGTATTTCAAAACATTTTTTTTTTATTAAAAAATATATTATTATGTCCCTGATCCCCACCACACCAGTTATATGATGACGCTGTACTGCACTGGTGACAGTATGTAAAAAAAAACTTTTTTTTAAATTCTTATTTTCCAAAAAATTGTGACAAAAAATTACAACTTCAAAGAACTTGTCATGCCTCTTACTAAATACTTTGGACTGTCTACTTTCCAAAAAGGGGTCTTTGGGGGAAATTTTTACTGTCCTGGCATTTTCGGGCCTCAAGAGATGAAATAGGCTGCCGTTTCATCAGGATTGATAAATTTTTGGATAAATATACCAGATTGTGAACTGTATAATTTTCCTACAGACTAAATAATACAGACTAAATAATATTCACTGATTTGGGTTATTTTCACCAAATATAGCAGAATACATTTTGGCCTAAATTCATGAAGAAAGATTATTTATTTGCAAAATGTTATAACAGAAATAAAGAAAATGTGTTTTTTTTTTTCGATTTTCGGTCTTTTTTAATTTATTTAACAAAAAAATTTTTTTGATTAAATACCAACAAAAGAAAGCTCTATGTGTGAAAAAAATGATAAAAATGTCATGTTGGTACAGTGTTGCATGACCGCACAATTGCATTTAAAGTGTGACAATGCTGAAAGCTGAAAATTGGCCTGGTCAGGAAGGGGGTAAAAGTGTCCGGTATTGAAGTGGTTAAACATGCAAGTTTGTTTGGATTCCCAAACAGCTGAAAACTTTACAGCTATCCAGCTTCTGTACTGACGATAACTTTTGCCAAAATTAGTACACATGTGCAATTAGATTCATTCCAAATTCGTCAATTTGGAAATATCCAAATTAACGAAAACCGTTTAACAAATCTTTCTGAATATTTGTAAATTCGAATATTTGAAAATTTGTGAATTCTTAAATTTGGAAATTGGGAAATTTGAAATTCAAAAATGTAAAAATCTGAAATAATAACTAACTAATAATGACTTAAATATTACTAACTAATAAGATATAGGTATTGGAATTTTCTTTCAAACTTGGCTGTTAGTGAACTCAACTAATTCATCCAAAGTTACAAATTATCCGCAATAACTAATAATAATAATAATAATAATAATAAATAGTTTTACCTTAAAAAGTTTGTATTATTATTATTTATTTGTTATGTTCTACTCATTTAGATGCGGCATTCGTTATTTCGGATAATTCATAACTTCAGATAAATTCGTATTCGTTACACTCACTAACACACTAACAGTCAAATTTGAAAGGAAATTCCAATACCTATAATAATAATTAGTAATAGTAACTATTATTAGTTAGGTATTATTTCTGATTTTTGCATTTTTGAGTTTTCAAATTTTCATTCTTATTTTTGGATTTATGTTCTTTTGAAGTTTCGGATTTTCATTCCTTTTTTCGAATTTTCGAATTTCGAATTTTGAATTTTCAAATTTACGAATCTTTACATTTCCGAATTTTCGAATTTCAGAATTTTCATAAAAACTTGTTTAACAGGTTTTTGTTAATTTGAATATTTCTGAATTAACTCATTTGAATTTCGTTCAAAAACGAATTGCATGCCATTGCTGAGCCTATCATCTACTAGGACCCCCAGCTCCTTTTTTCCTAGATTTCCCCCAGAGGTTCTCCTCCAGTGTACAGATTGCATTCATATTTTTGTTACCCAAATGCATTATTTTACATTTTTCTACACTGAACCTCATTTGCCATGTAGTTGAATTCACCTTAGGCTCATCAGAGAGGATAAAGGGGCACTCTTTATGCCCAGAGGAAAAGAGATTTCATCTAAAAATATGGAAAGGTTTCTTCACAGTAAGAGCTGTGAAAATGTGGAATAGACTCCCTTCGGAGGTGGTTCTGGCTAGCTCAGTAGATTGATGTAAGAAAGGTCTGGATTATTTCCTAAATGTACATAACATAATTGAGTATTAACATTCATAGGTAAAGTTCATCCAGGGAATATACGATTGCCTCGCAGAGGATCAGGAAGGATTTTTTTTCCCCTGCTGTAGCAAATTGGACCATGCTTTGCTGGGGTTTTTCACCTTCCTCTGGATCAACTGTTTGTATAGGATTGTGTATATGGGATTTTTTTTTCTAAATTGGTTGAACTGGATAGTCTTGTGTCTTTTTTCAACCTGACTAACTGTTTAAGGCCGCGTACACACGGGCGGACTGTTCGCCCAACTTTGTCCGTCCAACAGTTTCGGCAAACAGTCCGCTCAAAATTAGCATGGACGGACATGGCCACACACGACGAACGAACAGTTTGCTGAAACCGTGCGCGATGACGTGAACGGCACGTACGACGGGACGAAAAATACGACGTCCTATACACTGCATTATAGCTTTCGGCGTGAAAATCCTTTCTGAGCATGCGCGCAACTTTGTTTGACGAACAAGCCTACACATGAGCGGACTGTTCGCTGAAACAAGGTTTCAGCGGACAGTTTTTCGGAAATTCCGAAAAACCTTGTCCGTCCAACTGTCCGCTGAAACTGTCCGCTGAAAGCCCACACACGAGCGGACTGTCCGCCCAAACACTGTTCAGCGGACAAAGTTGGGCGAACAGTCCGCCCGTGTGTACGCGGCCTTACTGTCACAAAACTTTAACATGACAGCTCGCCTGGAGTTTACCAAAAGGCACCTTACTGACTCTCAGACCAATGAAAAATAACATTCTCTGGTCTGATGAAACAAAGATCGTACTCTTTGGCCTGAATGGCAAGCGTCATGTCTGGAGGAAACCAGGCAACGCTCATCACCTGGCCAATACCATCCCTAACGTGAAGCACAGTGGTGGAACATCATGCTGTTGGGCATGAACTGGGAGGCTAGTCAGGACTGAGGGAAAATGAATGCAGAGAAATCCTTGATGAAGACCTACTCCAGAAACGTTGCATTCCCCACGATGGAGCGCACGCTATCACACCATTACGTCATATGTGGAGGTGACCGATATCGATTTAGTCAATGAAGTCTACAAGAAATTATAGAAATAGACATATGTTCTGTGTAGCTTATTAAACCCATTTTAAACAGAGAAATCTAAACTTTCATTTGTTTATTGACCTCCAAAGCTAAATGGGGATGTAATTAAGCGAATGAGGTCTACAATAAACCATAGAAATGCTACATATGCATTGTGTAGCATATTACTTTATTTTTAAAATCTAAACTGTATTTTTTCTCATCATCTAAAGCTGGGGAATGGGAATATGGTTTAGCTAAAAGGCCGACAAACAATGTACTGTGCATATGTGACCTAAACTGCTGCATGCACTGTCTTTTTCTCTGTGAAATACATGTATATACACAAATATGGATTTTTTTTAAATTTATTAATTTTAATAAACTTTGTAGACAATACAGTGTGGTACTGCACAAAAAGAAGATCACATGCTATGCTATAGAACTATTTTGCCACTTTCTGGCAATTGGTATGTAGCTGAGGGCCATAGCTTTATTTTATCTTTTCAAGTGTAAACCATACCCTCCATTATGGTGAAAAATGTCCCACTAACTGTTCCCCCATCATTAATCAGTTTCCTGGCACCTCTCACTGATCCAGCTTTGTCTTGGCTGCAGCACCACTCTCCTCTCTTACTGTTTTCACAGGATTCACTGAGAGCAGGGGAGCCATAGCTTCCTTCTGCTGTTAGTCAAATGCCTTGGGTAGAGCTTATTGGCGCTGTGTGTGTCCCATTTAAGAGAGAGGGTTGCTATGGTTCTAACTAATCCACTGCCAGTCTGTCAAGAGGCACCTATATTGCCCACAGCACACATTGGTAGTTCTTCACTATGTTACCAATGCCCAGAAGCTTTTTCTCTCAAAACACAAATTCTCTCTAAGGTATAGTGACAAATGTGTTCCCCGTCTACCTTCCCTAGTTTTCCCAAGGAAATTTTGAAAGACTAAGGAACCCTCCCATTGTCCAAGGTAATAGATATGGGAAAATGACTCACCTACACACCTCAGTGTACCACCCCTTATTGGATGGGCTGGAAGAACAGTTCATTAGAACCCTAAAAGATATGCTAAAAAGTGGTTGATAAGGTTGGAAAAAACTGGAACGTCCTGTTACCTTATATAAGGTTCTCAATAAGAGATTTCCCAGTTTGAACTTTTGTACAGCGCACCTCCCTGGGGACTACTAATTATAGCCCAGGAAACATATCAGCAAGAGGCCATATCTCACAAAAAAAGTAATCAAACACAATGATAAAGGTGAAGCTCTGTTGGATGGGATGTTTAGAAGATTGGAGTAACTTTTAGCCTTATATGAAAACAAGAAATCTGGCAAACATAATGCAAGAACTGTAACTTGTATTGTTCCAGGAGGATTTTGACTTTATGGGAGTATCAGAAACCTGGTTGAACAGTTTGCATGACTAGGCTGCTAAAATCCCAGGGTACACTGTTTTGGAGAGAGAGGACTGGTGGAGGAGATGGGGGGGGGGGGGGGGTATGATTGTATGTCAAGAGTGATCTAAAAGTGAATGTGAGAGATTACCTCATTAACAGTAGTTACAGTGGTGCCAAATCATTATGGCTGGAGCTTCACTAGAATGAATCAAATAGTAAATTGATTGTAGGAGTATGTTATTGACCCCTAACATAAAGGATGAGGAACAGTTTAAACCCCTTTCATGGAGTGAACTGTACACTCAACAAAGGCTTGTCCTTTCATGAAATAATTGCAGGAAAATGTAATGGGTTAGGTGGTGGAAATTCCAACTCTTTGAGATCTATTCATTTCAAATAACGAGGTTCATTGTAGATGTGTAAGTTAGAGGCAACTTAAGCAATAGCAATCGTGGTTAAATTCGATTTGCCATAGGTTACAGGAAAGAGAGGCATGTTGGTATAAAACAAAACTCCAAATTTCAAAAAGGATAACTTTTACTCAATAGGACCAATTGCTATTTACAAAAAACACAGATAACTAGTGGTTATGTTTCAATGAAATATAAAAAAAAATCACTGACAAGTGTATCCTAATGGCAATAAATAAACAAAATGAAAACCTATATGATTAATTTCTAGTATAAAAGCAAATTAATGAGAACAGGCCTTTAAAAAAATACAAATCAGAATTAATATTCTGGACTTTCCAAAGTTACCAGAAATGCAACAAGAAATGCAAGAGGGCAATCAGGGCAGCTACAATAGATTATGAAAAGACATATTGCTACAATAGGTAATACAAAATTTAAATGTTTTTTTTTATAAATATATCAGTAGTAAAAATGTAAGGACAGAACATGTAGGCTTCATAAAAATGAACTTGGGAATTTGGTTACAAGTGATAAGAAGAAGGTAGATGTATTAAATATATTTTTCTCTTCAGAAAAAGGTTTGAAAGTTGAAATAGTAATGCTAATAACGATATACTGAATACACCTCTGTGGCTGACAGTAATCCAAGAACACCACAGACTCAATAAATATAATGTGAATAAATCTCCAGGACAGATAGGTTTCACCCATGAGTCCTCAGAGAGGTTAGATCTGTTGTAGCCAAGCTGGTATTTCAGGATTTTATAGATACTTTACTGACTGGAATGGTATCAACTGATTGGCATAGAGCAAACTAATTGGCACAGAACAAATAGGGTACTGATATTTAAAAAAGTGTTCTAGATGTTTTCCAGGTTACTACAGACCAGTCAGTCTAATGTGAATAGTATGAAAAGTATTTGAGGAAATGATAATGGACTACATTTAAAAATGTGTCTGCAATAAAGGTATTATAAGCAATCACCAACATGAATATAGGTGTTGAGGAAACTATGTATGTACATCGATAGGAAACAGGTTGCATTAATGGTTCCAGAGAATAGTGGTAACCCACTCATTCTCCAGATGGTCTAAGATTTTTAGTGGTGCCCCCAAGGCTTTCTCTTAGGCTAATGCTGTTTAACTTGTTTATTGATGATATTAGTGTTAAATTTAAAGGAAATCTATGGTCATAGTCTATACTTTCTTTTTCTAACATCGGCACTGGAATGATACAGACAATAGCTGTGGCGGAGTGCCTCTTTATCTACAGTCAGGTGCAGGTCCCTTTAATTCAAACTCCCACAATCCTCTAGGCTCCCAGCATCCGCTAAGCTCTTGGACATGCCCAGGGGATATAAATTCCAGCTCCTCCCTGCTTCCTGTGCTCAGAGAAAACCTGCCTGATGGGACAGCAGTGACTGGGCAAGTGAGCTGTCACCAGGTGCTGGGTTCTCCCCCCGTTAAGTATGGTGTGCAGGCCACCAGCAGTAGGCACAAGAGCACGCAGCATCTTTCTAAGCCCCAGTCACTGTAGAAGACTTTGCTACAGCCTGTTTGGAGAGGCTGCTCATGCAGTGGAATGGCCCTATCTTCAGCAACCAGAATCTCCTGGCCGAAGACAATAGCAGCAGTGCTAACGTGAAGCATGTGCCAACCCCAATACGTGCAGCCATGAGCTTCCCAGAACCTTCCTTATAATTGTCTTCTTTCTCTCAGAAGCTGAACTGAAATCAGGAACTCTACTGCCATCTATTGGCCATTTGTAGAATTGTTCTTATATGTTCCATTGCTGTGTTTCCTACTGTTCTATACTATAATCCCCTGCTCATATGATATCCCCTATTCACTGTTATGTTGATTACCATTGTTTAGTAAAGTAAAGTTTGCATATCACCACTGGTCTGATCATTTGGCTTATACCGCTACACAACATATCTATTAGTTATTTTTGGCATTCTAATATAAGCTTACTTTAATAATCTCTTTTCATGTTATGAGTTATTTTTATATTTTTTTCCATAATTGTGAGTTCTATCTGTTGGCCGTCTCTTTCCACAACTTCCCCGATACCCTGCATGCTTTGCAGCACCTCCTTTGCTGTTTACTTTGACTTTCTAAGTATTACAAATCCAATGGTATGTTGCTGCCTACAAGCAGTGATTTCTGAAACTCCTCCTTTCAGCGCCTCTGTAGTTCAGAAGGCAGACTCTGTGAAATGTGAGACATGCCAATACCCATCATCAGGGCATTGTGAATCCCCAGAATGGGCATTGTGAATCCCCAGAATGGGCATTGTGAATCCCCGGAAATTAAATGTGTGGAAATCTTCACAAAATAAATTTACAGAATAAAAGATTGTTCAGGGTAAAATGAGTAAAAAGTTAGAAAGAGTAAAAGTTAGAAATAATTAAAACAAAACATATAATGAATATATGGGTTTTACATTTTTACCATAGATACACTTTAGGAGTTTAATTTCAGCGTTTTGCTGATGATACCTAACTATGCTGGGAAATAAGTTCAGCAAAGGATGCAGCAACGCTACAGGATGACCTTGAAAAATAGGGAGATGTGGATTGCAGATGAGATTTTATAATTGAAAAATGTAAATGATGCACTTGGGTGCTAAAAATACACATACAAGATTAGTTGTATTAATTGAGCACTCATTAGGAGGGGCTCCTCTGGAAGAATCAGTGATGAAAAAAAGATTTGGGGGTCCTTATAGACCTCAGACCTAACAATAGCATGAAATGCGAGGTTGCAGCTAACATAGCTAGCAGTATAATTTCATGTACTAAAAGGTACATTTATTTAAGGGATACATCAATAATTCTACCCCTTTACAAAACATGGGTTCAGCCACATCCTAAATATCCTGTTAGATTTGTCACCGACTAGAAAACGCTTAACTATGATGGATAGGATAGAAGCAGTCATACCCATAATTTGTGAACATATCAGCAAGCTCAAGAGGCACAGAGCAGAGTTTATAACAGCTCAGCTAATATCATAAATTTAAATCCAGGAGATAGATCCTTAGTTTTTTTGCAAAATTTAGAAAGTAAATTTCTGGCAAAGTGGCAGAGCCCCTATGGCAGTGATGGCGAACCTTGGCACCCCAGATGTTTTGGAACTACATTTCCCATGATGCTCCACTACACTGCAGCATAGTGGAGCATCATGGGAAATATAGTTCCAAAACATCTGGGGTGCCAAGGTTCGCCATCACTGCCCTATGGGATTAGAAAGAAAATCTGTAATGTCAACTGTCATGTATGCCAGGCAAGAAGGAGAAAGGCCCTCTAAATATATAATGTTAAAATTGAACTCCAGGTATGCATTTTATTGCATAGTTACATCCGTCCAGCTAGCAGGTCCTGGGTAAGCTGCTGCCCCGATGCATATTAAACACAGAGGGTTGATTGCTCAGCACAGTTCGCAGAATGTCTTGCATCTTTCTTAATAAATCCAAGGCGTTCTGTAATTGGATGTGGTGGAGAGGTGGGGCAGTAATCTCATGATCTCCACCTCGTCCAGTCAGAGAACACTTTGCATTATTCACAGTTGCATTAAAGTTAACTCTAACGTGATGACTTGTAAGAGCTTTTAAAGTGTCGCCTATAGAAATTTTAGGTAAATTTGCTGCTGCTTCACAGGAATGTAGAGTTTTACAGTTTGGCATCAATTTACTTGACACAACCTCATCTTTTATATTTCACCAAAAAATTGATAATATACTGTATTTTGTTTGTGTGCACTAAAATTACATTTCAAGCATTTTTTTTACTGAAAATATGCATTTTATAAGCATAGGCATAATATCATGTGACATATAAAATAGCAACTATCACAATTTTATTCTCCAGGATATCTGCTTTCAGAAAATGTTCAAGTTTTTTTCATGAAATAAGAGGCCTAAACATGTGTGCAAAAAACACAAAAACTGTTCTCACAGCAGAAAAGGGTTAAAGATATACTATCATGGCTGCTCAAAAGCCATTCTTTTTATTCTGGTTAGAAATCTCCTTGTTTAACAAGGTAATTATTACATCCTGTAAATATATTTGAAATTGTATATTACACACTTTCACATTCCATAAATGGGCTGCAAAAATGAGTTGAATCCATATAGCTAACTAGTCTTATGCATTGTACTGTCCAGGGTGACATATTTTTTCAACATTATTGTGTATCTATCCATATTGGCTATAATTCAATTTTCAATAATGTTCAAAAGCTTCACAAACTGCTGCTCATGTGTTTTATGAGTTGATTTTGTGAAGACAGTATTGATTTACTAACATGTCTCATCATTTGCAAGTTTGCAGCTCTATTGGTTATCTAATTTTGTACCTCACTTGTGTGCCGCAGTGCTGACAATATCACCTGGAACTGAAGATCTTGTAAGCAAGGTACAGAATAATGACCTACACTTTGACTTATAATGATACGTAAAGACGTCTTTTCAAATTTAGCTGATGCAGGTAGAAAGCTTGTAAGAGCTAATATGGTCCCAAATGTAAAGGCAAGCTCTACTTCACAAAAGCTATAGACAAGTTTTGTACACAGCAAATGTTAAAAAGAATTAACTCTGTCAAAGCGAGCAAACTGCTGAGTAGTAACTTCTGGTACTCTCTCTACTTTCTTTTTAAGTGCATATGTGTATTTGTAAATTGATAAAGAGATCGATAGATAAATATGTTAATTTTTATATTAACCCTTTTTTTATCTGAACATTGCATATACAATCATGTCAGTAAGAAAAAAATGTAATGAAATGAAAGAAGTTAAAAGTGGCATACTTAGGGGTTGATTTACTAAAGGCAAATAGAGGGGGGGATTTACTAAAACTGGAGCATGCAAAATCTGGTGCAGCTCTGCATATAAACCAATCAGCTTCAAGGTTTTATTGTCATAGCTTAATTGAAGTTGATTGGCTACCATGCACAGCTGCACCAGTTTATGAGTGCTCCAGTTTTAGTAAATCTCCTCCAGACAGTGCACTTTGCAGAGAGCAGTTGCCCTCTGCAAGTGCAGTTGCGCCAGAGCTTAGTAAATGAGGTAAAGCTTCACTTTGCAAAGAGTACCCAATCACGTGCATGATGGAAGTCAGCAGAGCTTACACTCATTTACTAAGCTCTGGAGCAACTGCTTTTCCAGAGTGCAACTGCACTTTGCAAAATGCACAGTCTATTTGCCTTTAGTAAATCAACCCCTTAGTGTACAGCAGAAAAATATTGAGATAATAGTGGTGTAGATTTATAGTGACAAGCCTGCAGGGAATTAAATGAGAGTAATATAGCCTCCTATAGTGGAGACTTGCAAATATGTAGGGAAAAATGGCAATCCTGACAATGACCCATACATAGGAAATCATATACAGTACACAGACAGCAAACAGTCAATTTTTAGAGTATGTGGACCATAAACAGGCAATCATTACATCACATGGACAGAAAATGGCCAATTTCAACAATATGTAGGAAACAAATGGGAAATCATGAAAACATACAGGCAATAAATGGGCAATATATGGACAATTTTGCCAGCATAAACGTATCTACTCTAAACAAAACATTTCCCCACTACCTCCCCCCAAGAAACGCCCCCCAATTTTCTCTCCCCCCAAGCAAAAATCTCTTCCATCGCCCCAGAACAGATCTCCTGCTCCCCAGCAAATACAAACACCACACCTCAGATGTAGAACAGCACACTCCACTAAGTGTGGGAAAGTCCTCTTAGCCCACGTACACACGGTCGGAGATTTTGCCAACCAAATCCGTCAGATTTTGCCCATCGGATTTAGTCCGACGGATTGTGTCCGAAACTGTTGCATACACACGGTCGGGCCAAGTTGGCGAAAAATCCGATCTTTCAGAACGTGATGACGTAATTTCGTTACGATGGGACTACATTCAGGCTAGTAGCCAATAGCTTTGATGTAGGAATTTGATCTGAGCATGCGTGGCACTTGGTCCGATGAAAATGCTCTACACATGATCGTATTAGGTCTGTCCGGCCCAGTTGGTCAGGAAATATTTCCAACATGTTGGAAATTTGGATCGGACGGAGATTCGGACGGAATCAGTCCGATGCATACCACACACAGTCGGATTATCTGACGACGCGGTCCGATAAGACTCATTCCGACAGATTCCCCGACCGCGTGTACAAGGGCTTAGGCTTTCATCAGGCATTGTGTTCTGTGACATATCGGAGTCCAGGAGAAGCCTGGGAAAATGTCCTTTTGCTCTGCAAATTTCTGCACCTGAGGTTTGTACAGAGCAGGCACATTATTGCTATATGAGTGCTCCTGTAGAACCATGTGAAACAAGACCTATGGCTTTGTAGGGACCCTATAATGCAATAATGTGCAATGTGGACAGCTTCAGCATTCCTGGATCACCCTGCAGCTGGTTGAACCTGGGGGTTTTCTTTTCTTGTCACAGCATCACTTTAAAGAAAAGAATGGCAGTCATATTGAGTTCATGTATTTTTAAGAATTTATATATCTGCATTGTGCATGAATAACAGTTTGTATGGTAATGGGTATGAAAATACTTGCTTTTGTTGCACATAATAGGAATAATTGGGATGCTCTTTATTAAGAATTTTGCTAATTTGCATGATGAAATAGCTGTTAACAACGAAGGATCTATCAGTCAAAAGACACAATACAGACTGGCCATTAGAAGAGCAAGGAAGAAAACCTATAAAAGATCTTCATACATTGATGTATCTATAAGTGTAAGTAAGTGGCCTTTTCCATCATTCTATATGGATATGAAAGCTGGGCAATAAGAAAGTAAGGCAGGAAAAGTACTGATGCATTTGAACTTTGGTGCTGGTAAATAATTCTAGGAATTCAGCAGGAAAACAAAAATAAAATAAAATGAAACCCAGGGACACCCTACTGGTCACTATATTTTTCAACCATAAAATCATCCCCTCCTGTTTGTAGCCACACCCGCAAAATCACACCCCCATTTTTAACATGCCCTAAAACAATTGGCCACAGACTTTTGGAACAACGGGCAGAAGTTTAAGGTATAAACACAAAATGCTTTGGGCACCATAAGTGGAGAAAAGATGTGACATGTTTTGCATTCTGTGAATTGTGGGTGTGGGTGTCAGGAGAAAGCAAAGCTCAGAGTGCAGGGGTCAGGAGCAAGTAACCCACAGAGGAGAGGTCAGATGTAAGAGATGCACAGAGTGCTGTGATCAAAAGTAAGTATTGTATACAGTTAAGTCAGGAGTAAGTAACACAAAGAGCAAGGTCAGGAGTAGGGTAAAATAGACTTTTAATTCCAAAATCAGTTCTAAATTACACTGGTTATGCATTGAAGTAACTGATCACTTCAGTCTAGTACTATTATTATCAGTTATGTATTCCTTTGTCTAGTCCCTATAGTTCAGCTAATCTATCAATTACGCCAAGCACATGTTATTGTTAATATCACAATACTACCACCCTTGTCTATGAAATCAATACACGGTCTAAGATCAATCAAATCTCATTTATTTCCCAAGGAAATAATACAGCGTGCATAAGGTATCAATAGAAGTTACAATAATACATAGCATACAATCAAAGTACAATATAAGCCTTATACTTATCGATCCTCGTGACTGGGTCTCCTGATGGAATAAAGAGAGACAGAGGGAGACCTCATGGTTGCAAACCTTTTTGTTAAACATACCTGAGCCATACCACACCCCATAGCCCATCCTACTCTTTCCCGTAGACCAATCAGCGTCTCTGGGGCGTCTCCTCCCCCAGGCTAACAGTCCTGCCATACTTGGCCTCTGGGGGGCAGTGTTTGCCCATGAATTGCAACTGCTCCGACTGGATTGCAATCTTGTGGCTTGATCTCGGATGCCCCACCAGCTGTCCTTTGTTCTTGCAGACAAGCCGGCGCCATACTATCTTTGAAGTCAGTACATTCCAGGTGGGCTGAATAGAACTCATTCTGCTATTCAAATTGTGTCACATTCCTTGCTTTTAAACATGTGAAACTGCCTGGAGTTCGGCTGTACAAACAGCTGTGTAGATGTATAATAATAATTCCTGTCTGATTCCAACATATGCCGCTTTGCGCCTAAAAGGCGCATACCACCCTTCTTCAGACACGGCTCCTTTTGAACAGTCCATAACTGTCTTAACGTGTGTGGTTCCCCAACATGTGCTTCCGAACCAGTACCTGGGGCACAATCCTTAGCTTGTGTAACGCGTGGTTGTTTCCAACGAGCGCTTCAGAGACATCTCTTATGGAACAGTACACAAGTGTCTTACCACGCTATGTTTTCAACGTGTGCAGAAACAGGTCCTATGGAGCAGTCCATAATTGTTTTACCATGTGATGTTTCCCAACACGTGCCGTTTGCCACTGAGTGACACATCTCCACCATTCTTCAGCGAAAGCTTCCATGTCACCATTCTGCATCTTGGGTATCTTCAGGACGGCAGTACAGGCAAGGGGTGCCCATTCATTCACCATTCACCAGTACCCATTCAGAGCAACATATCGCCCAGCTTTCAGACCCAGAGTCTTGAGGAGGGCCTTTCTTGCCCATATTACTAGCCTACACTACCCCTAGGTCACACTCTACCACAAACATAAATCAACTTATTACCATAGTATATACATATATATGTATTACGCACCCCGCTCCCAACCTCCTATAACCTTTTACTGTAAATACGGGTTGGGATTAGGCAGGCTTGCTCGCAGCGGCGTTGCAGGGCTCTGACTTGGCAGCAACGTCTCCAATTTTTACACAGAGAGCTCACCGTCAAATCGTCCCTCAACTTGCATAGACAACTGGGAGACCCTTCTAGATAAATATCGCTTAACTACACATATAAGTTTACAACAATTACCAAACCCACACAATTCCACCCCTGTGCCTGGATTTCAGAGATCATGCCCATGTGTACCATGCACCTCTACCTACGGTTAGGTTCAAGGAACCCTCTATTTCCATGACTAACTCTACACTGGTATTCTTTAGGACAAAGAAACAAACTCGCCTATGTCCTAAATAATACCCGGGTGCCTTCTTCCCAGCAATGATCTCTCCATCCAGAATACAGAGAGAAATAACTTCCCAACATTACTTGTTCATCCCCACGTATTGATCTGGCATACAACGGACATCGTGGTCATGTTTCCGACAAAGGGAAATATCAACCTGCCTCCAGCGTTCATCTTCTCTGATCACATGTGTGATATAGCCTTAAATGCAACAAGATAGAGTCCCCAGTCAGTAAGCCCATTGATGCCACCAAATATACAGACCAAGTCTGCACTTCTGTATATGAGAACATACAGCATAACACCTTTCACAATCCAACTTAGTACCACCCATACAGGCATTCGACCACTACTTTGGATTAGTGTAAGCAACGTGTTTTGGCTAAATCTTACTGAGCGGTGATGTTAACTCATCAGGCCACTGCCCCTCATACAGAGACAGTACAATCAGCTTGATGTTGGCTGATATTTCCACCTGCCACAGAGTGCGCGCCAGAGCCAATGACAGGTTTCTGTCCTCCCTACCAACCTCTCAACATGGTTGACAGAATCCGGAGCCACTCTAACCTGAGTGTTTCTGTGACTTCATTGAATGTTATCAAGGATACCACCAATCTCCCGGGGTAACAAAGTCACGCTCCTTCTCTGAAGCTATGGCTGTGAGTTTGTTCCTCAGGAGGCTGATGTCCACTCCATTAACAACACCCATCCCAGCTATTGTTCCCCCCCCGCCAATATAGTGCTGAATACATTCCTCCTCTTTCGGGTTATTCCTCAGAAATAAGCATCCTGCATGGACCTCATTCTCTGGGAGTAAGTCACTGGTGCAATGACCGCACTTGATTCAGTGTATACTCAGCACATATAGGGTGATAGGTTTTTGTCAACCACCGTGAGCTGTTGCAGCGCCATGTGGTGAAGTCCTACGGTACCCTGGTAGCCAGCGTTTGTTCCCTTTATTTTAACGGAGCATGCTCCTGTGAGTATTCACTGGCATTATCTGTGCAGGGTTTCAACCTCTCAGGTGAGACACCAACCGGGTGTATCTTCCTCGTGTCTAGTTCTGGTGTCCCGCATGTCCTGTAACCGAAAGTTTCTCTCTAGGACCGCTAGGATTGAGACACCACCCCTACGAGGAAGTTTTCACCCCATTGATGTATCACCTGGCACCCTTTAGTCTGACCAACAGCCACCTTATTATGCATAAGCGCCAGTATACCTCCTGGGTACCTTGCACCATACTAACTCCGTTACACCAATACATGTAATACATTAAAACCTTTCTTCTTTCAATTCCTCCTTCCAACAAAAAAAACACATATTTTACATTTTCATGTTTTGACGGATTGGATGTGTCATAACTCTTCCCCAACCTCCAACCCATTGCACATGTATAAATAACATGTTTGCATTCATCAGGAGAGACTTCAGCAAAAATATTTTACAAGTTCTCTTGCTAGGCACAGTCTTTCAGATTCAGCATTAGCACCAAATTGTCCATACGAAAAAAACAGGTATTAATCTGAATCTTTCAGTTTTCCTTCTCTCCTGATGTTTATTGGAACTAATTTGTGGTATGGTGTGGCACAGACAAACTGCCAACCAGATGATCATCTGTCATCCATGTTCCAGAAGCCTCTCCAATTCTCGCTCCACTTGGATTCTGGAAGTGAAAAACAAGAGCAGTATCAAATTCTTATCCACAATATCTGCTCGCTTACCATGTTTACTTATAGTTCCCTCCTTGGAGCCCAGGACCTCAGTATTCCTGGCTTCTGCAACTTCTGACCAAACTATCCAAACAACCATGACCTCTTTAGGCTACACCCACTGTAAAATGGATCCCCATGGTATGATCAAAAAATGTTTAAAACTGAACGTCAGTGTTGCTTCTCAAAAACTTCAAATTTTACAAACTAAAAAAACAATGCATCTATCTGTATCTTTACGATGTATGCACTACCCCTTTTCAGGTGACTGGTTCTAACTGAGGGCATTGTCAATTCCCCCCCTTTCAGGTGGATTAGACCTACTACTTTTCCACCTGAATAAAAATATAACTAACATAGAGGACTAAACCAATATCAACAAAAAAAAAAAATTTTAGAAGAAAAAAAAAATAAAATAAAAAAATAAAATAAAATAAAAAAATGTAAAAAACTTAAAAATCTGGCCATGATCACACAAATAACATGACCAGACAACCATCATACGACAAGACAACCATCATACAACAATGACAAACACTAAACTTTTAGTTGACAACATCCATGGACTTTTCTCCTGCAAAGAGTGCTTATTCCAATCTGAAATACAATTAGTTAATGGGGAAAACGAAAAACAAAACAAAGCATATGTATCATCACAACATTTTAGCTTCATTTGTAACTCTTTTTAGTACTATTTATTTTTCATTGTTTGCAAACAATTACTAACTAATGAGCTCAAGGTACCATGTGATACTTGATTATGCATTTACAATAACCTAACCCCTGTTCTGTTATATTTTTCCCACTGTTCTCACTTTGAGAGACCTGCAAACAAATGCAAATGTCCGTATGCGAACCAGTTTAACTTCTTCCTGGTCTCTGGAAAAAGGAACACACAAGTGATTACACACAATTCTTATGTTAATCAGCAGTATTGGATATTACTCAGGAAAAGTTTACAAAGACTGACAATAAGAGAAGAGTAAAGAAACACAAGATAAAAAAAAACTCATAACAGAAACATCTTTTAACCACACAAAAGAAAAACCACAATACCAATTCAGGGGTTTATCCCTAAAAGTACAAAACAAAAAAAATGTATATCTATATCCAGGTCCTCTATCATATTCTGAACTTGAAACTTACATCAAACCTTTTTCATAGCCGGGAAACATTGACCAGAATATTCTTACCATGCTTGCAGCTCACTAAGTTCTGCTAACATTGTTTCCCCCAGTGCTATATTTGAGTAACCATGCGTCTATCTCCATTTTGACTCTAAGCAACTGTCCTACATATTGCTTTTTAGTTTCTAGACCCCGCATTTGCGTTTTACACGGGAAATGGGTTTGATTACTATGGGTTCCGTGCTGTGGATGGCTACCCCACCTGGCTGAATAACACACATGATGCCTTGGGGTCGTTTTCGGGTATAATTTCCTTTCGATATCATTATTCGCCGCCCGACAATATTTTGAAATGTGACCCCCCCTTTTACACAAAAAAACATTTTAGTTCTGGTTTCCCTGCATAGGCCATTTTTTTAGCATATGGCGCTGGAAACCCACATTGCTGGATAATATTACTGCGATTGGAATGCACAGACTTTACACTTTCGTTGTCTGAGGAGTCATCCGAAGTGTCAACTCCTGAGTCAATTTCAAGTGCAGTTATCCCACCTTTATTTGCTTCTTCCACATCGATTCCCATCACAATACTATCATTTGCAGTGATAATAGCATACGGGTTTTCTTCATATTTCACTTCTAGCTTTTCTATACACTGAGCATGTGTGGAGGGTACCTCCACTATTGCACACTTGGAGGATAACTCCATTATGGCTGCTTGTGCCTTAAGCCTTGTGATAACCTGCAAATTCTCAGCCTCCCTTTGATTCAAAGAGGCAATGCAACTTTCTCTTAATTTACACGTTTGTTCTAATTCATCTAATCTCTGTTGCAATACACATTTCTCAGTCACTAATTGTTTAATCCGACTACTAGTATCTGCATCAGCCTTTTTAATCCTCATTGCTACATCACTTACCTGTTCCATCACTTTTTCTCTATCAGCAAACCATTCTAATTCTTTTTGTTCCGCAATTTCTTTCATTCTCAGCAACATGCATACAGAATTGGCTATTCTCTTTTTCTTGCCCTTTTTTGAAGATTTTTTATACTTTATGGCATCATTATGAGTATTGCATTGTTTCAATAGATCATTGAATTGGTGTGTTAAAGCATCCTTTCTTATACTGCTGAATTGAATACAAGCATTTTTCCCAAGAAACTCTTCAAGGATATCCATTGACATGCTAATTAGACTATCCACACTACAGTTGCTTAGACAATAGAAAACCAGACAAACAACGATATAACCCCCACAAAGACAGATTCCTACCAACAAACAGACCAAAAAAAAAAAATACGAACCGTTTAAATTTCCAGTGACTTGTGGTTCTACAGCATACAAGACACAAGGCACACTCTTAATCAATGCCTTGGTCTTCTATTGGACCAGAGCAATACACTAAACAAACAGATACCAAACACACAGACACAGATGAAGCTGTTTAGAAGCTAGCTTTGACCTGTAGTCCCACTCCAAATACAAAAAACAAAAAACAAAAAAAAAAAACAAATACAAATCCGTTTACCCACGAATTTCTTTAGGAGAACACACTCTTATTCAATGCCCTCCTATACGATAGCAGGTCATAGGGAATTTCTATTGGGACAGAAAGCTTTTTCACAATCACGTGGATATTTCCACTTTTCCCTCAAAATTGTATGATTTATCCTGTCAATCTGCGGTTATATCACATAACCAGGGATGATCAGTCCCTTATCTCGCCAGTGCGCCAATTTGCCCTCTGGTTACAAGTTTCTGCAGCAAACACAACAATACGTACATATATATATATATATATATATATATATATCAGTCACAGTTCTCACCAGGTTTTACGCGTGCGTTTATACCAGTGAAATATCTCACAGAATTTTCCTGCTCATCCAAGCGTGG
Organism: Lithobates pipiens; assembly: GCF_037356315.1. NCBI lineage: Eukaryota > Metazoa > Chordata > Amphibia > Anura > Ranidae > Lithobates > Lithobates pipiens. Next base: position 79,695,011 of record NW_027507903.1, read on the forward strand.
TTTCAGAATTCGCGAGCCAGCGCCAATCTTGTCCACACTAGAGATGACTTTCAGTTCTGGGTGTCTGAGCATCTGTGCTTACAGGGACTCAAACAAAATACCTTAGATTTTTGTGGATTCTGTGTAAAAATACGTTTTACACGCCTTCTGGGGTGCCAAATGAAGTAACTGATCACTTCAGTCTAGTACTATTATTATCAGTTATGTATTCCTTTGTCTAGTCCCTATAGTTCAGCTAATCTATCAATTACGCCAAGCACATGTTATTGTTAATATCACAATACTACCACCCTTGTCTATGAAATCAATACACGGTCTAAGATCAATCAAATCTCATTCATTTCCCAAGGAAATAATACAGCGTGCATAAGGTATCAATAGAAGTTACAATAATACATAGCATACAATCAAAGTACAATATAAGCCTTACACTTATCGATCCTCGTGACTGGGTCTCCTGATGGAATAAAGAGAGACAGAGGGAGACCTCATGGTTGCAAACCTTTTTGTTAAACATACCTGAGCCATACCACACCCCATAGCCCATCCTACTCTTTCCCGTAGACCAATCAGCGTCTCTGGGGCGTCTCCTCCCCCAGGCTAACAGTCCTGCCATACTTGGCCTCTGGGGGGCAGTGTTTGCCCATGAATTGCAACTGCTCCGACTGGATTGCAATCTTGTGGCTTGATCTCGGACGCCCCACCAGCTGTCCTTTGTTCTTGCAGACAAGCCGGCGCCATACTATCTTTGAAGTCAGTACATTCCAGGTGGGCTGAATAGAACTCATTCTGCTATTCAAATTGTGTCACATTCCTTGCTTTTAAACATGTGAAACTGCCTGGAGTTCGGCTGTACAAACAGCTGTGTAGATGTATAATAATAATTCCTGTCTGATTCCAACATGCATCCTCATAAATACTAAACAGAACATAAAAGCATAGAAAAGGGTGCAAGTCAACCTAATGTATTACAATTATAAAAACTTTAATAATATAGTGATAAAACGCACTCACAGATACCAAGTAGTGGAGTAGCATGTCACAAGTCAATACAGATCTCACAGCCCTCCTTGGCCAGCAAAATGCTGTGTGGGCAGGGAAGTATGACCTGGATCCTTGTAGAGAAGCAGAGCTTGAGGAATATTCCTGCCACGAAGCAGTGCAGTATGAACATTATTATACAAGATTATTATTATACAGGATTTATACAGCACCAACAGTTTACGCAGTGTTTTACAATGTACAGTGCATTACACTGTAAAGACACCTTGGCCACCCCAAAATGGCGCTGCTCTGAACTCTGTAGCGAAAAACTGGTAAAGAAAAACCAGCCTGACACTCGAGTTTTGCCACACCTGCAAAATTGGCTACAGAGTCCAACAGTGCCATTTTGGAGTGGCCAAGGGGCCTGTGCACTATAATGTTTACACTACATTTACTTGTGGCTGGGGACATGCCTCATAATGGGGACTGTCCCCAGGAAATTATTATTATTATTATTATTATTATACAAGATTTATATAGCGCCAACAGTTTGCGCAGCGCTTTACAATATGAGGGCAGACAGTACATTTACAAGACAAATCAATACAGGAGGGATCAGGGGACCCTGCTCGTTAGAGCTTACAATCTAGAAGGGAGGGTCAAGTTGAAACAAAAGTTAATAACTGTGGGGGATGAGCTGATGGAGAAAATGAAAATACAGTTAGGTGTGGGTAGGGTTGGCAATGACAGGCAGACCCACCGCTCCTCCGGGACAATATCCCGCTGTTCTTTCTCGGTGCTGGGTGCCCGCAACATCCAGGGCATCTTCAGAGCACAGACACGATCAGGCAACGGGGAGGCCACGGCCAAGATGGAGGCGATCAGCCATATAGTAATCTTAGACTAGGCTGACGCTGTTTTATTTTGGACTTATGATGAGAAGAACTTACTGAATTGAAAAGACAATTAGTTAAGTTAAATAAATGAAGAAGGTGATAGCCAGTTATAGGGTGGATGGATGCAGTCAGAGAAGTTTATGAACATGCCATTATGAAAACATGAGACCCAAATAACAAGCAGATCATCCAGAAGACGTACGATCCATTTGGTCACCAGGAGTCAACATCAGCTTGACAGCACATAATAATAAAGGGGAAAATAGTAGTTATTTAAAGATTAAAGAAGTGTTGACCAAGGCCTGCAATTAGGATTGGCAGTCATTATGCATACTGGTCTATGGTGGTGATTATCTGTGTTGCAGAATAATGACTAACAGGCCATTATCTGAATGCAACCGTGTTAGATATGGAGTATATACAGTAGGGGGTATAGTGTTTATTTTCTATGTAAGTCGGAAATCAGCATTATTTGATTGAAGAACTGTAGCTTTCTGTGTTAATATCACCAGCCTACGATTATCAGTTTTTTGGCTTACAAAGACTTCACATAGTACCAATGAGGGCAGTTACCCATGACAACTCATAGTTTAGGACTAAACAAGAAGTAAAAATCAGGCAAGGGGTTTGTAGCCAGAATAGTGAAGCAGACTAGGCACCCAGCCTAGTTTTCAGAGAGGATTTGCAGGCTCTTTTGCCTATAGTAGTCCCTGATGTCTTGAAAAGGCCTACAGGTATTTGGATGCCCCAAGGACGTAATATAGATCTTGTGGCTGAGCTAACAGTTGTGGTTTGATCTAGAGCATGAACATATAAGAGCAACATATGAGAGGACAACAGAAACTATTATTAAAGGGATTGTTGTGATTATTATTATTTTTTTTTTAAATAACAAGCATGTTATACTTACCTCCACTGTGCAGCTCGTTTTACACAGAGTTCCCCCCGAACCTGCTCTTCTGGGGTCCCTCGGCGGCTGTCTTGGCTTCCTCCCTCAGATGCTTCTCACGTTCATGCGATCTCCCTCGCATGGTGAGAAGCATCTGCGGGCATGCTCCTGTGATACAGCCGGCGGCTATAGCGGCTCGCTGTATCACATGGCCCCGTCCCCCGGCGCTCCGCGTCAGTGGATGTGATTGACAGCAGCTGCGAGCCAATGGCTGCACTGCTTTCCATCCATCCACTCCAGCCAATCAGCGGCCAGGCTGAACGGTGGAAAGGATGTCGGGGGACGAGCGCGGGACTTTTGAGGGGGCAGGTAAGTAAAACGGGGGGCTGGGGGCGCAGGCACTGTCAGATGTTTTTTCACCTTAATGCATAGAATGCATTAAGGTGAAAAAACATTTACCTTTACAACCCCTTTAATACAAATGAGAGACACAAGAGTGAATCACAAGAAACAAAGCACAAGGCAGATGGCCAGACAAGAGGCAAGGAAAGGAAACAAGGCTGACATCAGAAGACTGAGAACAAGAGCACAGAGATAGGACACAGCTTGAGAATAACTAGGACACATACCAAATTAAAATACACCAAAGTGTACAGCCATGGCTAGGACACAAAAAACTGTCTGATACAAAGTAGACATGACAAGAAGGCAGATGTCAAAGAGGTGCCTAAATTCTCCCACCATGTCTTTTATCAATGGCACAGGGGGCTGCTGGAAAAAAAAAAGTGCAGGTGAAAGAAGGACGGATAGGCATGAGGACGTAAGGAAGGACCCCAGTTGAGGCCCGAGACCTGAAATACAGTTATAGAAATGTTTTTTAATGCTATGCTAGGTTAGAAATAGGCATATAATGGTTGCTGGAAGTACAGACATAACATGGCTGCTTTATTATCTTTGCAGAAACCTGACTGCTCATATCTTCCAGGCAGGGAAACTGCACATACCTTTGGTATTAGTAATATCTCAGGGGAACCAACACCAACTGATCAAGAAAAATCAACACAGCTGTTTGCCGTTTGATAACATGCACCTATGAACACAGAGCAGTCATCAACCAATCATCTCTTTTTGTGTGCACAGGTACATTCAATTAAAACTACACTCATGTATACAATCCAGGACCATCAGTATTTATTTAACAAAACACTAAGCTTGCACTTGAAAAAAATTAGAAGATGCAAAAGAGCAAATACTGAGATAAAATAAAATTATCATTGCATCTGTACACAATCAAAATGATTGCATGCTTGTAACACAGTCAAAAATGACTCTGCATTTACGTAAGGGAAACAGGTTGTTAAGCCTACATAGAATTTTAAGTATATTAAAAATAGCAGCGATGTTTTGTCGAAAAGCGTTGTCTCATCTGGGCATTAGTTCATGGCAAGGTGCCACTGTGAGAATAGACTTTTTGCAACAGATGGCACATCCTTTTCTTAGTACACAAAGGCAATCAGGCACACCCAGGCAAACAGTCAATGATGGCACAAGCATATAAAGTGCAGCAAATCATGTCACTATAGAGAACTAATAAAAACAAAAATGATGTCATATACCTAGAGAGGAAAGATAAAAGTAGAATAAAAAAAATACTAATATTTAGGCAGTATGTTAATGGCACTCCTGTGCTTTACAGGACATGCCTTCATTTTATAATTCGCAGGTCTGTTCACCAGGAAGACTAGATATTTATTTTGAGCACACTAATCCTCATGATTAAAAGGGGTCTGAAAGAAAGGGATCTGTGATGTCCACACTTTTCATGTTTGCCAATATACAGGGCTCATTCACAGGGATGGCAGTGTCTAATCCCCTCTGAAAAGCACTCTGTGATGGTGCATTTTTCAGAGGGCAGTAGATCATTGACTGCCATGCATTCAGGACGTAATACTTCCACCACATAAATGTTTAAATTTTTATTTAGATTGTAAGCCCCCCCTTTAGATTTAATGTCCGTGAACAGGGCCCTTCTGTATTGAACTGTATTGTAATTGTACTGTCCCCCCTCTACATTTAAAAGCGAAGCATAAACTGTTGGCGCTATATAAATCCTGTATAATAATAATAATTTAAAAGATAAGATCATCTTTCATAACATGTTACATGTTATGTTACATATTCAAGGTGTAACGTGTAACAAAGATAGTCACAAACACAAAAATCTCCTGCGCTTAGGAGTGGTCCCGCACAATGTATAAAAGGTTATACTTCCATCCTGGCTTGTATGGGCAAACCTCGTCTTGCTGCCCTCTTAAGGCTGGGGGAGTCTGGAACAACTTCTTTAGAAAGAGAGGGCGCACAGACCTAATGCATTATTCTAAAATCATTGCTTTATTAATGTAAAAAGTGGTAAGTATTATACTCACGGGGGCGTGGCATGGGACGCAGCGTGGATGGTAGCTGAGTAAGAGAGCTCCACTACTCCTGCAGTTTCTAAGCATGAATACCGGTGTAAAATAAAAAGGTTATGGCGCTAAACCCTATCAGTGATGTGATAAATTAACCTATCACCAAAACCTGGTGTTTTTTTAAAAAGAAAAAGCTATTGACAATAGCGTGCAAAGATTTCCTAAAACAATTTTGTATCCTAATTGAAAGAATATATGTGTGATCAATATTGAATCAACATACGTGTTCCATCATAATTATATCCAAAATAGATATTAAATTATCTTATACGTGTCAGCCTGCTATGAGTGAATACCAAAAATATATAAACATTCATTTAGATATACAAAATGGTGAAAATGTTGTTTGTATCCAGCAATGTGCTAGTTCAGAACAAACTGTGCAAACGTGCAAAATAAGTGCAAAAAAACGACTAGGGATCAGAACAGCCAGGGATCAGAAATATGTTCAACCAATAATCGCATGAAGACGCATCTATGTCCAATATAAGTCCGAAATTAATGTTTGGCTTAATGATACTGCCTCCTCAGATTATTGCTGTAATTGATGTGTAAAGTCAATAGGGAATATTTCATTCACTCGTGCAAACAGTGCGGGTCTTCAATTAGAAAACTTCATCCCCGGTGCGCCACTCAGTGCTATAGTGTGTAAATGCTCTCACCAGAGTTAATGCCCCTTATGGGGCTGGATGGACCTTCACAATGTAAGCCACTGTGCTGCTCTCTGGCTGCTGCTGGTGCACTGGGTGAAGCTTCGCTATTCCGTCCGTATGGTCTGGTCACCTGATCAATCTTCCAGAATATTCTACAGTTACATCAGGTGATCCAACGAACTTGCCATGCATTCTTTGCTGCGTCAGCTAATGGAGAGGGCCTCTGCTCCGGATGGCGATGCCTGGATGAGGTTCTGTTTCGAATCGAGGGGCCAGCCTGGTCACCTGATCAATCTTCCAGAATATTCTTCAGTTACATCAGGTGATCCAACAAACCTGTATGTGTCCATACATGTGGAGAGCAGCCTAGTGACAGATTGTAGGATTTCCCCAGTGTGGTAAGCCAACCGGTGCTTCATGGACTGGCTATGAGCAGGCGGACCCACCGCTCCTCCGGGACAAGATCACGCTGTTCTTTCTCGGTGCCGGGTGCCCGCAACATCTAGGGCATCTGCAGAGCGCAGACACAATCAGGCAACGGGGAGGCCGCGGCCAAGATGGAGGCGATCAGCCATGAGGAGGACTACAGTGAGGGATCACAATCAGCCCCGGAGGACATGGTGAGAGACACTGATAACCCAGATTACCCCCTTTCCTACTCCAATATGTAAGCATTTGTAGCTGATATAAAAAAAAAACTTGCTCAGCCATAACAGAACTGAAAGCGGACTTGCTGGCTCTTACTGAAAAAATGGTGACTGCAGAAAGAGCAGGACATAGGAAAGACAGGGCTATATCCTGATTGGAATCTGTGTCAGAAATTCATACATCCCAGCTGATCAATCGCCACTTAGAAAACCTGGATAACAGGGGCAGGAGACACAACCACAGGGTGTGAGGGGTGCCAGAAACAGTGAACTCAGATCAGATCACCCCAACTTTAACCTCCATTTTCAATAACCTGCTAGAGAGACCAGTGGACACCCTCAAAGAGCACTCAGGCCACATCCGATTGAAGCTGCTCCTCCAAGAGATATAATTAGTTGTCTCCCGAATTATAAACTAAAAGAAGAGATATTGGCTCAAGCACGCCAGAATGAACTTATTTCATTTAATGACCACAACATAACTTTATTCCAGGACCTATCCCCAATTACACTGGTCAACTGCAGGGCTCTGCGCCCACTGCTTGAAATTTTAATAGAAAAAAGTATCCCATACAGGTGGAAGTTCCCATTTGTTTTGTGATGCTTTGCAAATTCCAGTGTTGGACCTTCCAGATTTGGTACAAGGAATTTCGTTTTCCAGTGCTGTCTCACAGCCCTCCACACACATTACAATCAACACCAACCAAAAACCCATCAAAGAAAGGGAAATACCAGAAACAACAGGGCTAAAACCTTGTTTTCTCTCCACTAACGCCTAAAAGCTCCAGAACCAGGGAATCAGCTAAAGATTTACAGAGTTCCATATTTTCTCCCCTTGGCTGTCTGGAACTCCTTTTTTGAGAGCTATCTCCAGGCTCTTCTATATATTATCATCTGCTTCCTACTGTGGTGAAGTGGATTATATATTTATTCCTTAGGGATTATTTCTTTGCTAAATACCAGTGACATTTTATTTTTATTTTATTTTATTTATTTTTTCTCTGATAAATAATTGTGAATCCAGGGCCGAGTAAATATGCCCAAATACATACTCTATATCACTATTAGAGACTACCCCATCTACACTGGGGCACACTGAAGTAAAGCTTTGTCTTAAACACGAGGTGACGCTTATGCATGTTTTGATCTGAAAATGTGAGCTCACCTATATACAGGATTCCCACCGAAGTACCCCTGAATTAAATTCAAGTCACTGGGACTAAAGTTTATACATTTCTGGAGGGTCTAACTCCTAATCGCCTTTTCTGTAACTATCACTTACTGCAAACTTTAGATATATGGGCTGGATTAGAAATCTCCTTCAATGTTAAGATACAGGAGAGTGACCATACATTTTCCCTGATTTTATATATATATATAATATTGAAGGCATGGAAAGCCATCCTTAACCTACATCTGGCTTCCCTTCTAGATACCCCTATAGCCAAATAGTTGTGGTAAATGTTTTGACAAATGGGTTATATTGTGTTTGTCTAATGTCTCTTTAGTTTAATTGAATGTTTAAAGTAACATACATAGAAGACCAAAAGAACCGGTGTTCCTTTATGCTTCTTACGGTTACTATATGCTAACCGTTTACTACAAATTTTTACTAAGTTACCAGTGTATTGAGATGTTTCTCTACCACTATTGAAAACTTTTGTAGTTCCTCTTACCCGTTCAGTTCCTCCCACTAACCCCCAAAGGTGTGGTTTAAAGTTTTGCTAAGAAATTTAAAAGTAAAATTGCGTTGCTTATTTCAAGCAACATCTCACATCATTTCACATCTTAGTAGAAGTATACAATTTTCAGATTATTGTTTTAGGGAACTCTGTTCTAACTCTAATGCTCTGTACATGCGGTTGGACTTTCCGTCGGGAAATGTGCAATCAGATCGTGTTGTCGGGAAAATCCGATCGTGTGTGGGCTCTGTTGGACTTTTTCCGTCGGAATTTCCGACACACAAAATTTGAGAGCTGTATCTAAAATTTTCCGACAACAAAATCCGATCGTTTAAATTCCGATCGTGTGTAGACAATTCCGAGGGACAAAGTGCCATGCATGCTCAGAATAAATCACGAGATGAAAGCTATTGGCTACTGGCCTGTTTATAGTGCCGTCATACGTGTTCTACGTCACCGCGTTCTGATTTTCTGGAAACTTTGTGCGACTGTGTGTATGCTAGACAAGTTTGGCCCAAAATCCGTCGGAAAAAAAAAATCTGATGGATTTTATCGTCGGAAAGTCCAACCATGTGTACAGGGCATAACTCTTTCTCTATTTTCCCTTTTTTTCCTCTCCCTAACTACACACACACATACACACACACACACACACACACACACACACACACACACACACACACACACACACTAATGCCGCGTACACACGATCAAACAATCGGGTGGAAAAGTCAGCAAACTCAAGTCTGCCGGACAATCCCCCCCCGTGTGTAGCCTCCGGCGGACTTTTTTTACCCGAAAGTATTTTTGCACTCCAATCTTCCCGCCGGACTTGCATTTCAGCGTACAATCCTGCCGTTGGTATGCCAGTCCGCCATACTTTTGAAATGAGCGGACTTTTCCCGCGCGGGGGAAAAAAGTCTGCTCATTTTGAGCGCGTCTCCAGGTAGACGGGGCCAGCGAAGGAGGCGTCGCTGGCCCCGTCACCTGGTATGGACTTAAAGGGGAACCCCAATGCTGAAAAAATCGGCGTGGGGTCCCCCCCAGGTCCACATCAGACCCTTGTTCGAGCACGCTACCCGGCCAGCCAGGAAAGGGGGGGACAAGCGAGCGCCCCCCCCCTGAGCCTTACCAGGCCACGTGCCCTCAACATGGGGGGGTGCCTTGGGGAAGGGGGGGCCGTGCACCAAAGCACCTTGTCCCCATGTTGATGAGGACAAGGGCCTCTTTCTGACAACCCTGGCCGTTGGTTGTCGGGGTCTGCGGGCGGGAGGCTTATCGGAATCCGGGAGCCCCCTTTAAATAAGGGGGCCACCGGATACCGGCCCCCCACCCTATGTGAATGAGTATGGGGTACAATGTACCCCTACCCATTCACCTGTAAAAAAAGTAAAAACCTGTAAAAAAAAAAACACAACACACAAGGGTTAAAATAGTTTATTGCACAGCTCCGGGGGTCTTCCGTCTTTGGGGGTCTTCTCGCCGGACTCCTCCGCTATCTTCTTCTAGCTCTTTTGCTAGCGGAGGAGCCCGGCTTTCTTCCTCGCCGCCGCCTTCTTCTTCCGACTTCGGGGGTCTTGTCCCCCTCTTCGGTTCTTCTTGCTGGGCCACCGCGCCTTCTTCTAGCTCTTTTACAGGTGGTGGCCCGGTCTTCTGTCGCCGCCATCTGTTCTTCTCTTCAGATGTTGCCTCGTCGCTCTCTCCGCTCACAATGACGGGGACAAGGCGCGCGGCGACTTATATAGGGACATCACCGGATGATGTCCCCGCCCATTATGGTGTCACAGTCCCAGAGGATGCTGGGACAGTAACATCATAATAGGCGGGGACATCATCAAACTTAATGTCCCTATATAAGTCGCCGCGTGCCTTGTCCCCGTCATTGTGAGCGGAGAGAGCGACGAGGCAACATCTGAAGAGAAGAAGAGAAGAACAGAAGGTGGCGACAGCGGCAATCAGAAGACCAGGCCACCGCCTGTAAAAGAGCTAGAAGAAGGCGCAATGGCCCGGCAAGAAGAACCGAAGAGGGGGACAAGACCCCCGAAGTCGGAAGAAGAGGGTCGCGGCGAAGAAGAAAGCCGGGCTCCTCCGCTAGCAAAAGAGCTAGCAGAAGATAGCAGAGGAGTCCGGCGAGAAGACCCCCAAAGACAGAAGCCCCCCGGAGCTGTGCAATAAACTATTTTAACCCTTGTTGTGTTTTTTTTTTACTTTTTTTTACAGGTGAATGGGTAGGGGTACATTATACCCCATACTCATTCACATAGGGTGGGGGGGCAGTATCCGGGGGCCCCTTATTAAAGGGGGCTCCCGAATTCCGATAAGCCTCCCACCCGCAGACCCCGACAACCAACGGCCAGGGTTGTCGGGAAGAGGCCCTTGTCCTCATCGACATGGGGACAAGGTGCTTTGGGGTGGGGGTGCCGCAAGGCCCCCCCTTCCCCAAGGCACCCCCCATGTTGAGGGCACGCGGCCTGGTACGGCTCAGGAGGGGGGGTGCTCGCTCGTCCCCCCCTTTCCTGGCCGGGTAGCGTGTTGATTGTGTGGAAAGCACTCACATGTGTCCTGCATGGTAAGTTCATCCGTATGGGGGCACAAAAGAAAAGGGAAGCCAACAAAACCATTATGACCCTAACCCAAACATAAGCAGTCCAGAGCCGAAAACTTAGCTAAGGAACTATCAGACACAACTACAATTGTTGCTTAACCTTAAGGCACAACAAATTTTATTTTTTTAAAAGAGGGTTCTATTATTAACATAGGGACAAAAGCGTTAAGCTCTAAAAACATTAGAGCAAGACACCACAATCCTATTCATTAAAAATAACTAAGGTAAACCAGTTAGAAAAACAGACCAGATTGCAGCAGCGTTTCACGCCTACTACACTAAACTTTACAATCTACCACCTTCCCACAAACTATCGGGAACCACAGGGAGTAGGGAGCAACTAATTAAAAACTATCTCAAAGATAGTGGTATGCCAATACTGTCCTCTGCGGAAGTGGAATCTCTGGATACACCCATTACTACAGATGAGCTCTCTTTAGCAATTAAAAGCCTTAAAACGGGTAAAAGCCCAGGTCCAGATGGTTTCACTACACATTACTATAAGACTTTATAGATCTTCTAAAGACCCCCCATTACAAACCCTAAATTATCTGCAGGAACACAAAATGTCCCGTACTCGTTCACATAGGGCCATATAGCATTTATTCCTAAACTGGGTAAAGATCACACCGACTGCTCTAATTATAGGCGCATATCTTTATTAAATGTTGACATAAAAATTCAAAAAAAAAATCTTAGACTACAAGAACTCTTATGAAAATTGATAGGCCCGGAGCAGGTGGGATTAATGCCAATGATCTGCCCAGTGACATACCTCCTGTATTAGTGAGACACAACTCTAGATGAATGAGCACATGGGACACCTTTGGACAACACCATTGTCAGTCTGGAGGAAGAGGAGCATTGGATGTAATAGTGGATTTAGATACACTAACAAACTGAAGCTGAACTCCAGGTAATACTTTATAAACAGTTACAGTAAACTGTTTTTTTTTCTTTTGGGATAAAGGGTTACATAAATAAATAATAAAAAGTGATTATTATGTTGGGGTATCCCCATGGGGGCTGCTGAGTTTGTTCATTACCTTTTGTCAGATGGCTCCGCTCCCAATCCCCCCATACATGACACCAAACCCCATATATGACACCAAACAGTCCAAACTCTGGATTTTATAATGCTTTATTCTGGGTATAAGTCGGTGAGCTAGGCAATAGAGTATATGAGATCCTCCATCTGACCCCAGTTTTAGGTCAAAAGGGTACTAATTGGTAGCCTTAGCATTTATTAGTTAAATCCCTTTTAGCAATCCTTTCCTGGTTCCAATTTCTATCTCAGGCTGCGCTTCCAATATGGACAGATAAGCATCACTCTGAATAATGCTGTGGATTAGGGATGAGCTCGGTGTTTAACTCGAACATCGGCCGTTCATCTGTTCGGCGAAATCAGAACTTTGTGGACAGTTCGCGCTAAATTCATGGGCACGAACGGCCCACAATGCACTACGCCATTGCAGTGCATTGCTGGCTCATGATTGGCCAAGCATGCACTGTGACCCAGCATGCTTGGCCAATGAGCGCCGGCAGCGAGGAGAGCCATAATTGTCACAATTATAGCTCAGGGGGTTTAGTACACACCCCACACTATATAAGGCCACCAGCATGGCGGCCTTGTGTAGTGTGTTCCGGCGTGCAGGGAAAGAGCAAGACAGGCAGGGACAGTGTTCTTTTCTCAGGCATCTGCAGGAGTTAAAGTGGGTGTTGTGGGCCTCCAGCACAGTATACACCTGTATCTACCCTTTTTTGCTGGTGTTCGCAAATACAGGCATCTGCAGGAGTTAGTGGGTGTTGTGTGCCTCCAGCACAGTATACACCTGTATCTACCCTTTGTTGCTGGTGTTCGCTAATACAGGCATCTGCAGGAGTTAGTGGGTGTTGTGTGCCTCCAGCACAGTATACACCTGTATCTACCCTTTTTTGCTGGGGTTCTCTAATACAGGCATCTTCAGGAGTTAGTGGGTGTTGTGTGTCTCCAGCACAGTATACACCTGTATCTACCCTTTATTGCTGGTGTTCTCTAATACAGGCATCTTCAGGAGGTAGTGGGTGTTGTGTGTCTCCAGCACAGTATACACCTGTATCTACCCTTTATTGCTGGTGTTCTCTAGTACAGGCATCTGCAGGAGTTAAAGTGGGTGTTGTGTGCTTCCAGCACAGTATACACCTGAAGATACCCCTTATTGCTGGTGTTGTCTGTTGCATATCTTGCATATTAGCCTTTAAAATTAGCACTTTTGATTTTGAACAGTAATTTAAGTTTAATAGGGTTCTAAAATTCTTACGAATTTTTGGTCCGTTCAAAGGTTCTGGTGTGAACCGAACCGGGGGTGTTCGGCTCATCCTGACTGTGGATGTTGACCCTGAAGTCACAGGCCACACTGCCTATTTCCATGACTTGTGTTGTAAAACTTCCCTCAGTCCTGGAAAAGTGCTTGATACTGTGGTCCTTGGATACATAGTATCAAGTTGCGGGTTAGTCCTACTGGGTTGCACTCCCTTCGCTCTCTCTCCCAATCAACAGTCCATGTTCTACTCACAGAAATTTGATTCCCAGTTTTCTCCTTCCACTTAGTTACTACTTCCTCCTCCTCCTTCACGCTGTCTGGTATATCGCCGCATAAGACGCCCGGTCTTCCTCCAGCACTACATGATGACTTCTCCTCCAGGGGCCAGACGTCGGGCTCCCTGGACTCGCCTCTGGCTATCCTGTTCTGGATCGCTGAACTACCGGGCCTTCAAGCCTCCTCCCAGAGGCTCTGGGATCTCTGAACTCATGAGCCTCCAGTTCTGAACCTCTGGACCTCAAACTCCTCTTCCCAGAGCATGTGACACCCCACTTTTATGAGAGACCTCCCATTGACCAAAGAAATTAACCACTGGTCAATTCTCTCACATGGGTTTCCTGCCACTCAGGTCTCAGTCCATCCTCTCCTTCCAGTAGAATCTACTTTCAAGCAGAGGAGGTATCCTGGAGCCCAAGTTTAGGCGGCCACACCCCCTTCTACTCTGACACTCCCTTCCCCAAATAAACAACCAGGCCTAGTAAAGAGTAGGGCCCTGGCTAAATTTACCTGTCTCTATATCCTACACTGCCAAAAAACACCACTAAGCACCTACCTAAAAGTAGAAGTACAATCAAATCACACTTGTTTATTAATAAAAATGAAAAAGGTAAATAGAAAAAAGCGTAGTCAAGCATAGCCAGAGTCCTGTAGCCAGATCGGGTAGTCAGCCAGTCCAAAGTTCATTAACCAGATCAGATAATCAGCCATGCCGGAAGTCAGGGATCCAAGGAGAGCAACCGCAAGCAGGATAAGAAGCCAGGTGGGATGTCAGCAAGCCAGTCTTGAAACAAACAACAGGAGATGGTTCCCTGTGATGTGACCAACGCGAAGGCAAATTAAAAAGTGAGCAGGAAGGCTTTAAATAGGCAGGTCAGAGGAGCATCATTGGGAACAGCTGGTAACTGTGGAAAGAGAAGAGAGCTGGCAATTAGCCAACAGCTGAGAGGCCAGCCCAGAGGAGGAAGGGCTAAGCCAGCCCTGACAGTACCCCCCCTCAATGACCCCTCACCCTCGGAGGGCCACCGTGCTTGAGGGGAACCGTCTATGGAACTCACAGAGGAGAACAGTGGCATGTACGTCAGAGGATGAAACACAGGAGCGTTCCTCCGGACCGTACCCCTTCCAATGCATCAGGTACTGTATGTGCCCATGGAACCTATGGGAGTCAACAATGGATTTTACCTCATACTCCTCATGGTTCTCAACCAGAATAGGGTGAGGACGTGGCACCGAGGTGGTAAATCGGTTACAGACCAACGGTTTCAATAAGGAGACATGAAACACATTAGAGATGCGCATACTAGGAGGAAGGTCCAACGCGTAAGCTACTGGGTTAATCCTGCAAAGGATACGGAATGGCCCAATAAACCGAGGTGCAAACTTCAGTGAGGGAACACGAAGCCGAAGGTTGCGAGATGACAGCCAGACCCTGTCCCCAACCTGGTAGGAAGGCGCAGGCAGGCGTCTGCGGTCAGCATGGAGTCTGTACCTATCATTAGCATGACGCAAAGCCTCCTGGACTTGTACCCAAGTGGAACAAAGACCACGGAGATGCTCCTCTAACGCAGGAATACTCTGCGGAACAAACACGTGAGGCAACAAGGAAGGTTGGAAACCATAATTTGCCATAAATGGAGACAATCAGGAGGCAGAATTCAAGGCACTGTTGTGAGCAAACTCTGCCCAAGGTAATAGGTCAGACCAGTTGTTATGATGGTCAGAAATATAGCAACGTAGGAATTGCTCCAAGGGCTGATTGGCTCATTCTGCGGCCCCATTAGACTGCGGGTGATACGCAGAAGAGAACGCAAGCTGGATTCCCAACTGTGCACAAAAGGCTCGCCAGAACCGGGAGACAAACTGACTGCCCCTATCCAAGACAATCACCTTGGGTAGCCCATGTAAGCGAAAGATCTCCCGAGCAAAAATGGAAGCCAGTTCCTTAGAGGTGGGCAACTTCTTAAGTGGAATACAATGACACATCTTTGAGAACCGGTCAACCACCATAAGGATAACAGTGTTGCCTTGGGAGTTGGGCAATTCCACAATGAAATCCATAGACAGGTGAGTCCAGGGCCTCTCTCCATTGGGTATGGGTTGTAGGAGGCCCACTGGAAGGTGTCGTGGAGTCTTACTCCGAGCACACACGGGACAGGCAGCTACGAAGGCAGTAACATCAGCCCGTAGACTAGGCCACCAGAATTGTTGGAAGATGGCCCAAATGAGTTGATTCTTCCCAGGATGGCCAGCTGCCTTGGGAGAATGGTAAGTCTGGAGCACTGCAGTACGGAGACTCTCTGGGATAAAGCAGAGGTCACAAGGTTTATCAGGAGGAGCATGGACCTGAGCAGCAAGAATTTTGTCACCCAAAGGAGAAGTAAGACTGGTGCGAACCGTAGCCAAGATACGATCAGGAGGAATCATAGGAACCGGAACCGACTCCGACTTGGAAGTGGAGGAAAATTGTCGTGACAAGGCATCAGCCCTTACATTCTTAGTACCGGGTAAAAATGAGACAATGTAATTAACCACTTGCTTACTGGGCACTTAAACCCCCCTCCTGCCCAGACCAATTTTCAGCTTTCAGTGCTGATGCACTTTGAATGACAATTGCGCGGGCATACAACACTGTACCCAAATCAAATTTTTATAATTTTTTTCCCACAAATAGAGCTTTCTTTTGGTGGTATTTAATTACAGCTGGGAGTTTTATTTTTTGCTAAGCAAACAAAAAAAAATGCAAAATAAAACAAAATAAAAAATCATGTTTAATAGTTTGTTATAAAATTTTGCAAACAGGTAATTTTTCTCCTTCATTGAAATGCGCTGATGAGGCGGCACTGTTGGGCACTGATAGGCTGCACTGGTGGGCACTGATAAGCACGGTTAAGGTGGCACCGATAGGCACAGATAAGGCGGTACTTATAGGCACAGATAAGGCAGCACTGATGGGCAAAGATGGGCACAGATAAGATGGCACGGATGGGTGGCACAGATGGGTGGCACGGATGGGCACAGATGGGCACGGATAGGCACCACTGATAGATGGGACTGATGGGCACTAATAGGTGGCACTGATAGGTGGCTCTGATAGGTGTCACTGATGGGTGGCACTGCTGGGCACTGATGGGCACTGGTAGATGACACTGATGGGCACGGATATGTGGCACATGAGGTGCAGCACTGTTGTTGAGGCAGATTGTGGGCATTGATAGGTGGCACTGTGGGCACTGACAGGTGGCACTATGGGCACTAAGGGGTGGTACTGATGGGTGGCACTTTTACTATATGTATGTTGCACTGGCAGGGGGCAGGTGGGCACTGATGACTTGGCCGTGATCGGGACTGAAGTCCCTCTCACGGCCGCCGGTGATCAGCTTTTTTTTTCTCCTCGCGCGGTCAGCGCCAGGAGGAAAATAGCCGATTACCGGCTCTGTTGTGATCACATGATCAGCTGTCATTGGCTGACAGCTGATCACGTGGTAAGGGGTCGGGATCGACCCCTTGCTTCGATCCGTGATCAGGCGAGTCTAATAGACTCGCTGATCACAGAGCGCGCTGCGCGCGCCCCTCAGGGGGCGCGCAGGCCGCTCGTGCATGGGACGACATCAATAGACTTCGTCCCGGCAAAGCGCGGATCTCAAGTGGTTAAAGCTCGATAAGAAAAGAGCCCATCGCACCCTTCTGGGAGAGAGTCGCTTAACCTCAGACAAGAATGTAAGGTTCTTATGGTCAGTAAGAATAAGAACGGGCACAGTGGTACCTTCAAGGAGATGTCTCCATTCTTTCAGGGATAAAATGATCGCCAACAGCTCTCTGTCACCAATCTCATAATTGCACTCAGCAGGTGACAATTTCTTGTAAAAGTAGCCACACTGATGCATAGCGCTCTCAGAGTTAGGACATTGAGACAGAAGGACACCAACTCCCGTCTCAGAAGCATAAACTTCTAGGATAAAAGGCAACG
The DNA here is from genome assembly GCF_037356315.1 of Lithobates pipiens. Lineage (NCBI taxonomy): Eukaryota > Metazoa > Chordata > Amphibia > Anura > Ranidae > Lithobates > Lithobates pipiens. Next base: position 79,712,384 of record NW_027507903.1, read on the forward strand.
TAGGACCAGGAGGGCCAACACAGGGGCAGAAACAAAGGCAGCCTTGAGAGTCTCAAAGGCCTTAATGGACTCCGGAGATCAACACTGTGGGTTACCGTCCTTTCTGGTCATATCAGTCAGAGGCTTGACCAGAGACAAGAAGTTACAAATAAACTTCCTATAGTAGTTGGCAAAGCCCAGGAAACACTGCAGAGGACGTAAACTCACGGGTCGAGGCCACTGTAGGACTGCCGACAGTTTCTCTGGGTCCATTGAAAAACCAGCAGTGGAAATGACCAATGACCCAGGAATGTAACCTGTTCACGATGGAACTCGCACTTCTCCAGTTTACAATAGAGATTGTTCTCTCTTAGTTTCTAAAGTACACGACAGACATCTGTGTGGTGGCTCTCCAGATAAACCACCACACACAATTGCAACAAATCTCGGAGGACATTGTTAATAAATTCCTGGAAATTCCGGGGCGTTACAAAGGCCAAAAGGCATTACCAGGTATTCATAATGGCCTGTTCTGGTATTAAACACAGTTTTCCACTCGTCGCCCTCCTTAATGCGCACAAGATTGTATGCCCCTCTCAGGTCAAGCTTTGTGAAAACTGTTGTTCCCTTGAGGCGGTCAAATAACTCCATAATCAATGGAATCGGGTAGGCATTCTTAATCGTGACACGATTGAGACCCCTATAATCTATACAAGGTCTCAGTTCCCCTCTCTTCTTTTTCACAAAGAAGAAACCAGCACCAGCAGGAGACGAGGACTTGCGTATGAAACCTCGAGAAAGTGCGTCAGCAACATACTACTCCATGGCCTTATCCTCCAAGACCGACAAAGGGTAAACCCGGCCACAAGGAGGTATGGCACCAGGTTGAAGGTCAATTGCGCAATCATAAGGCCGGTGTGGAGGCAAACTACCAGCTAGACCAAAGACATCGCCAAAATCACGGTACTCCTCCGGAGTGAAGCGGTGCACAGGACCTTGGATACCTTCAGGAAGCATGTCTCACTGCATTGTGGTGACCAGGAGAGAACCTCAGCACAGAGCCAATCAAAAGAGGGGTTGTGCCTCTGTAACAAAAGATAACCAATAACCAGCGGAAATCTGGGTGAGGAAATAACTTGGAATTGGATTATCTCATGGTGAAGAGCCCCTACGGCCATGGACAACGGAACCGTCTCATGAGTCACATGGGCAGGTTGTAAAGGTCTCCCTTCAAGAGCCTCAATGGCAAGTGGAGTGTCATGCAGCTGCAGCGGAATCGAGTGCTGCGAAACAAATGCAGCATCAATAAACAGGCCTGCAGCCCCAGAGTCGATTAGAGCCTGTATCTCGATGGACGACTCAGCCCAAGAAAGGGTGACCAAAACCAGGGGCTTATCCTTCTGGATAACTGGGGACGAAACAACGCCACCTAAGGTCTGTCCATGACAGGACCTCAAGGTTCGGGCGTTCCCTGGACGGGTAGGACAAGACTTCAAAAAGTGACCTGCCTGGCCACAATAAAGGCACAATCTCTCCCTCCTCCTAAAGGCTCTCCCATCGGCAGAGAGACGTGTGAAGCCCAGGTGCATGGGTTCATCTTCACTGACCAACTCGGTACCGGGAGGCATGGGAGGTGAGGGAGGCATGGGTGGGACTACAAAGCTCGGAGGCAAATGTACAGGAGGCTTCCGCAAGCGCTCCTTAAGAGTAAGTCTCTCACTGAGTCTGGAGTCAATGAGGATGGCAAACGAGATCAAGCTCTCCAGCTCAGTGGGTATATCTCATCCTTGATGGAATCTGAGAGACCATGAGAAAAAGCAGCCACGAGGGCCTCATTGTCCCAAGCAACCTCTGATGCCAGAGTACGGAATTCAATGGCGTAGTCGGCAACAGTTCTCGTACTCTGATGGACATGAGGCACTTGGCAGCAGAAGCAGAGCGTGCAGGACCGTCAAAAACCCTTTTAAAGGAGGCCACAAACTGAGGGTAACTCAAGACAACAGGTTTTTGCGTCTCCCATAGAGGGTTAGCCCAGGCCAAGGCTCTCTCAGAAAGCAAAGATATCACGAAACCTACTTTGCTTCTGTCCGTGGGAAACGCCTGGGGCAGCATTTCAAAGTATATCTCAACCTGATTGAGAAACCAGTTGCATTGAACTGGATTGCCCCCAAATCACTGGAGAAGCAGAGCAGAGCCAGACATACCTCTTATAGAGGTAATACTCGAGGCGGGTGCCTGCACAGAGACTGGCGCAGCAGCAGGGATGACCTGCGACTCAGGTTGTACTGGAGCAGCCACCGTGGGGGATTCCAGGTGAGCCGTGCGATTCAGGAGCATTTGTAACGCCAAGGCAAACTGATCCATGCGGTGATCTTGCTCATCCAATCTGGAAAAAATATTACCAACAAGTGGATTGACTGTATCTTCTGAATTCATGGCCTTCACGTACCGTCAGAAACCATGAAACAGACTGAGACAGAAGTACAATCAAATCACACTTGTTTATTAATAAAAATAAAAAGGTACATAGAAAAAAGTGTAGTCAAGCATAGCCAGAGTCCTGTAGCCAGATCGGGTAGTCAGCCAGTCCAAAGTTCATTAACCAGATCAGGTAATCAGCCAGACCGGAAGTCAGGGATCCAAGGAGAGCAACCGCAAGCAGGATAAGAAGCCAGGTGGGATGTCAGCAAGCCAGTCTTGAAACAAACAACAGGAGATGGTTTCCTGTGATGTGACCAACGCGAAGGCAAATGAAAAAGTGAACAGGAAGGCTTTAAATAGGCAGGTCAGACGAGCATCATCAGGAACAGCTGGTAACTGTGGAAAGAGAAGAGAGCTGGCAATTAGCCGACAGCTGAGCAGCCAGCCCAGAGAAGGAAGGGCTAAGCCAGCCCTGACACCCCCACTGAAAATCACAACTGTCCCCAGTTGTGGGGAAATTTTTTTTTAACAATGTCGCTCCTTTTTAATAAAAGAGGGAGGCCTCTCATATTCTCCTGAATTCAAGTAGGGAAACAGGGATAACATTTGTGAGTGAAGTACAAAATGGCACAAATATCTATTATGTACATTTAACACAACCTAGCTGCAGGTCCCTACAACTAACATTCCATACAAACAGAACCAGAGCATTGCTCCCTAGGGAGGAATACTCTGCTTACCGCAGGTCTTCATCTATTTCCATCGCTGGGGATAGACAGCCGTCGCATCCCAGAGTTTCCTAAGAGAAGACAAAACAATATACAAGCTAACTAGCAAACTAACTAAAAAATGACATTTCACCAAAAAGAGGGGGTTATCGTCCTCTATTGGGTAACAGAACAATAAAAGGATCAAAGTGGCATGGGTTTCCCTGCCATGATTGTCACCCCCTCAAAAGGAGTCTAAGAGACCTCCTGCAGGATGCAACCTGGACAGATATGCCAATGGTGAGACATATATGCCCGTAGGCCAATATACTTTCTGTTTGGTTCCTAAACAGAAGTCTCTTTTTTTTCAGCAAAAGAGCAAAGGGGATGAACAGGGACAGCACACTCTAGTGTCCATGACTTGTCCTTGTCACGCACCCTGTAAAACAGCCCTGTAAAACAGTCATTGGGAAAGCCCACCCTAACCCAGCTGCCCTCTTGCAATCAACTTAGGAAAATGTAAACACATCTGTGGCTACCTCACCAGCAGTCCTGCTCACAGATAGTAATGTGGGTCCGGCAATCTCTTGCGACTGTCCCCTTCCCCTCTTACAGAGATCGAGTAGCTCTGAGTATGTTGTCCAGCTTTAAGAACAAACACTCTGTCCTTATAGATGGCCCTCCCCAGCTTCCATTCTCTATGAATGTCCTTGAACTGGACCCAGACCTTGATTTCTGGTGTCCGCTGAGGTTTTGGCACATAGAGATAGTCCCAGACTAAATCATTCTCCCACTGCTCCCGGGAATTCTCCACTATCTCCATGACATTATCCGGAACGTATGGATAGTCCAGGCCTCACTCTTGTGCAACTCTCTTCTGCACATCCCTCTGAAAATGGGAGTCTTGGCAACTCTTTGGGCACTCCTTACCCAGGCAGAACACAAGAGTCAATGGTTTTGCTAACCCATCGCTGATAAGTAGTGGCTCTTGTAGGAAGAGCATTAGAGGAGTTAGCTGAAAGTCTAATGGGGGGTACTGGGGGTTTAGATGAACTGAGTGGCCTCTCCGATGCTTCCATGGAAGCCTGCACTGAGGTAGAGCTCTCCAGGAACCACTCTTCCTTATCACTACTCAAACCCTTCGGGAGATGACCATTCAAATAAATTCTCCATAGACCCATATTTCTCCAGCACTTGCGGTGACCCCCAGTCCACAGCCAGGTCCTTGCTTACTCTGCCCGGCTCACCTGAGGGATCTCCCTCCTGTGACTGGCTTCTTCCAGACAGGCACAGCAAGGGACTTATTCCCAGCCGGCTCCTCAGGGGTTTCCTCCAGAGATTGCCCATTAACAGTAACAACTTCTGGTCCCTGGCCAAGCTACAGGCTTCCCCAATAGTTCCTACCTGGTCCTCCGGTACTTCTGATTCAGCCGAATCAGATGGGAGCTCCTTCACTGCCAAATCAGGCGACACTCGACCCTCTCCGGCCCTCCGGGTCACCAGATTTTGAGGCAGACAAAGTCCGGTTGTGAGACTGGCAGAGTAGTATTGGACCTCCTGCTGTACCGGTCCCAAATGGGTCAATTGGGTGCCACAATGTCCACACTGGGCCCAAGCACTAACTCTAGCCGTGGGCTTCTGGCATCCAGGACACAGCATACATAATCTTTCCACACCTCCGATCACTCCCAGCACCAGTCCTCCGGTGAGCTCCAATCAAATACTGGTGTCAATTAGGACCCGATCCTGCATCTCAGGTAACCACTGCATGGCGGGTGTGCTCTGAACACCCTCTGCCATCTTCCTCCGCCTTGGGTGTGGCACGCTAAATGCTGGTGATCTTTTCCTCCAGGGCGTGGCTCCACCTCCCAACTTCTTGGCTCAGCGTGCGAGGAACTGTAACTCTACATTTTTCCTGTGCTCCACAGTGACACCTGGCGGCAGGCACAGTAGAACTGCAGGCAAACTGGCAGCAGTCACTGAGCTCGCATTAAAAATGACCCCTTGTGATCTCCCAACTGTAAGGGACCAACTTCTCTGCAGTCCCCGTCCTCGACACCCCCTGTGTCCATGTTTCCAAGGGCAACAGCGACATCCACAAGCTCCATCCGCATTTGTAACTGTGAGAGCAGGATAAATTGTTGCAAACAGTGAGTGGTTGTCGGCGCTGTAGCCACGCCATCCACCTGTAACTTAATGGCACGGTGCCGCTGTGAATGCCACGTATGACAGCACATATTACAGTCACTGAATGCGGGACTTTCTTTACATTGAATCTGGTTTGGTTGCAATGGGCAGCGGGCTGACAGTAAAGGTAATCTCGGTGGCAACCACCTGTCTCTATATCCTACACTGCCAAAAAAACACCACTAAGAACCTACCTAAAAGTAGAAACCCCCCTTCTAGTGCTAAATGGTTTGCCTTGTCTCTATAACTGATATATTCTGCTGGAGAGCTTGCTCTTTAGAAAAACAGACTTAGTGGCTGAATCACCCCTGATAAAAATAGAAGAGTGTATGTATGTATATTATACTTTTTTCTTTTTAATTGATACATGTTCCCCATTGCAGTGCCCAGCTCCCCTGTCCTTTGACAATTGATTGATCAAGAGTCACATTTAGAGACTTCAATGAGGTTTGCAAATTTTCAGAATTTACAATGGTTTCAAGGAACATCCTGTGAACTGAACCCAGGCACATTAACACACTCCTAGTCTAACATATATAGAAGAAATAAACTCATCAATGTGCAAGAGATTGATGCTGACGTTAATTTTAACATTGAATGTAGGGCAGCCGTCTATAGTAAAGCAGTTTGAATTTCCTTGTGTCTTTCATTAATACATCCTGAAGAACATACAGTTTTAATACTCAACGTTTAACTCAACAAGTGTGATATATTTCAACATTTACATCCTGAAAATAATTGTGTAATTGTGAAAAAACAGTTCTTCAACATAATTGGCGCTCATTTATTTAGTATAATGAGACAATTGTACTCAGTATAATGAGCCAGCAATTAAATTACATAAATTAAATTCTGATAATGTGAATGTTTTCTTATGCAATTAATATTCTTGCTGAGCTGAACTGATAGGCCATTGGATTTGGAAGGAAGGAACTGTATTAAAAGTGGTAGTTTACTTTTGATATATAAAATCTGTATTTTACAATATTGTAAAAATATGCTACCGACAGTACAGTGCACGAGGCAGATTAAAGAAATGCTATAAAGTAAGAATGCTTTCAAACATATATATATTATAAATGTTTATTTTTATAAATTTACAAAATGCAAAGTGAGCGAACAGAAGAAAAATCTATATCAATTTTTGGTGTGACTACCCTTTGGCTTCAAACTAGCATCAATTCTTACACTTGCACACTGTGTATATTTGCAAAACATCAGGTATTTTGTAAAATTTGAGTGAGGTGTAAGATTACCCAATTATACCAAGCAGGTGCTAATGATCATCAATTCATATGTAGGTTGAAACACAGTCATAAACCCGAAACACCTGTGTAGGATTCTTAAACCTGGGAGAGAAACATCCAAAATCTGCTAATAAGGAAGGCTGTGGAAGACAGTTAGAACAGCAACAAGACACAAGGTAATTATTCTGCATCAGTAAGGTTTCTCCCAGGCAAAGATTTCAAAGCAGACTAGAGTTTCAAGATGTGCTGTTCAATCTCTTTTGAAGAAGCACAAAGAAACAGGACAGATCATGCTTACTTCCCTTTGACATCAGAAGATGTCCAGCAGTGCCTTCATCACAGACTTGACAGAAACCAGTGGGACCCAGGTACACCTCTCTACTGTGCAAAGAAGTCTGGCCAGAAGAGGTCTGCCAAAAAAACATACCTCTGACTTAGAAACAAGGCTAAGCAACTCAACTATACATGAAAACATAGGAACTGGGGTGCAGAAAAATGGCAGCAGGTGCCCTGGACTGATGAGTCAAAATTTTAAATATTTGGCTGTAGCAGGAGGCAGTTTGTTTGCCAAAGGGCTGGAGAGCAGTACAATAATGAGTGTCTGCAGGCAACAGTGAAGCATGGTGGAGGTTCCTTGCAAGTGTGGGTCTGCATGTCTGCAAATGGAGTTGGAGATTTGGTCAGGATCAATTGAGTCCTTAATGCTGAGAAATGCAGGCAGATGTGTATCCATCATGCCATACCATCAGGGAGGCATGTGATTGGACCCAAATTTACTCTGCAGCAGGACAATGACCCCAAACATACAGCCATTAAAGTAGTTGTAAACCCTTACAAACCACTTTGACCTACAGGTAAGCCTAGATTAAGGCTTACCTGTAGGTCCAAGAAATATCTCCTAAACCTATATGGTTTAGGAGATATTTCCCCGAAAACGGGCACCGCTGTCTACAGCACATGCGACGTAGACAGCGGCGCGCAGGCGCACTGAGCGCGGCATTTCCAAAAATGGAGCTGCCGCGCGTGTCGACTCCCGTGCACATGCGCAGGAGTGACGTCATGGCGGCTTCACCGAATGACAGCGGCGGAGCTGCGAGACACCACCAGCAAGATGGATGCGGCGGACTACAGGGGACAGCGGTGACATCGCTGGCTCCTGTGTCAGGTAAGTGACACATAATGGGCTACTATGCGATGCATAGTAGTCCATTATGCTTTGCCTTTGCAGGGAATGAAAGAGGAAGTAAACCCATCAGGGTTTACTTCCTCTTTAAGAACTATTGTGAGTGTAAAGAAGAACAAGGAGTCTTGTAAGTTATGGTTTGGCCCCCACAGAGCCCTGATCTCAACATCATTGCGTTTGTCTGAGATTAGAAGAGAGAGAGGAATTTGAGGTAGCCTATATCCACACAAGATCTGTGGTTAGTTTTCCAAGATTGTAACAAACTACCTGAAAAGTTTCTTCCAAAACTGTGTGCAAGTGTACATTGTTGAAGGCAAAGGGTGGTCACACCAAAATTGGGTTCCCATGTTGATAAGGACAAGGGTCCCTTCCCTAATACCCTGGCCTGGTGATTGTGGGGCTCTGTGGGTGGGACCTTATCAGAATCTGGAAGGCCCCTTTAACCACTTGCCTACTGGGCAGTTTTACACCCTGCCTGAACAGGCCAATTTTCCGCTTTCAACGCTGTCACACTTTGACAATTGCACGGGCATGCAACATTGTACCCAAATTACATTTTTATCACATTTTTCACACAAATAGAGCTTTCCTTTGGTGGTATTTAATCACCACTGGGTTTTTTTTCCTAAACAAATAAAGACTGAAAAAAATAAAAATAAAACTTTTTCTTAGTTTGTTATAAAATTTTGAAAACAGGTAATTTTTCTCCTTCACTGATGTGCGCTGATGAAGCGGCATTCAACCTGCATGCAGTTGCTGACGTCATTGTGAATGCGCAGTGAAGGTCTGGCGTATCGTCTGGTGAACAGAGGATTCCCGCACGCATGTGTGGGAGTGACATCATTGCGGCTCCAGCCGCTTACAGTGACCCCGGAAGAAACGACGAGGCAACATGTCAGCCCCCTCAACGCTGACCAGGTTGGGCTGCGGAAGCTTCGTTCTAAGGTAAGAAAGAACAAGAACTTCAGAAAGTCCAAGTTTGTACTGGATAATATAAATTGGCTGTGGGCAATCTAAGCAAAAAACAACAGACTAGGAAAGTGCATGCCCTAATAGTTCAATAATGTCTTTAGAAAGCTAAAATGACCCCGAAAAGACACCAAGCTTATCACACACCTTTGAGAATCTACCTTCAATACCCCTGTATGGATGTCATTAGATGTAATCCACTCAGCTAAAGGCTCATCTCCCCATGTCTGTGTGTTAGGAAGCAAAGGGAATAGCAGGGAGCTGACTGCAATAGCCACTTGTGTATGACAGCCACCTGGATTTTGTAGGACTGGCAATCATTCAATAGAGTAACGTGCATCCGAAGAAGGCTGTGTGGATTGCCATAGGTTTGAGGTCATGGTCCACATGAGATGGCTTCACGGACTATGGGTTGAGCGTGCCTGGTCCCTCCTCTCTCAGAAAGTTGGGATAAAAGATGGCCACTATAAGTTTCTGAACAATGGACCATCACACTCGGGTCAGGGCAAGACAGAAAAGGCACATCTCCTGGAAGTGTAAGCTACTGTTGTCTCCATTCATAAATGACTGTTACGTTTAAATAAAAAAAAAAGGATGTTCTGCTCTTTATATCATCGCTGTAGGTTAAACATCACTGTTCCTGTTCCCCAGCCCCATTCTGGGCATGACCAGGGGCATCTATCATATGGACGTTCCCAGGGACAAGAGGTTAATGGTGGAGGAGGGGGTCCTCCACCTTACCGGTGTCCTGGTCAGACCAATTATCGAGGGTAAGGATATGGTCCTAATTATGGACCTAAGCCAAGCCATTTAGAACCACCATACCATGTGGAAGGAGAGAATGAGTATGAATATAATGTTAACACACAGTACAGTTTTTTTGCCTTACGGGGCAGAGAGTCCTGATGCTGAGTATGATCAGAGAAATGTCCTCTCTGACTATATGGAAGCTATCGGTCCCTCGTATGCAGCACAGGTACCACCATCTTGAGGTGCCACAGGTTATGGGATTAACCAACATAATTGGTGTATTTACAGGCCCAATTAGGGTGTCAAGAGGTCAGGAGACCAAAGAGGGGAGTCAGAGGCAGACGGTCAAAAGAGAAAAAAGACTTACTTGGGACAGGGATATTTAACTTAAGCAACATGGTATTGTCAGACACAGAAAAACTCATGTTAGATAAAGGTCTTAAATATGCACCTCCACTTAGGCTGAATTATTTTCAGACCTACATGGATGTGCACAAATTTATACGAAAATTGAATATCAAAAGGTATATGATTTAAAATCCAATTAAGGAAAACAGATTGGCGTCCACAGAATTTTGCCATTCTGGACTTTTAAATCCCCCAGGAATCTTGGCCCCTTCATTTAAGGTGTTCAGGGAAATGGTACACAGGGACCTTGACCTGATGACAATTAAAAAAGTTAGAACCAATAATGCCATGGTAGCCGGTTTGGATTCCTTGTGTAATAACAAGGATTTGGTGATAAGACTGGCAGATAAAGGAGAGAGGATCATGGTTTTGGACAGAAAGGACTATATGGCTGAAATGAATAGGATTGAGATACCTATACGACATTACTCTCGGACCCTAAAATCAAGTACCAATTAGATTTGGAAAAAATGGGCTTCAGACAGGGTATCCTAGATAAAAAAGAAAACCTTTATCTGGTCCCTAAGGCAGCATGAACGCTAATCATTTATTATTTACCAAAGATACATAAACATCCTACCTGCCAACTGGGCTGTCCAATAGTTAGTGGTCTCGATTCTGTTATGTCCCGGGCGGGCAGATATATTGATTTTTATTTACAACCCTTGGTCCAAGCAAAGCCTTTCTATATTAAGGATTCACATCATATAATCAACCTGTTATCTGGATATATCCCCAAGGGTGCCCAGGGGCCCCAGCTGCATAGGGGCCTCTGCACTTTCCCCAAAGCAGTTGGACCTTGATTCTACGCTGTCCCAAAATTGGGGACCCCATGATGGGGGTAGCAATGCTTGGGGTAGCTTGGGTGACTATAGTGCTAGAGGTATCAGGGATGTAGAGAGGCCACAGTGTAGGGAGTATCAGGGATGTAGTGGGAACAATACAAGGGGCATCTTATGGTATATGGTAACAGTTCTGGAGGGAATATCTATGGTGTAGAGGGGTCAGAGTGCTGGGGGATATCTGGGGTGTAGAGGGGTGAGAGTGCTGAGGGGATATCTAGGATGTAGAGGGGTGAGAGTGCTGAGGGGATATCTAGGATGTAGAGGGGTGAGAGTGCTGCTGGGATATCTGGGGTGTAGAGGGGTCAGAGTGATGGGGGGGGATATCTGGGATGTAGAGGAGTCAGAGTGCTGGGGGGAATACCTGGGGTGTAGAGAGGTCAGAGTGCTGGGGGGAATACCTGGGGTGTAGAGAGGTCAGAGTGCTGGGGGGATATTTGGGGTGTAGAGGGGTAGAGTGCTGGGGGGATATTTGGGGTGTAGAGGGGGTACAGTGCTGGGGGCATATCTGGGGTGTAGAGGGGTCAGAGTGCTGTGGGGATATCTGAGGTGTAGAGGGGTCAGAGTGATGGGGGATATATGGGGTGTAGAGGGATCAAAGTGTGGTTTGATATCTGTGGTGTAGAGGGGTCAGAGTGCTGGAGGGATATCTGGGATGTAGAGGGGTCACAGTGCTGGTGGGATATCTGGGGTGTAGAGGGGTCAGAGTGGTGGAGGGATATCTGGGATGTAGAGGGGTCAGAGTGCTGGGGGATATCTGGGAGGTCAATCTAGCAGATATATTATATGCACAGGACAGCTTTGTTACTTTATGTATTGTATGTAGTATTTTCCCACTGTTTCTTTGCTGTATAGAATGAATGTTCATGTAGTTAATGCGGAGCTCCACCCAAAAGGGGAAGCTCCACTTGTCTGCCTCCTACCTACTTGATGTCTGTTTACCTGCACTGTCTCCAAGGGGCCCCAGAGCATTACGTTGCCCAGGGGCCCATGATTCTATTAAGATGGCCCTGAATGTGGCTGGAGATGGCCGATGTCACATCCCTCTATACCAGTGATTCTCAAACGGGGTTCTGTGGAACCCTAGGTTTCCTCCAGAGGTTGCTAGGGGTTCCTTCAGCATTGGGTAATTTCTGCCTCTCAGATAAGTTCCCACTGTTCCCAAGATCCCATTGATCCCATTGATCTTTTTAGCTATCTGTAAGGAGGTAATTCTTCCCAATGACCACAAGTGTAAGGACCATTGTTCCCAATGACCATCAAACGAATGTATCATGAATTGTAGATTTCAAATTTTTAGCAGGGGTTCCCCGAGACCAGAGAACTATTTCAAGGGTTCCTCTGTGTTGAAAAGGTTGAGAAAGGCTGCTCTATACTGTCATACCACATGACCAGGGCCTGTTTGCCATCAAATACTATCTAGAGCGCAGTTCTGGCTTATCTGGTAAACAAATCTTTTTTTATTATAGAGCCACTGGAATATGCAGCTTCACATAACTACTTCTGGTTCGACAGTCATTTCTTCTGCCAAGATAGAGGAGTTGCTATGGGGGCCAAATATGCCCTTAGTTTGGTCAATATTTTTATGGCCATGTGGGAGCAGGATGTCATCTAAGCCCAGCAGAGGCCTCAGGTGGCATTGTGGGCAAGATATATAAATGACATCTTTTTCCTATGGGACGGTAGCTGATCCGATTTGGATCTCTACATGCGTTATCTTAATAACAACACTAGGGGTATTGTTCTTAGCTATGAGGCTAGCCAAACTGAGATCAGTTTTTGGATCTCAAGATATCAATAGGGGTGGGGGAATTTACTACCTCTACTTTTTTTAAAACTACCAAAAGGAATTCTTATATTCCTGTCAATAGTTGTCACTATGGCCCGTGGCTTAGATCAGTTCCCAAGAGCCAATACAGGTGATACTCGAACATTAGAATATTGTGCAAAAATTAATTTATTTCACTAATACAAGTTATTAGGTGAAACTAATATATGAGATAGACTCATTACATGCAAAGCAAATAGTTCAAGCCGCGATTTGTCATAATTGTGATGATTATGGAAACCCCAAGTCCACAATCTCAGAAAATGAGAATATTGTGAAAAGGTACAATATTCTAGGCTCAAAGTGTCCCACTCTAATCCGCTAATTAAGCCATAACACCTGCAAAGGGTTCCTGAGCCTTTAAATGGTCTCTCAGACTGGGTCAGTAGGAATCACAATCATGGGAAAGACTGCTGACCTCACAGCTAGAAAACCATCATTGATGCCCTCCATAAGAAGGGAAAGTCTCACAAGTTAATTGCAAAAGAAGTTGGATGTTCCCAAAGTGCTGTATCAAAGGACATTAATAGAAAGTTATGTGGAAGGGAAAAGTGTGGACAAAAATGGTGCACAAGCAGCAGGGATGACTAAAGAGGATTGTCAGGAAAGGCCATTCAAAAGTGTTGGGGACTTTCACAAGGAGTGGACTGAGGCTGGAGTCAGTACATCAAGAGCCACCACACATAGACGGATCCTGGACATGGGCTTCAAATGTCCTATTACTCTTGTCAAGCCACTCCTGAATAACAAACAACGTCAGAAGCGTCTTACCTGGGCTAAAGAAAAACAGACCTGGTCTGTTGCTCAGTGGTCCAAAGTCCTCTTTTCTGATAAGAGCAAATTTTACATCTCATTTGGAAACCAAGGACCCAGAGTATGGAGGAAGAATATAGAGGCATACACTGCAAGATGCTTGACGTCCAGTGTGAAGTTTCCACAGTCTGTTCATTTGGGGACCCATGTCATCTGCTGGTGTTGATCCACTGTGCTTCCTTAAGTCCAGGGTCAATGCAGCCATCTACCAGGAGATTTTGGAGAACTTCATGCTTCCTTCTGTATACGAGCTCTATGGAGATGCTGACTTCATTTTCCAGCAGGACTTGGCACCTACCCACACTGCCAAAAGCACCAAACCTGGTTCAGTGACTGTGGGATTACTGTGCTTGATTGGCCAGCAAACTCGCCTGACCTAAACCCCATAGAGAATCTACAGGCCATTGCCAAGAGAAAGATGAGAAACATGAGACTGAAAAAATGCACAGGAGCTGAAGGCCGCAATTGAAGCATCCTGGTCTTCCATAACACCTCAGTAGTGCCAAAGTCTGATAGCTTCCATGCCACGACGCATTGAGGCAGTAATTGCTGCAAAAGGGGCCCAAACCAAGTACTGAGTGCATATGTATGCTTATACTTTTGAGAGGTCTGATATTGTTCTATGTACAATCCTCGATTTATTGATTGCATGTAATATTCTAATTTTCTGAGATTGAGAATTTGGGGTTTTTATGAGTTGTAAGCCATAATCATCACAATTATGACAAATCATGGCTTGAACTATCTTGCTTTGCATGTAATGAATCTATCTCTTATATTAGTTTCACCTTTTAAGTTGCATTAGTGAAATAAATTAACTTTTGCATGATATTCAAATTTTTTGAGTATCACCTGTATACGCGTTTCAAAAGCAACTGCACCAACAAAGACAAATTTATGGTACAGGTTGACACACTTACCAGGAGAGTCATAGAGAAGGGTTATTCCAGTGACTCCTTAAACACTCTACATTAAGTCACACTTATTGATAGAAAGGAACTACTTAGGGAGAAACCCCTGCAGAAGGGCAATGTGTCCACCTGAAGCTACCCCCAATTGTTGTTCTGTTTCTATACCACAGGCAGCCGCAGCAGTTAGAGTTAGTGTATTGTGCCTCCTGCACAGTATACACCTGAAGCTCCCCCAATTTCTGGTGTTCTGTTTCTATACCACAGGCATCTGCAGCAGTTACAGTTTGTGTATTGTGCCACCTGCACAGTATACACCTGACGCTACCCCCAATTGCTGGTGTTGTTCTGTTCCTATACCACAGGCATCTGCAGCAGTTACAGTCGGTGTATTGTGCCACCTGCACAGTATACACCTGACGCTACCCCCAATTGCTGGTGTTGTTCTGTTCCTATACCACAGGCATCTGCAGCAGTTACAGTCGGTGTATTGTGCCACCTGCACAGTATACACCTGAAGCTACCCCCAATTGCTGGTGTTCTCATCTCCCTGCAGGCCATTAGTATGTCTGGAAGGCCAACAAGGAGAGGCAGACAGTCACGAGCCAATAAAAGAGGGCAAGCAGGCTCTGTGTCTAGAGGCAACAGTGCTGGTCGTGGACGCGGTGCATAGTCATCAGCACGTGGCCATGGGACACGCTTGTCCTTATTTTCGGCAGCTGTATGTGTGGAGCCGCAACATGCCGAAGACTTCGTAGAGTGGATGACCAAGCCCTCCTCATCCTCCTCATCCTCTCACCCAGGCTCAGGGTACTGGAAAAGCAGCTGCCAATGCGGCCTCTTCCCTCATCTCAATGGCATCAGTTACTCCTTCCCTAGACCCACCATGTCCTCCTGAGGAGTCCCCTGAACTGTTTGAGCATAGTGTTGTGTACATGCTCCAGGAGGATGCCCAGCGTTTTGAAGGCTCTGATGATGATACCCAGCTAGAGGAAGGCAGTAGCGTGAGCCCAGAGAGAGGGGATGCTCAAGAAGGACAGCAATCTGGCAGTCATGTTCCACCAGCTGCAGCATACTGCCAGGTTTGCTCCAGTGATGAAGAGGGAGGGGATGATGAGGGCACTGACTCCACGTGGGTGCCTGAGAGGAGGAGGAGGAGGCGGCACATCTCCAATGAGGCAGGATGCCCTCCAGGGGCCAGCTTAAGGGCAGCACACCGACTGAATCACACCGCAGAGCTCCGCCTGTGCAGGGCGCTGCCTCTGTGCATTATTACAAAAGTTTTTTGGTGTGGACCTTTTTTGAGATGAACGCATCAGATCACACCGCTGCTATTTGCAACATATGTCTCAAGCATATCTCGCGTGGTCAAAACATCAGCCGCTTGGGCACCACATGCTTGACGAGACATATGTTGACCTGCCATGCAGCTCGTTGGCAAGCGTACCTTAAAGACCCACACCAAAGAACAAAGTGGACCTCTCCTTGCTCCTCATCAGCTATACCTTCAGTCCTCTCTGAAACCTGCACTGAGAGGAATGAAGGTGTAGAATTAGGTGTGTCACAGCCAAATACTTGCGGGCCCTCTGCTAGCAGTACACTGATGTCCGATTGTACCAGGCAAATTTCCCTGCCCCAGCTGCTGGACCGTCAAAAGAAGTTCACTCCCAGCCATCCACATGCCCAGCGGTTGAATGCTAGCTTGGCTAAATTGCTAGCACTTCAACTGCTGCATTTTCAGTTGGTAGATTCGACCCCCTTCCGTGAGTTTGTGCAATGTGCGGTTCCTCAGTGGCAGGTTCCCAAACGCCACTTTTTCTCACTTCTTCCCACTGTCAGGGCTGGCTTAGCCCTTCCTTCTCTGGACTGGCTGCTCAGCTGTCGGCTAATTGCCAGCTCTCATCTCTCTCCACAGTTACCCAGCTGTTCCTGATCCTACTCGTCGGACCTGCCTACTTAAAGCTGTCCAGCTCACTTCATCTCTGCCTTCACCTTGGTCACATCACAAGAAACCATCTCCTGCGGTTCGGTTTAAAGACTGGCTTGCTGACATCCCTTCTGGCTCATTACCCTGCTTGCTGTTGCTCCACTTGGATCCCTGACTTCTGGCCTGGCTGATTACCCAATCTGGTCATTGAACTCTGGACTGGCTGACTACTCGATCCGGTTACTGGACTCTGGCTATGCTTTAACTACGCTTACTCTATTTACCTTTTTATTTTTTATTAATAAACAAGTGTGATTTAATTTTACTTCTGTCTCGGTCTGGTTCATGGTTTCTGACAACCGCTGACTCATGGTCCAGCAGGCATGGACAGGGACGTTACTTATCTTTCACGGCGCATTGGGTCATTCTTCTGGCAGCTGGGAAGGATGCAGGACAAGGTGCAGCAGTGTTGGAGGTTGTTCTGCCACCACGCCTCCAAAATGCTACTAATGGTTGTGACACACCTCTCTCCTCCACCCCCTCCTCTTCTTCTTCCTCCATGGCCTCCTCCTGTGCTTTGTCCTTGGAACCAGCGGTGTTCCGCAGGTGTTAAAGGGGCTACACAAGTACGCAGGCAAAAAGGTGCCATGCCATGCTTGTGCTGGTGTGCTTGGGGCACAGGAGCCACACTGGGGCAGATATTTTGTCAGCTCTGCAGTGGCAGGCTGAGAGGTGGTTGACGCCAGCTTAAGACAGGAATGGTGGTTTGCAACAATGGCACCAACCTCCTCTCCGCCCTCCGGCAGGGACAACTGACCCATGTGCCCTGTGTGACTCACGTCCTTAACTTGGTGGTGCAGCGGTTCTTGGGCAGGTACCCGGGCTTACAGGATGTCCTGAGGCAGGCCAGGAAAGTCTGTGTTAATTACCGCCAGTCATATAATGCCTATGCTCGGCTGGCTGAGCTCCAAAAGGAATTGAACCTGCCCAAGAACTGCCTTATTTGTGACATGCCCACCAGGTGGAACTCAACACTGGCCATGCTGCAGCGGCTGCACATGCAGCAGAGGGCCATCAATGACTACCTGTGCGACAATGGCACCAGGACAGGGTCAGCGGAGCTCGTTTTTTTTTTTCACCACACCAGTGGGGCATGATCAGGGATGCATGCACTGTCCTGTCACCATTTGAGGAGGCCACGAGGATGGTGAGCAGTGACAGTGAATGCATCAGTGACACTGTAACTCTTGTCCACCGATTGGAGCATACGCTGCATGGAATAATGCACAGGGCACTTGAGGCAGAACAGAGGCAGGAAGAGGAGGACTTCCTTGCCTCTCAAGGCCCCCTTTATCCAGACAGTGTTCCTGCTGTCCCACCGATCACACAGGAAGAGGACGAAGAGGAGGAGGAGGAGTATTGTGTCAGCATGGAGGTGGAGCCTGGCACTCAACATCAGCAGCAGCAGTCTTTTAGGGATGATTTACAGTCCCAAGAAACCCGTGGACTTGTACGTGGCTGGGAGGAGGTGGCTGCGGATCATGTCGTCCTTAGTGACCCAGAGGACTCCGGACCAAATACCTCAGCTAACCTACGCTGCATGGCCTCCCTGATCCTGTAAAGCCTGCGGAAGGATCCTCGTATTCTTCAGATCAAGGAGAGGGATTATTACTGGCTGGCAACTCTCCTTGATCAACGGTACAAGGGTAAGGTTGCGGACCTTATCTTGCCGTCGCAGAGGATCAGACATCTCCGGGAGGCCTTGCAGAAAGGTCTGTGCAATGGTTCCCAGAGACTGGGAGGTTACAAACCCCTGGTCCTGGACAACGTGGACATCGTGTTGCTGAGGCTTCGGTCAGTCACAGAAGGAGTGGTGGAGAAGGTGGCCGTCTGACTGATGCGTTCAGACAATTTTTTAGTCCGCAGCCCCAAGGTATGATCGGTTCCAGCAACCATCGCCAGTGTCTGATTTACATGGTGCAGGAATACCTAGGAGCAAGGTCAGACTTGGACACCTTTCCCACCCAAAAATCCTCTGGGTTACTGAATCTTGAGGATGGATCACTGGCCAGAGCTAGCACAGTATGCAATTGAGCTACTGGCCTCTCCTGCATCCAGAATTCTTTCGGAACGCACATTCAGTGCTGCTGGAGGCTTTGTAACTTATCACAGGGTGCGTCTGTCCATCGACTCGGTTGATCGACTGACCTTCATAAAGATGAATCAGTCTTGGATCACCACCAGCTACCAAACACCTGAAGCTGATGTAACCAAATCATTTTTTTTTTTAATGTCACATCCCTTCAAGACTGCCTATGCTGATGCTGAGTGGCTATCCTGTTATGCTGACTGACTATCCTCTTCCTCCTCAATGATCCTGCTGATAGCTTGGAAGAACATTTTTGGTTCTGTGCGCCGCCACTGTTTACCACGGGCATGTAATTACAATTTTTGATGCAATACTTTGCAGCAGGGCTCATTCCTGCACTCCATCTAGAGTATCTGGGAGAGGTTGCAGTGTTGTGGCACCAGCACCAGTGCCTAAGGCCCAATTTTTCAGCCCCTGTTTAACAGGTGCATGTAATTACAATTCTTGATATAATATTTCACAGCAGGGCCCGTTCCAGCGCCCACTGAGAGTAACTGTGAGGACATACAGTGTTGTGGCACCAGCACCACCACCTCCACAACCACCAAAGGCCCAATTTTCCTACCACTGTTCAACAATGGCATGTAATTACAATTCTTGATATAATAGTTCACAGCAGGGCGTTCCAGTGCCCACCAAGAGTGACTTTGAGGGCTTACAGTGTTGTGGCAACACCAACTCCTTAGGCCCAAATTTCTGAAGAGCATATAAGGCAGGCCCCTACTTTCAAACATCCAACTTACAAACGTCTCCTACTTGCAAACGGAAGGAGACAACAGGAAGTGAGATGGAAAAAGATGGACGGCAAAAAAATAATATAAATAATATATTATACAGGGGTGATAACCCTTCCCTATGTTTTTCAAAAAGCTTAAAAATAGATTTTTTTGACTGGAGCTACACTTTAAAAATGTACCAGTTCAAAATTACAAACAGATTCTACTTAACACAACAAACCTACACAGTCTACACAAGACCCAAAGGGGCTGGTAATGGGCAGGGGGGGGGGGGGCTCCCCATGCCATTTTTCTCACTGATTTTCATCAATATTGCTGGAACCAGACATTACATTAAAACCGCAAACAGTTTTAAATGACTTTTTTTCCGTTAAATCTCATTTTGTGCAGGGACTGTTCTAAACACGGAAAACATGTGCCACTTCACAGGCATACTATAGACACCCCCCAGGCATGATTTTTAAAGGAATATTTCACTTTTTTTTTTTCACTTTAAGCGTCATTAAAATCAGTGCTCCCGAAAAAACGTCCGTTTTAAAAATATATGTTCGCATTGATCCATGTCCCCTGGGGCAGGAGCCAGGTCCCCAAACCCTTTTTAGGACAATAACTTGCATATTAGCCTTTAAAATTAGCACTTTTGATTTTGAACGTTCGAGTCCCATAGACTTTAATGGGGTTCTAAAGTTCGTACAAATTTTCTGTCCGTTCGCAGGTTCTGGGGGGGGGGGGTGTTCGGCTCACACCTAATCCTCAGGATAAAGGCCCTGGCTGGTTTGATAGCCACAAGCACAAATAGCTTGCCTTCTGGTAAGCGCGCACTGTGTGGTGGAGGTGCACATGTCTGTTGTGGTGTTTTTGGGATTGTTCATCAATTTAACCATCAAGTTATATGCATCTATGTTAATGGACTAGTTATGCACAAATTATTTTTAGTTCATATGCACTTCAATATTTTTATAACATTCACTTATGATCGCTGTCCCTGCATTGTCTGCTAAATGTAAACAAACCCCGATCCAGTCATCTGTATCAGCAACAGGATTGTTCTATAGGAGATGCAAAATAATTTTCCTTTATTAAAGCAGTATTAAACCCAAGAGAAACATTAATTATATTGCAGTTTGCCAATTCTTAGATGTGATAGCTGCATTGGTTTTCTTTTTTAGGCTTTCTTTCTTCTATTTTTATCTTGCTACATAGTTACTTTAGTCACGTTGAAAAAAGACACAAGTCCATCTAGTTTAAAAAAATAAATAAATAAATACCGTATTTAATCGGCGTATAACACGCACCTTTTCCCCCTTAAAATCGGGGGAAAGTCTTGGGTGCGTGTTATACGCCAATCCCCACTGTCTGCGATCAAAAAAACCGAGCGTGGCCGAAAAATACTGAGCGCCGCCGAAAAATACCGAGCGCCGCCCATACTGGGCGGGACTGCGAGCGGAGCCCAGCCGAATACACAGTACAGACGGCTCGGTCTTTTTCGGCAGCGCTCGCTAGAGAAACAGCAGGGAGGCGGGACTACGAGCGGAGCCGAGCAAGTCGGCTCGGTATTTTTCGGCTGCGCTCGCTCGGTCTGTCTCGGCGGCGGGAAATTTAACATGGGCAAGGCTGCAAACGGAGCTGGCCAAGCTGCAAATGACACTGCAAAGTTGCAAATGACACTGCAAAGCTGCAAACAGCGCTGGGCAAGCTGCAAATGACACTGATCATTCTGCAATGATGGACAAGGCTGCAGATGCACACTGATAAGGCTGCATTGACTGGCATTTAAATGTAAGTTTTTTTTTCCTTAAACTTCCCTCCTAAAACTTTTTTCCTTAAAATGCCCTCCTAAACTTGGGGTGCGTGTTATACGCCGGTGCGTGTTATACGCCGGTGCGTGTTATACCCCGATAAATACGGTAAATAAATAATAATAATATAATCCTATATACACAAACCTATATCCACAGTTGATGCAGAGGAAGGCAAAAAACCCCAGCAAAGCATGCTCCAATTTGCTATTGCAGGGGATAATATTCCTTCCTGATCCTTACCTTAAAGTGAATAACTTTAACACCAAGTTCACTATATGGACCCCTTATATTGTTACACATGTTGATCATATCCCCCCTTAATATCCTATTCTCAAGAGGGAATAGATTCAGTTGCTCTAATCTCTCCTCGTAGCTGAGCTCCTCCATGCCTCTTATCAGTTTGGTTTCCCTTCTCTGCACTTTCTCCAGTTCCCCGATATCCTTTTTGAGAGCCGGTGCCCAAAACTGAACGGCATATTCCAGATGAGGTCTTAATAATGATTTGTACAGGGGCAAAATGATATCTCTCTCTCTGGAGTCCATACCTTTCTTAATACAAGAAAGGACTTTGCTTGCTTTGGAAACCGCAGCATGCTGTTATTAAGTTTATGATCTACCAAAACCCCCAGATCCTTTACTACCATTGATTCACCCAGTTGTTCTCCCCCTAGTATGTATGATGCATGCATATTCTTAGCCCCCAAGTGCATAACTTTACATTTATCAACATTAAACCTCATTTGCCACTTAGTTGCCCAATTAGACAGTTCATTGAGGTCAGCTTGTAAATTGGAGACATCCTGTAAGGACCTTATTCCACTGCATAGCTTAGTGTCATCTGCAAAGACTGAAATGTTACTTTTAATCCAAGACCCTATATCATTGATAAAGATATTAAAAAGTGAAGGTCCCAGCACTGAACCTTGGGGTACCCCACTGATAACCTTAGACCATTCAGAGTAAGAATCATTAACCACCACTCTCTGAATTCTGTCTTCTAGCCAGTTTTCTATCCATTTACAAATTGAACTTTCCAAACCTGTAGACTTTACCTTACACATTAGACGTGTGTGGGGAACTGTGTCAAACGCTTTTGCAAAATCCAAGTATACCACATCCACAGCCACCCCTCTGTCCAAGGTTTTACTTACCTCCTCATAAAAAGAAATCTTGTTTGTTTGACAACTTCTTTCTTTTATAAATCCATGCTGTCTGTTGCTTAAAATATTTTTTTCCAGCAAGAACTTGTCTATGTGGTCTTTTATTAATCTCTCCAGTATCTTCCCAAAGTTAACTAATATAGAAGTTAACTAACAGGTCTATAGTTACTTAGTAAAGACTTGAATCCCTTTTTAAATATGGGCACCATATTGGTCCTATGCCAATCCAGTGGTACCATTCCAGTCATTAACAAGTCCCTAAATATTAGAAACAATGGCCTTGAAATGACAGAGCTCAATTCTTTTAGGATCCGTGGGTGGATGCCATCTGGTCCAGGTGCTTTATCAACCTTTATTCCTACCCTACCCACACCTAACAACTGTATTTTCGTTTTCTCCATCAGCTCATCCCCCACAGTTATTACCTTTTTTTTTCAACTTGACCCTCCCTTCTAGATTGTAAGCTCTAACGAGCAGGGCCCTCTAATACCTCCTGTCTTGATTTGTATTGTAAGTGTACTGTCTGCCCTCATGTTGTAAAGTGCTGTGCAAACTGTTGGCGCTATATCCTGTATCCTGTATAATAATCATGTATCCTGTATAATAATAATAATAATAATAATAATAATAATAATAATAATATCCTGTCTAAATGTTTCTGGACCATATCACTTTTGAGCCATTATGGATCATTTGGGGCTATGTCATTACCACCCCCATTATGGACTTGAGCTCCTCTATGCTCCTTTGTATACACAGAGCTGATGAAAGTATTTCATAAATTTGCCTTCTCTTTGCCCCAAGTCACCCAACCTACATTATTTTGTAAAGGGCCTACATGCTCAGACCTGACCTTTTTACTATTAATATATTTGAAGATTTTTTTGGTGGTTTGTCTTACTATTTTTTAACAATCAGTCTTTCGTTTTGAATGTTTGCATCCTTGATTTCCTTATTACATATTCTGTTATATTCTTTGTAACATTTAAACAATAATAACGTTCCTTCATTTTATTTATTTTTTAAAGCAATTTTTTATTATTTATATCCATTTTAACTTTGGACGTGAGCCACATAGGTTTTATTTTTACCCTTTTAAGTTTATTGCCCATAGGAATATAATTTACAGTGAGTTTGCATACAGTCACTTTGAAGAATTCCCGTTTCTGTTCTGTGTCCATTGATGCCAAAATTCCCTCCCAGTCTAAGCAGAGACCCCCCCATATGCAGTTTTGCTCTCCACCTGCTCTGAGACATACAATAAATAGCAGCTAGACTGAAAATCAGTTTACTGTATCAGATCAGGCAGCTATTGCGATTGGTAGCCAGAGGTTACAGCATATCATTACCGCTCACTGACTGGTTTCTAGAGGTTACAGCACACATTACAGCTCACTGATTAGTTTCTAGAGGTTACAGCACATGATTTACTGTGGATATGACCTCAGGGGGGCATAATATACATATCATGCCCCCCTGAGGAGGGGGAATGATATCCCCTATTTACATATGAATGCTGCTGCTATTTACCTATGAACGCCAGTTATTTACATGTAAACACAGGGTCTGCAGGTGAGTCATCTGTACACAATAGGGCAGAGCTGGACAGCATTAGTAGCAGCACTTCACACTGAGATATTGGGACACAGCACAGGACTAAAACCTCAAGGGATGAGGGAATATAAACCAGGATACTTGGCAAGTATGAGGCAACTGCTTTAGGCCCCTCAACAATGACAGGGCCCAGGGCAGCTGCCCCTTTTGCCATGCCTTAAAAACGGCCCGGAGTCTAAGCCATGGAGAGCAGCCCTCATCCTTGGAAAATTTGCTCTCTTTAAGTTAAGTGTTTTTATCTTACCTGTATGTGTTTGTTGCTGACAGCTTACATTAAATGAAACCATATTATGGTCACTGCTACCCAGGTGTTCTTTTATATGAATATTGGTAATAGGCTCTGCATGGTTTCAGATTACCAGGTCCAGCAGAGCGTCATTCTTTTTTTTTCAATTATATATTCTTTATTGAATTTTTTCCCTATTACAAAGCTACATTATAAAAAGGAGTAACAAAGGAGAAGAGAAGGACAAAATACACCACGTTCAAAATATTTTCCAATAATCCAGCCCCCCTCCAATACCCATATTGTGTAGTTTCCCTACCGGCTATATCTCCTCCCCACCCATCCCTTTTAAACCCCCTTAAATTAATATCTTGTTTTCTTTCTTAACTCCATGGTTATTTTACTCCTTTCATTCCCTTTTTCCTCTAACTTTCGTACATATCTGTACACATTAGCAATTTTATACCAAACAATATTTCCTTTAAAAATACTTTCCGATCCGACTTAAACAGTAGTCCAAAGCTATATACCCGTTCCATTTCTTGGGTTTTACCTCTTTCTTACTCCTAGTCTTTCCCGCTTAAGTGGGATATCCTTTCTAAACCAGCCAGTCTCAACATTTTTTTGAATTCCCTAAGGTTTCCTCTTTTTATATAGGCTGCTTTCTCCTTCCATAATACCTCATTGATGATATGAGTCCATTCACTCACTAACGGGGGTCTCTTTGAAGTACGCCCTCCAGTATCCAGGCACACAAAGCCTGGGGTCCATTTCCAATGTTATCCCAAAGATTTTATTTATAGTTTCAAGAACCCCTTTCCAGTATGGAAATAACTTTGGACACCTCCATACCATGTGTATAAGGTCTCCAAATCGCTGGCATCTGGGACAGTTAGCATCAGTTCTTTTTACCAAACAGGAATAATCTCTTAGGGGTATAAGCTCCATGTATCAGCATCAAATGTGATACTTGTGGATGGGAAACTGATACCATTGGTCCCAGCTACAGTATTCTCCTCCACTGTTCATGCGTTCTCTCCCACATCCTCTTCCCAGCTCCTCCTTTGACTAAGGGTCCCCAGACCTACATTAGTTCTATTACATATCTGTCCATATATTATGGAAATAAGCCATCTGGTCTTACCTATTTTATATATATTTTGAAAAAGGGGAGCCTTATTCCATTCTAGTGGATGTGTCTTGAACTGAGCTGATAGGGCATGTCTGAGCTGTAGCTATCCGAAAAGATCTGAAAATGTTTTCAGGGTATTTTCATCGTATACTTGATCAGCCTGATTACACCTTGCGTTTCCCATAGTTGAATCTTTACCATTGGCAACAACTCCTGTAGATTTTTATTGTTCCAAAGAGGGGTATACTCCAGTGTTCCTGTATATCCCATCAATATTTTTACGGTTTTCCAAGCCTTAGCTACCATCCATATTGTAGCCTTAGCATCCATATTGTAGGATTCTTCTAAAGAAAATAATCTGCCTCCAGTACATCCACTAATGTATTATGCAGAGCTCCTGCCAGCATTTGCACAACCTCCACCCGTGATATCACAGCCCATTAAATGTTGTAACTGTGCTGCCAAATAATAACTCCTATGGTGAGGTACCACTAAGCCCCCCTCCTCCGTCGGCAACTGCAACGTTTGTAGCCGGATCCTTGCCTGACCCTTTTTCCAAATCAGCTCTCGAAAGAGGGTTTCTTTTTTTTTAAACCATTTTTTGCAAATCCACTCTGGGGAATTATGTAACAAATATAACAGTTGTGGCATCCATATCATCTTAATCAAGCTGCATTGACTGACTACTGACAGAGGAAACCGGCTCCAAATATCGCACTTTTATTTAAATGTATTCAATAATGGTGTTATATTCTTATTAATATATTGATTGGGGTCTATTGTTAAATATATCCCAAGATATTTCATCGTATCTACCACCTCCATTTGGGGCATCTCTAGTGCAATTGAAGCTTCAATGGGGTCAACTGGCAGCAACTCTGACTTTTCCCAGTTTATTACAAAATCCTCCACTAATTTGATAGCCTTTCTAAGGGATTGACCAGTATCGCCCAAAAAGAGAAGAACATCATCCACGTATAATGCAATTCTTTCCTCTCCCATCTTCCTTTTATCCCTGTATTTGACCTTATTGCAATTACCAATGGATCCATTGCAAGTGCAAAAAGTAGGGGTGACAATAGACACCCCTGTCTCGTCCCTCTACTCATTTTTATTTTTTTCCGAACATTTGTTATGAATCCTTAATTTAGCACTGGGCGTCATTCCTATTCGGGGCTTCAATAAACTGGACCATAAAATTGTCTTGTAATAGGTTTATACATTTTTGGCTTTTACCTGTCCCAGCAGAGCCATTACTCCAGTCAATTTCCGAGTAGTTAAAATCGTCCATTATTATCACTGTGCCAGCCCTTGCAGACCTTTCCAACTGTGCAAGGAGCTGAGTCTCCACCCCCTCACTAACACTGAGAGGGCTATAACAGATCTTGTAATCTGCCCAGTAAGCCTGTTTTTCAAAGAACAAGCTCTCTTGCAGATGTATAAATTTAGAGGGATGAGACAAAACATTCAACACTGGCAGGTGTGCTTACAAAGATCATATTTTTGTATTAATGTAGGAAAACACTGCTGCTGTAACTGATTAGAAAGTGTCAGCTGGCTTCAATTTGTTAGTGTATGTAAATCTGCTAGTACATTTAACCCCCCCCCCCCCTAAGACAGATAATGCTGTGGTCCAAATGTGTCCCTTCGCTCCTTCAACCAGACTGAAAGCCCTCTAATACAGGAGGTTTGTTACTGTCCAGATCACTAGGGGAATACATAGGGAAAGACAGGGCCGGACTGGCCTACAGGGATACCGGGACATTTCCTGGTAGGCCCCTGCTGTAGGGCCGCTTTGAGCAGCAGCTGCATCGCTTCCCTCCCTCTGTCCTCCAGCTCTAGGGGGGCGGGACCTTGCACACACAGACCCAGCTCCGTGACATACGAGAGCCGGAGGACAGAGGGAGGGGAGCACTGTGTGTTATCCTGAAATTGGTGAGGCTGTAATTAGTGGGCACAGGCTGCAGTTTGTGGGAACCGAGGCTGCAATTGGTGGGCACCGAGGCTGCAATTGGTGGGCACACAGAGGCTGAAATTGGTGGGCACACAAAGGCTGAAATTGGTGGGCACACAAAGGTTGCAGTGTTGGGCACAGAGAGGCTGCGTTGATGGGCACAGTGAGGCTGCATTGGTGGGCACAGTGAGGCTGCATTGGTGGGCAAGGAGAGGCTGCATTGATGGGCATGGAGAGGCTGCATTGATGGGCATGGAGAGGCTGCATTGATGGGCATGACGAGGCTGCATTGGTGGGCTCGGCGAGGTTGCATTGGTGGGCACAGAGAGGCTGCATTGATGGGCACCATAAAGCTGCATTTTATGGGCACAGTGTAGCTGAAATGATGGGCACAGTGAGGCTGCATTGATGAGCACAGTGAGGTTGCATTTGATGGGCACTGATGAGGCTGCATTGATCTCTTGTTTCATGTCTGCAGTCTCTTGCAATCTCTTGTACTATGTCCGCAGTCTCTGATCATCTTTAGTATGATGTCCTCAGTCTCTAACCATCTCCTGTACCATGCCCGCGGCCTCTGACACCTCCTATATCATGTCTGCAGCCTCTGACATCTACTGTATCATGCCTGCAGCCTCTGATCATCTCTTGTATCATCTCTGCAACCTCTTACCATCTCTTTTATCATGTCCGCAGCCTCTGACTATCTCTTGTATTATGTTCTCAGTCTCTACCCATCTCTTGTATCATGTCCTCAGTCTCTAGCTATCTCTTGTATTTTGTTCTCAGTCTCTAAACATCACTTGTATCATGTACTCCATCTCTAACCATCTCTTGTACCATGTCTGCAACCTCTGATCATCTCTTGTCTTATATCATGTCTGCAGTCTCTGAGCGGGAGTCTGGAGAGGATTTAAGAGTGGGAATGCTGCCAGGATGGGGGTCAAGGGAGAAGTCAGACATGTGTGGACTGTGGAGAAGAGACTATAGGGTAAAACCAGAGCCACCAACCTGGAGCCGTCTAACTGAGCCCTGCACAGTGCACCTGAGAGGAGGTCAGTGACAGCGCCACCAGGTAGGTCTGAGGGGAGTCACTGATGTAAGGGGGGTGAATACAATAATATAATGGGGCACTGATATAAAGGTTTCCCCCTTATATCAGTAACCCCCCCATTCCTTCTGCGGAAGGTGGCCTCTGGAAACCAGCGTCCCCCCCAGATTCCTGGAGTGCCCCTTGATGATGGACCAATTTTACCACTCTTAACTGGAATTTGCTTTTATATACACATAGCCCTATGTGCTTTCATATCTGCCTCGTGTGTGTGTGTGTGTGTGTGTGTGTACATATATACACTCTTTAAATGAGCTTTAAAATGCATGGTTTTCCCTTTTCCCTTTCATGAACAAGGAAATAATGACGTTATGATGGTTATGATGTTGGGCTGGTATAATAATGCTATGGACTGGTATGACATTTTTTCCAGGACTAGTTTTTATTCACAGTCCGGTCCTGGGGAAAGAAACCTAAAAAATAAAACGAATGCAGGAACCACATTTAATGTTTGGTAAGCTGCGATATATTACATTTTTGGTTTTGGGTTTAATGCTGCTTTAAAATAGCCAGAAGGAATAAATTCTATTCTCATAGAATTCACGCTAGGTACAGCACTTAGGGGAAGCACTACGCCTATAGCGAAACATGTCAGAATAGAATTTGATTCTTTTGACTACTTTAATAAAAGAGGATTATTTAGTATCAGTGTGCGGCATTCCTGTTTCTGATATAAGTGATTGCTTCAGTTGAGATGAGCCAAGCCAGCATCTGAGATGTGATTGTGATTGTGGAGGGTGGAACCTGATCTCGCCTGGATTGCCTGTAAAATATTTGACACTGGATAAACTCTGATACATTGTTTCAGTCTGCAGCTGTCAGAGCTCATTCAAACTAACTTTGTTCTCTGAAGAGCAATCCACATTCAAATTGCTCTTCAGAGAACATTTGATAGACAGTAAGTCATTGTATTCCCTTCTCACCGTCTGCTTTAACCCCTTGGTCCCCTCACTGATTGCAGTTGCTGGGCATATAATTCCTGCCATGGGCGTGAAGTACTGCCTCTGTAACCTAAAGGAGGTAACAACTGTTGGCAGTAAAAGCACAGCTCAATTGCTGGAATTTAACCCCCCCCCCCCCCCCCAATTGCTAGTGCGAACAAGCCCTAAGTGCAGCTCATCTGTGTTCTTCACACAGCACTTGCTAAAGTGAACTAAGTAGAATTTTTCAGTGATGGAATTATCAGAAAACAGTATCTAAAATGCAAGCAGCAATATTTGCTGTCCCCTCAAAATAACTCAACACACAGCCATTAATCTCTAAACCTCTGGCAACAGACATGAGTACACCACTAAGTAAAAATGTCCACATTGGCCCAAAGTGTCAATATGTTGAGTCTTATATACAGTTAAAGAGGAGCCCCCTCCTGCTCATATTACTCTAACAATACCCCTGCACTGATACTGGTCCTCTGTGCTGTATCCGCATCTCTCGCAACCTCCTTTGGAATTCTAATTCCATGACTATGTATCTGAACCTCTCCTCTCCTGCTATCCGGTCCTTGGATCCAGGCGATGGTTTGGATATGTTCACAGCAAGGAAGCACGATCCCACTGCTGCCACCAATTGTGACAGACTCCCGTACTCAAGATGAGTCTGTCCGCCGTAAATGCTTCCTCTGTCCTATACCACACAATCCAAGACCCCTTAGCTTTCCCATTCACTAGTCATAGCTCAGTGTAGGGTAAAATATCAGTGTATTAGAATCAGAATACAGTCTTATATACAGTTAAAGAGGAGGGTCCCCCTCCTGCTCATATTACTCTAACAATACACCTGTAACCAGAAACCTAATTAACATGAGCTAGTTTACTAAATCATTTACCCAGACTAGGTGACTCAGAGATATGACCATTTAGGGTAGACTTCACGTCTCCTAGCTCACTGACTATACAATACACATTATCATAAATATCAACCCAGAACTCCTTCATACAATGGCAAGGTTAATTCACACAAACAACAATGGGGGAAATACTCTTAGAAGCCACACTAGTAGAAAACAGGAGACTAGGGCTTTCCAGGTCTCATTAATCAGCATTCCTTTCACATACATCTGCTATATGAATCCCATGTATGCAGAGACTTTCATGACCTCCTTGATAATGTCCTTTTGCATTACATAACAGAATATCTTCCTAAATGCTTGTAGCTCGCTTAAATGCCAGGGCCCATAGTCAGTAAAGAGGCTAGCATTCAGTCCCCTCCAAAAGCCTCTGTCCCAGGTGAGTCTGTCACACCTTCCATTTGAGGATGCCCCACAGATGCTCAATAGGGTTTAGGCCTGGAGACATGCTTGGCCAGTCCATCAACTCAGCATTTTTAGCAAGGCAGTAGCTGTCTTGGAGGTGTTTATGTCGTTATGTTGGAATACTGCCCTGTAGTCCAGTCTCCGAAGGGAGGGGATCATGCTCTGCTTCAGTATGTCACAGTACATGATGGCATTCTAGGTTCCCTCAATGAACTGTAGCTCCCCAGTGCTGGCAGCACTCATTCTGCCCCAGACCATGCCACTCCTGTCACCATGCTTGACTGTAGGCAAGACACACTTGTCTTTGTACTCCTCACCTGGTTGCCGCCACACATGCTTGACACCATCTGAACAAAATAAGTTGATCTTGGGGGCATGGACTTCTATGGAGCCAGATGTCAGCTAGATCCAGGAGCTCCTGCTAACACGGGGATACAGCGGCACACAGCGACCCTCCGGGACACATTTACACCTGCTTTTCCAGGCGACCTGACCCCAGGACACCCTGTGACAATGACCAGGAAAAGAACAGAGGAAGCTGCAGCGCTTGACAGACTTCTTCATACAGAAGCAGCATGAAGGTAGGCAAGATGGCGGTGGCCCGGCATCTACACCAACCGCCCAAGCTCAATCTAAAGCACACTTGGGGGCATCAACACAAAATAGTGGCTCCCCAGATACCTCTCAGTCCTATCCTCCCTCCCTAGCTTATGGCAAACCAGCGAAAGCCAAATTCCAGCTGGATGGAGCTGGATGCAGCCCAGCAAGTAGCCCTATCATGGACTCAGGGATGACACGAGGGAGCTGCCTGATTCCATTGAATCCTTCCCTACCAAGCACCAGCCTGTGATGGACACTCAAAGACATGCTCCTCTCACTCAGAATTTTTTTATGGGCAAATATGATGAAATGCATGCACAAATTTAGCACTGATATGCAGGCTGTAGAATCTAGAGTGGAGCACATAGGACACAAAATGGGAGAATATGCATCCACCATCACTGATTTGGTGGATTACATGGAAGAAAGCGAGGGGGGTGCTGAGTGTATGAAGGCTAAATTAGCAGATATTGAGGACAGGTCCAGAAGAAATAACATGAAAATAAGGGGGATCCCCGAAGCTATCCAGCAATCTGACCTCCGCTCCTTTGCGTCCTCACTATTTCAATCTCTCATCCCTGACCTTCCCGACATGGATGTCACCATAGACAGAATCCACCATTTACCCAATCCTGCGTCTGTCTCTCTGTCTCTCTGTCTCTCTGTCTCTCTGTCTCTCTGTCTCTCTGTCTCTCTGTCTCTCTGTCTCTCTGTCTCTCTGTCTCTCTGTCTCTCTGTCTCTCTGTCTCTCTGTCTCTCTGTCTCTCTGTCTCTCTGTCTCTCTGTCTCTCTGTCTCTCTGTCTCTCTGTCTCTCTGTCTCTCTGTCTCTCTGTCTCTCTGTCTCTCCTGGCTGTTTGAGTTATTTTGAGTGGACATCAAATTTACACTGTTATACAAGCTGTACACTCACTAATTTACATTGTAGCAAAGTGTAATTTCTTCAGTGTTGTCACATGAAAAGATATAATAAAATATTATATCTTTTCATGTGACAACACTGAAGAAATTACACTTTGCTACAATGTATTGGCTTCCTCATGGAGGAAGAAAGCCCTGAAGTACCTGTACATCAGGGCTTTCTTCCGGGTCCGCTCTCTCGCGCATGCATGCGCACCCAGAAACCCGAGCTGTCATTCACTGCAGCAGAAGCCAAGCAGTGGGTCCCAGCCAATGATTTATGGCCGGGACCCTCTGATCGGCTGAGCGAATGACAGAAGAGAGCAACAACACAGAGCTCTCTACAGACGGCAGCAACGTGCCGCTTCTTTTTCTCCCTGCAAAGTAGGGGATAAAAACCAGAACATTACTTAGTAAAAATCAGCACATTGTACATACAGTAACCATTGTCAGGCACACAGTTAACCTTTTGATCACCCCTGATGTTAACCCCTTTCCCAGCCAGTGTCATTAGTACAGTGACAGTGTATATTATTAGCACTGATCACTGTATTAGTGTCACTGGTGGTGTCAGCATCAGTTTGGCTGCTTTCACACCGAGGCGTTTTTTAGGTGTTTTAGCGCTAGAAATATCCTCTAATGCCTGAAAACCTCCTCCCTATTCATTCCAGTGGGACTTTTCACACCGGGGCGGTGCGCTTGCGGGATGTTCTGAAAAGTCCTGCAAGCAGCATCTTTGGGGCAGTTTGGGAGCTCTGTATACACTGCTTCCAAAACTCCCAGCCCATTGAAATGAATGGGCAGCGCTGCCAAAGCTCCGCGACATGGGCGCTTTTAACCCTTTCTTTGGCCGGTAGTGGGCCGAAAAGCTAGCGGCTGAAAAGTGCTGATAAAACCACGGTAAAGTCCCGCTAAAATTAGCGACGCTTTACCGCTAACGCGGAGCGACTACAGTGTGAAAGTAATCTAAGTGTCAGATTGACCACGCACTAAGGGAGTCCCACTATAAGTCGCTGATCCCCACCATTACTAGTATAAATAAATAAATATAAATTCCAGTATATAGCCCATAGATTGTAGACACTATAGTTTTCATACAAACCATTCAATATACACTTTTTTATTTTTTTACCAAAAATATGTAGCAGGATGCGTTTTGGCCAAAATATAAGAAGAAATTACATTTTTACATTTCTTTTATTGGATATGTTTTATAGCAGAAAGTAAAATATATATATATATATATTTTTTTTTTGCTTTTTTCAATATTTTCAGTCTTTTTTCATTTATATAATAAAAAATAAATAATGCAGTGGTGATCTAGTACCACCAAAAGAAAGCTCTATTTGTGTGAAGAAAAAAAATCTATAAATTTTGTTTGGGGACAGTGTTGCATGACTGCGTAATCGGCAGTTAAAGTAACACAGTGCCATATAGCAAAGAATGGCCTGGTCATGAAGTGGGGTAAATCTTCCCGGAGGTCAAGTGGTTAAGTGTATCTAGATCCAAAATCTTTTTTTTCTGGATAGAGTAGGAAGAGGTTTAACCCCTGCTAGGTTATTATTATTATTTGTGCACCACTGGGGAGATTTCCCTTAACTTCCTGTCCTAGAGATGCAACAGAAGGTTAAAGGAAATCTCTAAATGTGATTGGGGTTCTTCTCTTAGATAGTTCACCCAGTAAAGGTGTCCCCATTGGAAGATTTCCCCTCACCTCTTCTTCTGGGGATAACTCTAAAATGCTGGTTTTCCCTTCACTTTCCTTCTCAGAGACGATAACTGCAGAACAAAGAGAGGGGTGAACCTCTTCAATGGGGTCATGGACAGAAAATATTTTAAGCACACCTGTGAATGCACCCACATCCTGATTAAATGCGAGTGGGGGTTCCCACGATTAGCTGCAGCTCCATTAAAAGCAACGGGAGGCTGCCGGCTCCTGCAGCTAATCATGGCCACTCGCATGTAACCAGTCATGCAGGGATCACATGCGAGTGGTTGGCCCTGGACTGGTCTAGGGCTGATCGTTTGCACGTGATTGCTGCATGAGAGGTTACGTGGAAGTGGGGAGGAGATGACACTGTTTATGTTAAGCGGGAGGAATAGTGATCGGGGGAAGGTTTTCCAACCTATCAGGTAGACCGACATCAACCAGTAAAATGATGGGCCTCTCATAGACACAGGATTGTCACCAGCCGCTGGCCCGATAGACTGGTCTGAAAGACAGTGGCCTGCCAGTAGGGTCAGGGGCCATAGACATAAGATGGTCATCAGCTGCTGACCCGATAAACCATTTCAACACACAGCAGCTGACCAGTAGAGTTAGAAGCCACAGACATTCAATTTTCACCTGATTGCCACCAATAGACTGGCTCTACAGACAAGAGCTATTCATTAGTGTCACAAGACAATTCCCATACATTAGACTGTTGCTACAGACAGCAGCCAGCTAGTAGGGTCAGGGGCCATAGACATGAGGGTGTCACCTGATTCCTATCAGATAGGTTGGTCTTTCAGACGCAAGCTGGCCAGTAGGGTCAGGAGCCGCTCGTAGATGTGAGATTGTCACCAGCTTCCCACCCAGTACTAATACTGCAGGCAGCTGCTGGCCGGAAGGGTTGGGGCCTCTCATAGTTAGTGGTCAGTCAGAAGGGTCAGTGGCAATAGACATAACAGGTCCGGATATAGGGGGTTGCTGGGGTGGGCTGTGCCTCCCCTAGATTTTAGCTGTGCCCCCTATTGCTCTAAGTGTGCATTCATTGATTCATGAGGCACTCTGATGGGGACAGTTGATGTAAGGGGGCATGTTGGGGACAATTGATGTAAGGGGGCACTCTGTTGGGGACAGTTGATGTAAGGAGGCACTCTGTTGGGGACAGTTGATGTAAGGGGGCACTCTGTTGGGGACAGTTGATGTAAGGGGGCACTCTGTTGGGGACAGTTGATGTAAGGGGGCACTCTGTTGGGGACAGTTGATGTAATGGGGCACTCTGTTGGGGACAGTTGATGTAATGGGGCACTCTGTTGGGGACAGTTGATGTAAGGGGGCACTCTGTTGGGCACAGTTGATGTAAGGGGGCACTCTGTTGGCGACAATTGATGTAAGGGGGAACTCTGTTGGGGACAGTTGATGTAAGGGGGCACTCTTTTGGGGACAGTTAATTCCAAGTGCTTCAATAATATAACAATAGGTGTTACCAAAGAA
The DNA here is from genome assembly GCF_037356315.1 of Lithobates pipiens. Lineage (NCBI taxonomy): Eukaryota > Metazoa > Chordata > Amphibia > Anura > Ranidae > Lithobates > Lithobates pipiens. Next base: position 79,747,386 of record NW_027507903.1, read on the forward strand.
TTCCATTAACACATTAAGGTGAGGGGGGGTGGGGTAGAGGAGGCTGAGCGTGGTTTTACAGGACGGTACATGAGCCTCTTTTAAGGTAAAAGCATCAGCATGTTATTCATAGTTACATGAATTGAAATGACCTTTTTTTGGCTAAAAATAATTAAGAGAATACGCTGAATGCTCAGATGGCCACAAAACCAGCAATAATGTCTGTAGAAACGTTGTACATAAAAAGTCGTCTGCAAAACTACCCCCAGATCAAATGTGAATGGAAAGTTTGACAACATTTCAATATATAGTGACATCACATAGCACTGCTTCTTTTATTCTACACTCTGGATATAATTCTCTGTTTTTGTGCTTTGTACGGACATCTAACACACTATCACTTCCCATCCTCTGTATTCTGGGTGTAATTGTCAGTATCTGTTCTTATTCTGCAGGTATGGACAGCGTACTTCTCTTGCTCGGTATGCTGGGTGTAATCCTCAGTACACGCCTCTTACTACTCCTATTCTGTATGCTGAGAGTCGGGGACATAAGTAGGAATGTGAAAGATCCGGTGGACCCCCTGGGCACCCTAATGCTGGCCATACACCATACGAAAAATCTACCAAAATTCTGTCATTTAGATAGTTTGTTCGTTTTTCGTCCAGTTAATGGACACAAACTCGATCATCATTGGAACGTTTTTGAGCTGAAAAACGAAGGACAAGTGTGGAAATTTTCAGATGACGAACGGTAAATTGAAAGGTTAATGTGTTTCCTGTCCGAACTGTTTGCACTAGGTATATGTAAAAAAACAAACAAAAAATTGATTCATTTATGTCCACTGAACGATTGATCGGTCGTTACATGATGGCGCTATCGTTTGCTCTCACGGCCGAATGCTGTTTTTTTTAAAAATGGGTTTGGCCAATTTTTCGTATGGTGTATGGCCAGCATAGGGAGTGCAACAATGCAATGTACTTGGCACGTTCCACCTCTTCTCCCACCTCATTGGCTCACTGGCTGTCTGCTGTCTTAGCCAACGAGGAGGGAGAGTGCCCGGGCGAGCGGAGGCTCTCGTACACATTGCTGGATCGAGATGGGGCTCATCTAAGTATAGCTATGTAAAAAATGAAAAGTGTCTACACTGTATAAAATCAAGTTGCTCTCTTTTTTTAGGAACTGCAACGAATTTGTAGAAAAGGATCTCCTGACTGCCTAAAGATTTACTGCTGTTCTGGGGCTTTGGGCTTCAGCAAAATGGCAGCCTCCAGCAAGAAGAAATGGGAACAATGCTGGAGGCAGTTTACAGCACATACTAATTTTGGTAGCATAATTATTAATGTGGAATGTATGTTCCTTGCTAAAATAATAAAAAAATAAGTATCAAGTTTCTATGGGTAAAGCTCCAGAGTTACGTTTTAAACTTCAAGTGCATTTCATGAATTGTATGCCCTCACCCATATTGCGTATATAGAACTCTATAAAGCTACATGGCTGGTGACAACTTCCCTGGCTGGCAAAACTTAAAGCGTTAGTAAACCCAACACCAAAAATGTAATATATTGCAGCTTACCAAGTCCCATGAGGCATAGCAAGACTCTGACAGCCACAAGCATAACACCCAGAGGCAGAAGCATGATGGGACTTGTAGTTTTGCAACAGCTGGAGGTCCACTAATTGCATATCCCTGGCTTAGATTAAGGCGTACCTGTAAGTGCAAGAAATATCTCCTTAACCTACACGGCTAAGGAGATATTTGAAAGAAAGAAGGCACCGAGACAACAGCAGGTGCGCTGAGCCTGCCATTTAATTAATGGGATCATGCCATCACGAATGGCTCCCGCGCTCATGTGCCACTCACTCCCCAACGCCATTGACGGCCGTGTCCTCTGCAGAGCTTCCACCGCTGGAAATTGGGTCTGATCGGCTTCAGAAAAGGAATATATACAGATTTTTTCTTTACAGGGCTAGATAGGTTGGTATAGGATCGTGGATGGCTGTAGATGCCAGGATTTTAGTGCAAGGGTGGACTTGCACTTTAATGCTATATTGGTACATAGGGGAGCTGCCTTTTAAAAAAAATATAAAGAAAAAAGAAAGTGAACAAAGGTGAATTTACAGGGCACCTTACTATCAAAAAGTACTGGATCCCAGGGTCCAGCTCTCTAAAAAAAGAAGCATTCGCAGGCAAAACCTAATTTCTTCAGATACGAGGCCCGGGTGCCATTCAGTTTGGCCCAAAAAAGGACACTTTGAATGGATCCGGTCAGCATGACTAGCCCCAGCAAGGATTGCTCCAGTGGCGCTCAGCGAAGCACATCTTTACCCATGACCAACACCTTAGACACTGGCGAAAAACTTGAGGTGCTCCCACCAGTGGGAGGGGTTATATAGGGAGTGCACTTTATAATTTAGGGCGTGCCAGTGTCCATCACCTGAAGGTGGCCTATAACACACATAGTAACTATGGCTCTGTGTCCCCTGATGTATGAAAAGAAATCTGTAAGGTGAACTTAACACTGGACCCCCCCTCTCCCCAGGTCCCACTGACCTGGAGCTCAGCGATCACCTGCTAGGAGACCTCGTATAGCCACCTCACCGGTCTGGGCTTAGAAATCCCCTCGGCTTAATCTCCTAAATCAGGGATATGCAATTAGTGGACCTCCAGTTGTTTCAGAACTACAAGTCCCATGAGGCAAAGCAAGACTGACATCCGCAAGCATGACACCCAGACGCAGAGCATGATGAGACTTTTAGTTTTGCAACAGCTGGAGGTCCGCTAATTGCATATCCCTGTCCTAAATGTACCTTGTAAGGGAGGTACGTATAGGAGCATTCTAATTAGGCAGGCCCGACCAATCAGAACACGTGTAGCCCATTCTGTCACCACAGGCGAAGAGGAGAGAAAGCCATGGCAAAGCCGACTGGTAAATCAGCTATACGATCTGTGAGAACGGGGGATCGCTGGACTCCAGGTTAGCGGGACCAGGTACGATGGGAAAGGAGGGGGGGGGGGGGGTCCGAGGTAAGTTCACCTTACAGATTTTCTGTAAAGGGGAACTTGCACTTTAATCCTTTAACTAAAGGGAGGGGAAAACTGCCCACCAGGGCCATAAAAAAAAAAAACTGGGAACATTTGGGGTGACGTTTGTACCCTGTGTGGTGCACATTACTCAGCAGCAGCTTCCACTCAATAAAGAGACCAGCCTTTACTTCACCTCCATGACATGGACAGCTTCGCTTCACTGGGCTGTTACATTGTACTTTCTTTTTACATTAAAAAAATATTTATAAACATTTGTAAAAGCTTCAAAATCTGTCAATGGAAAAGAAAACAAAACACAAGAATACAAAACAGGAGTCAAAACGCACACAAAGCATTCCCATCTTTAGCTTTGACAGAAGAAATTCGGGAAAAGCCAACATGAACAGAAGGAATATCGGCCAATATGGGACTTCTGAAGGATACGCAGAAATCAAGCCGGAATTTTATTGTATGGAAAGGAAAACCGCAGATCCACTGCACAGAGTCAGTACGATTGATAGTATACAGTGTCATCTTTTCAGCCAGGCACGTAGCAACAATATGAAACATTCAACATTTCAAACACAACTTGGCAATTAAAGTCATTTTCCGGTTTTATTGATGGAGTGGGTCAAATGAAAAGAAGAATTAATTTTTTTTGGGAACGTTTTCCTGTTGCTCTTAAAGTGGAACTAAACCCAGCAAATTAACAGTAACAAAACAGTTACATTCAAGGCATGCTGTGAATGATAACCAGGACAGTTGCTTGTGCTCTCAAACTGTCAGCCCATTAAAGGGCAGGGCAACTGCAGATCAAACAAATGCCAAGATGACAGGTTCCTTAGCTGTAAAGGATAGGATTTAGTTCAGTGTTAAAGTGGCTGTAAACCGCGGCTGTTGTGTAGTTTAAAAAAAAAAAAACAAGAAAAAAAATGCCTGCAAAACAATGGCATAATGTGCTAGCATGCATCACACACTAGCACATTAGGTATGAAGCCCTCCAGCTCTGTACTGTCACTGTTGAGAGAGCGGACATCTTTCCCCGATCTTTCTTCTGGGTTGGGATTGGCCGGAGCCGCGATGAAGTGGAGCCCTCAGTTCAGGTGTTCTGTCGATTTGTTCCCTCTGTTGAAAAGTGCGCAGAACAGAACACCACTCTAGCTGATTTCACGATCGGCTGGAGTGATGTCACCATACGCGCATCATAGAAGCCTTTTTTTTTTTAGACGGGAGACACCATTTCTCAAGTACAATTGAGTGCTATGCAAACGGCGGAGGGACACCGTATTTGTCATTGTGCCTCGCTGTTGCACCGTGGGTTTACAGCAAGGCACAATCTGACATCCACGGGTCCCTTTTCTCTTTGTATAGCTTTCAATTGTGTCCGTGAAATGGTATCCATCATCAAAAACCCTCCTACGATGTGCGCATGCAATATGTTGATGTCACTCCAGCTGATCGGCAAATCAGCTACACTGCCCTTCCGTTCTGCGCAGGCACTTTTCCATGGCGGGCACATATCGACAGAACACCGGCACAAAGCTCTGAAGGTGTGGCAAGGTATGTCGGACCTTTAGATTGCATGCGCCAGTAATGTAACTGGCTGCATCCAGGGTGAATACAGTGCATGTTTAAGAGGTATTCATTTTACCTACAGGTAAGCTTCATTGTAGGCAAACCTGTAGGTAAAAATTACCAAGTGGGGTTTATTACCACTTTAAGTCCTATATCATGGATCATTCCCACGGCTGGCCTGGTGCAGATGCCAGGCAGGAGCTCGTCCTTACCTTGAAATGGCCAACACTTGTAAAACATTCATTCCAAGACAAAGTTACAGAATCTCATATTTTTTGTTCTATTTTTAAAGCTAAATGTTTTACAACTTTTGCAGAAGTATAAAGTGAATAATGCTCTGAACAATCACGTAGAATGGAAGGAATTTGTGGTGATTAACTAGCCACCAGTTCATTAGTGCTACAGCCCAGAGTTGGCTTTGGACTCCTTGGAGAGCTTCTGTCATCCTCTTGGTTGAGAGTGCTGGTTCCAGGTTCTGCATCTCATCCTTTCTCTGCTCCTTTATACGCCTTCTTTGGATTGCAGTTTAGATATTCCATATTGATTTTCACCTGCCTACCTGAGTCTGCCTTAAGTGGAAGTCTCTTTTTAAAAAGGCAGAGATTCCAACATGACTTTATGCAAACCCACCCCAATAAATGCTTGGCCTGGAGCCCAACTTTAAGATGGCCCAAGAGAGTAGGTCTATGGGTGCCCCACGGCTGCATGTCCCAGAACTACCTGACCTGGCATACCTTGTACCCCAAGAAATGGCACAGACAGCTGTAAAGCCAAAGCCCCTGTCAAGTTTTTATTGCTGTCCGTTTCCCCACTGGGGGATTTATCAACTGTATTTGCCCTGGTGACTATCATCACCAAGACAAAATAATGAGAAAACACTAATTTTATACCTGTCACCAGAACAAAGGGTAAATCTTTTAATGGAGACACCTACTTAGGTGACAATTGTAATTACATAGTTAGTAAGGTTGATTAAAGACACCAGTCCATCCTGAGTAAGTGTCTACAGTTGTCCCTACCCCTGTACACTCACATCGGTCCCTACCCTCAAGGAGCCCACAATCCAAGGTCCCCGTTCATATACTAGGGCCAATTTTTTGGACAGAAGACAATTGACCTACCTGCATGTCATGGAGGAAACCAGAGTACCCAAAGGAAACCCACACGGGCACAGGGGGACCATGCAAACTCCAAGCAGTAGTGTTGTGGTTGGGATTTGAACCAGTCACCCTCTTTACTGCTAGGTGAGAGTGCTAACCACTACACCACTGTGCCACCCAAATTGAAAATGTTGTCTCAATATATACTCTTTTCACTCCAGTACAAGAAGTGCAAATCAAAAAATATTATCACATCAATAAATAAGCTTAAAAAAATGTGGCTAGAGGTACACTTTAAGTTTGGTATTTACGCAAACACCTACCCTTTCTGACATAAAATATTACATTTACATATCCCATTTTTTTTTTATAAAGTGTGAAATTTGTAAAGAAAAAAAAAAGTGCTCCTGTCTTGACATTGTTGAACTATCCTTTCTTATACTTTTAGCCATTTTAGCTACTTTTTTCCCCCCCGGACATCTTGGTCAAAAATGTCTTAAGCAAGAACCACCTCTTAGCACAGGGATAGGCATGCTAAGACACACATGTCAAGATGGTCATACAATGTCATTTTCATGTGTACTTGAAAGATCATCACGTGAAATGCATGCAATTTTGGGACTGACCCACTGGGGGAGGGTAGGATCCTCCAGTGGGTCCCTGCTCCCTACAAATACAGTACTGCCATAGAGCCTGGCCTTTGCCCATCCACCCTATGATGTTTCAGAGAGGTATTGGTATCACTGGTGGTCAGGTGCTTCTTCCAGTACTAGCATGTGTTTACTGCAGCCACATATATCGTTATATGAAAATCGCCAGCTGCAGCAAGTACGAATCTAAAACATTTATGATAATGTAGGATTTAGGGTTGATCCAAGGTGGGAAGGTGCAGGAATTGGGGTTGATCTGAAGTCTAAAGGTGCAGGAATTAGAGTTGTAAAGGTGCAGGAATTGAGGTGATCTGACGTTTGAGAGACCAGGAATTGGGACTGATCTGAGATGTAAAGGTGTGAGAATTGGGGCTCATCTGAGGTGTGAAGATGTAGGATTTGGGTCTGATCTACTCTACTCAACAATCTGTCACATATAAAACAAATATAAATAAGAGTGCATAAAAATAATAAATATAATAATTAGTAAATATAGAAAAAAAAATGTAAATAAAGGGGTGTAAAATAATAAATAAAATAAAAAAAACCTTAAATATAATTTTATTTATTTATTTTCTATTATATTTATGTTTTTTTTTATTGCCAATGATAACATTGGTAACAAAATAATAAAAACCTTAAATATATTTTTTATTTATTTTCTATTATATATATATTATATTTATGTTTTTTTTTATTATTCTTCAGGCTGCTCTACAATAAAAATGTTAATAAATGTGGTATAAAATAATAAATACAAATATTTTATATTTATTTTCTATTATCATTATGGTTTTTATACATACTCTTTTATTTCCATTTTTATTGTAGAGCTGCCTGAATAATACAGTGAAATATATATATATTTATTTATTTAATTTTTTTAAGAGGGAAAAAAAAATATGGGCTGTGTAGTATCATCTCAATGCTCTAAGTTGGCTATTCACCGCTATTTTGCCAGCACAAAACTGGTCAGTTGTGACCTTTGCCATCAGTGATCAGTTGTGGACTGGGGTATAGTCATGAGCCAATGTGCTAATGCTGAATTTAGTACTCATTTTTGTGAGATACTGTAGATATACTGTTAAGATAGTTTAAAAAAATAATTAAAGATAAGATAGCTAGATAAGAGAAGTGTTTTATTATATAAGATACGGTAAAATAAGATACAATATTACATAGAAAATAATATAATAAGTGAAACTCCCACTCACCTCCAAAGTAAATATGAAGCATTTTGTAGGTAAGTATGTTGGTAAGTATGAATCGGGGATGCAGTTAGGTCAGTGGCTGATGAGGCACTGGCTAGTATTAGAGCAAGATACACACAGGTTACATATTCGTATTCGATTCTCATTATGTAGACAATTGCAGTTATACTCATTTAACAAAAATATTTACAAACACTGTCCCTTTAATATGTTTTTATAGTCATCCTTTTTGTTGATGCTGTAAACAATATTACTAGAAAATATGACAAAATTATAACTTCAAATCACTAATTTTACAGTAAATAGATAAATAAATGATAAATTATTATGTTATAACATATAGCATAATAATATATTATTTACCTTGATTAAAAAAAGTACCTCTTCAGCAGCAGCAGATTCTCCCTCTTAACCGTGTGAGAAAAACATGTGATTATGGGTAAACCTTATACCCATAAGCCCATGTTTTTTTCTTGTAGTTAAGAAGGTTGGGTTGGAAAGGAGCATGTGTCTTTTAGAAACCCCCTTCTATGACACTGCAGTGAGAGTAGAGCCTCCACTGCAGCATTTTTATTGGACAACTTTGACCAATGGTGCTTTACCATTGGTCCAAGGCTACAAGCTGTCCATTGAGCTTAGTGCCTCTGTCAAGAAGTCAGAGGCTATGTGAGCTCATCCTCCCAGTCTGCTTCAAACAGCATGTGCCAGCTTGTATTTAACCACTTCAGCCCCATAAGATTTGGCTACAGAATGACCAGGCCATTTTGTGCGATTCGGCACTGCATCGCTTTAACTGACAATTGCACGTGCAATGATGCACCCAAACAAAATGTATGTCCTTTTTTCCCACAAATAGAGCTTTCTTTTGGTGGTATACAATCGCCTCTGCAGTTTTTATTTTTTGCGCGAGAAACAAAAAAAAACGACAATTTTGGAAAAAAATAAAAAAAACACAAAATTTTGTACTTTTTGCTATAATAAATATCCCCTTTTTTTTTTTTTTTTAAAAAAGCAAATTTTTTCTCAGTTTAGGCCAATAAGTATTCTTCTACATATTTTTGGTAAAAAAAAAAAAAAAATCACAATAAGCCTATATTGATTTGATTTCGCAAAAGTTATAGCGTCTACAAAATAGGGGATAGATTTATAGAATTTTTATTATCATTTTTTTTACTAGTAATGGCGGCGATCTGCAATTTTTATCGTGACTGCAACATTATGGCAGACACATCTGACAATTTTGACACATTTTTGGGACCACTGGCATTTATACAGCGATCAGTGCTATAAAAATGCATTGATTACAGGCATACCCCACTTTTAAGTACACGATGGGGTTTATTTACTAAAGCTGAAAAGTGCAAAATCTGGCTCACTTCTGCATAGAAACCAATGAGCTTTTAACCCCAGCTTGTTCAATTAAGCTTTGGTAATAAAACCTAGAAGCTCATTGGTTTCTATGCAGCAGTGAGCCTGATTTTGCACTTTCCAGCTTTAGTAAATAAACCCCATTGTGTACTTAAAAGTGGGGTATGCCTGTACTGTATAAATGTCACTGGCAGTGAAGGGGTTAACATTAGGGGGCGATCAAGGGGTTAACTATGTTCCCTGGGAGGTGATTCTAACTGAAGGGGGAGGGGACTGACTAGAGGAAGTGACAGATCGTGGTTACTAGCTAATAGAAACACACGATCTGTCACTCCTGTCAGAACAGAACAGGGAAGTGTGTGTTTACACACACTCGTCCCTGTTCTGTGTCTCCTGCTCACGATCGCTCGTGGCCGGCGGTCATTGCGACTGTCGGCCACACGCATCGGCACCCCTGTTTTCCCAATCCTGCGAGCCGACGTATAGCTACAATGGTTCACAGGATCGCGCCAACCTGCCGTAGTATAATGATGGGGGCTGGTCAGCAAGCAGTTAAAGTGGATGTAAACCCAAAAAATATAAAAATGTAAATAACCAGTCTACCTCACACAGCAAAGCAATAGAAGCCATCTGCCCCAATTTGTCAGGAATAGAGCAGCCAGTCATCTACAATCCTCTCCAATTTCCTACAGTGAAGAAAACGGACACACAAAAAAAATGTGGGTCACTACCTACCCTCTCCTGCAACTGACAGACTAATTAGGAGACTTATGCACGGGCATGAAAGAAGGGGCGTGCGTCCAACAGCCAATCACAGATCGCTCTTGGAAGAGATTCAGCCTAAGGAGAGACACTGCTGTGCTTCTCTCTGCTAACAGAGGAGGAGGAGGGAGACATCACTGTCATTATCAACAGAGCCCAGCAGCTTCACACCGATTTAACCCCACAGCTGCCAGGGAGAGAGCTGAGCAGGAGGATACAATTAACCCCTCAATGGCTGGGCACTTTTACTGTGTAACTACTACTTGAAAGCAGGGCATTACAGTAAAAGTGCCCAGCCATTGAGGGGTTAATTGTATCCACCTGCTCAGCTCTCTCCCTGGCAGATGTGGGGTTAAATCTGTGTGAAGCTGCTGGGCTCTGTTGATAATGATGTCAGTGATGTCTCCCCCCTCCTCCCCTGTTAGCAGAGAGAAGCCCAGATGAGCAGTGTCCATGTACTGATTACTGACCAGTGGAGGCTGGTTAAGTTTTAGGGTGGGGGGGGCACTAGACCACGCCCTTCTTTTCTGACCCCTCCCACTTGGTGAAAATGGGCATGGTTTTAGCGTAAAAGTGGGAGTGGCTCTAAGGTGGTGTGTTAGCGTCTGAGATGAAGGAGGGATGGAGGGAGGGACGGCAGGCCCAAATCCTACACAACAATAGAAATGTGTATTCTAGAAAGTTTAAAAATCAGTAGATAAAGATACTCCAAACACCTGGTGTTAGCACTTCCATGGTTGTTATGGTGTCAGGATGATTGAAGCACATTATTTCTATTATTACATTGTAATAAAAAATAAAATCATTCAACTCACCATAATGCAGAATCAGTGGGAGCCCTGAGCGTGTAACTTGCAACGTCGCCTGCCACCAGATGCCATCAGGTGTCCCTAGCTGAGTCCGTCCATACATAAGGTGCCCCCATCGGAGTCCATCCTTACATCAGGTGCCCCAAGAAGAGTCCCTAATTACATCTGTGTCCTCCGCAGAGCCCCTCCTTACATCTGTGTCCCCAGCCGAGCACCTCCTTGCATCTGTGCCCCCAGCCGAGCACCTCCTTGCATCTGTGCCCCCAGCCGAGCACCTCCTTGCATCTGTGCCCCCAGCCGAGCACCTCTTTGCATCTGTGCCCCCAGCCGAGCACCTCCTTACATCTGTGCCCCCAGCGGAGCCCTTCCATACATCTGTGCCGCCAGCGGAGCCCTTCCATACAGCTGTGTCCCCAGCGGAGCCCCTCCTCACATCTGTGTTCCCAGCGGAGCCCTTCCTTCATCTGTGTCCCCAACAGAGCCCCTCCTTACATCAGGTGCCCCATCAGCGGAGTCCCTCCTTATGTGAGGGCTTACCTAGATTGGAGTCCATGGTGCAGAGATGTAAGCTCACCCTTGCAAATACACACAGCCCACGGTAACAAAGAGATAAGCTACCTGGGCTGTGAATCTGTGCACGGGGGCTTGACAGGAATAGCCAAGGGATCGTCGAAGTAAAGCCATTGTCCAGGATTCCAGAAGTCAGCATAAACTAAATGCAAGCCAGGGTCAGAAGCCGGGGTCAGTCTTGGAACACTGTAACTTGGAACACTGTAACTTGGAACACTGGAACACAGGAACCTTTGGCGACAAGAGACAATGAACTGACCAAGCCCTTGGAGTGAAGCAGTGCTTTATACCCAGCTAATTAGGTAACCTGCCACAGCTGATCCAAGAGTAACAGGTACAAACAGAATTGCCCACAGTACTTTATACAAAACTAGGCATGGCTGGAAAGCAGGCAGAATAGAACTGAGGTGTGGCTCAGGGGTAAAGAAACAGGAGCAAGAACAAACAGTCATTAGTTCAATACCACCCAGAGCCACTTGGGGCGCGACCACGCCTGGCCATCTAAGGGACCGTGACACCTTACATCTGTATCCCCAGCAGAGCCCCTCCTTACATCTGTGTCCCCAGTGGAGCCCCTCCTTACATCTGTGTCCTCAGTGGAGTCCCTCCTTACATCTGTGTCCCCAATGGAGTCCCTCCTTACAACTGTGTCCCCAGCGGAGACCCTCCTCACATCTGTGTCCCCATCAGTGGAGCTACAGGGTCCTCCTCACATCTGTGTCCCTGGCAGCACAGCACTCCTTCAAGCCACATCTGTAGCTAGTTCCTGGCTTGTTCAGTGGAGAGGGGAGGGGCCTCCTCTCTCCGCTGAACACAAGGGGATTAGTTCTAATGGCGGCCATCTTTTTGTAGCTCACTGGAAGTGACTTTGTCCTCACACTGAGAACAAAGCACCCGGATGCTGCTCAGCATGATGGATTGCACCGCAAAGCAGCTCTGAACCCCGCCAATGAAGCGCTGAGTCTGCAATCTCATGATTGCATTGACGTGGCGCTTCCCATAGTGCACTGTGCCCGGTGCCCGGTGCCCAAACACAGTGCACTTAGTTAAAGGACATTTTTTCAGCATTTCTTTTCTTGAAGTGGCTGTTTTAAAAAAATATATATATTTTTTGGTGACTGCAGAAGGGGTCGTGGCGCCTGGGCGCCCCCTACGGACTGGCTGCTACTGTTACTGACATTTGCTCTCCTGCTATGAAAGTTTGCATCCCCCTGTGCTGCAATTGCTGCCCAGTGTTTATGAGGAAAACTGATTTTACAGACTTCGGCTCGGCATGTAAGCTGAGCTAGTCTGATTCCCGGGGGAAGGGGGAGTGTACAGATGGGAGGAGAGTCCTGTGATGTGAAGACTCCACCTACTGAGCTCCGGCCTGTAGACACGCCCACAGACTGGCATTTTTCAGAGGGCTGTGGCAGGCACAGGAATGAGAAAATGCAGGTACAATTAATGTACTTTTGACCTCACAAAAGTGAGTACACCCCTCACATTTTTTGAAAATATTTTATTATATCTTTTCATGTGACAACACTGAAGAAATGACACTTTGCTGCAACGTAAAGTAGTGAGTGTACAGCTTGTATAGCAGTGTAAACTTGATGTCCCCTAAAAATAACTCACACAGCCATTAATGTCTATACCGCTGGCAACAAAAGTGAGTACACCCCTAAGTGAAAATGTCCAAATTGGGCCCAATTAGCCATTTTCCCTCTCTGGTGTCATGTGACTCGTTAGTGTAACAAGGTCTCAGGTGTGAATGGGGAGCAGTGTGTTAAATTTGGTGTTATCACTCTCACTCTCTCATACTGGTCACTGGAAGTTCAACATGGCACCTCATGGCAAAGAACTCTCTGAAGTTCTGAAAAAAATAATTGTTGCTCTACATAAAGTTGGCCTAGGCTATAAGAAGATTGCCAAAATGTTTCATTGCCCTGAAACTGAGCTGAGCTGCAGTGCGGTTGACTCAGAAAAGGCCTTGTCATGGTCAACCAAAGAAGTTGAATGCACGCGCTCAGTTTCATATACAGAGGTTGTCTTTGGGAAATAGTAGTATGAGTGCTGCCAGCATTGCTGCAGAGGTTGAAGGGGGGGGGGGGGGGTCAGCCTGTTGGTACTCAGACCATACGCTGCACACTGCATCAAATTGGTCTGCATGGCTGTCATCCCAGAAGGAAACATCTTCTAAAGATGATGCACAAGAAAGCCCGCAAACAGTTTGCTGAAGACAAGCAGACCAAGGACATGGATTACTGGAACCATGTCCTGTGGTCTAATGAGACCAAGATAAACGTATTTGGTTCAGATGGTGTCAAGCATGTGTGGCGGCAACTAGGTGAGGAGTACAAAGACAAGTGTGTCTAACCTACAGTCAAGCATGGTGGTGGGAGTGGCATGGTCTGGGGCTGAATGAGTGCTGCCGACACTGGGGCGCTACAGTTCATTGAGGAAACCATGAATGTCAACATGTACTGTGACATACTGAAGCAGAGCATAATCACCTCCCTTCGGAGACTGGGCTGCAGGGCAGTATTCCAACATGATAATGACCCCAAACACACCTCCAAGACAACCACTGCCTTGCTAAAAAAGCTGAGAGCAAAGGTGATGGACTGGTCAAGCATGTCTCCAGACCTAAACTCTATCGAGCATCTGTGGGGCATCCTCAAATGGAAGGTTGAGGAGTGCAAGGTCTCTAACATCCACAAGCTTCGTGATGTCATCATGGAGGAGTGGAAGAGGACTCCAGTGGCCACCTGTGAAGCTCTGCTGAACTCCATGCCCAAGAGGGTTAAGGCAGTGCTGGAAAATAATGGTGCCCACACAAAATATTGACACTTTGGGCCCAATTTGGACATTTTCCCTTAGGAATGTACTCACTTTTGTTGCCAGTGGTTTAGACATTAATGGCTGCGTGTTGAGTTATTTTGAGGGGACGGCAAATTTACACTGTTATACAAGCTGTACACTCACTACTTTACATTGTAGCAAAGTGTCATATCTTCAGTGTTGTCACATGAAAAGATATAATAGAATATTTACAAAAAAGGTGAGGGGTGTATGTCTCGAATTGTTGAACATGGGGTTTACATCCACTTTAAACTGGCCGCTCTGCATGTAGTATCTGACAGGCTGTACAAGGAGCCCCGTATCTCCGGAACCATAGGTGTTAGGAGCCCAACATTTTGACCAGTGATGGAGTAGGACTTCGGCTACCTACCCCCCAATTGGGGTCTCTGTGACCCCAGGTGGCCAAACTACGACCCTCGTAGTTCAATCTCTTTTTGGGGGGGGGGGGGGTTATGTTCATGGCAGGTGAGTTTTGTAGGTAGGTATGTAAGTATGCATGTCAGTATTAATAAGATAGATGTACTGATAAGATAGCTAAAAAATAAATAAAACAAAAAAAAAATAGAATTAAAGATAACATAAGATAGAAAGTATTTTATAAGTTGTAGTATATTTGTCTTTGTTTGTTTTTTGTTTTTGTTTTACCATCTAGAAATAATGGAGTGTGCTTGGCCAGAGGTCGGAGGCCGATTTTTTTTTTTTTTTTTTTAAGAAAAACAAAAAAATATAACTATATAAAGATAAGATGTATACACATAAGATATAGATGGATAAGATAGAAAGTATATTATGAGATAAGTCGTATATGTTTGTCTTGTTATTTTGTTTTTACCATCCAGAAATAAAAGAGTGTGCTTGGCTGGCTATAAGGGGAGGTTGGAGGACAGAATTTGTTACCATCTAGAAATAAAGGAGTGTGCATGGCTGGCTTTAGGGGGAAGTTGGAGTCCAGATTTTTTATTTTTAAACAAAAAAAAATATTAGATTTAAAGATAAGGTGAAAAATTTCCTTATATAAGTATGCAATATATGTTTAATATAGCTGTAATAAGATAAGATAAGATAAGATAAGATAAGATATGGCATAGAGGAGGATAAGTGAAACCCCACTCCTCCCAAAAGTAAGTGTGTAGAGTTTTTTTTTAAGTAAGTATGTAGGAAAGTTGGCATGTCCATATTAATAACATAGAATATATGTACTAAGATAGCTAAAAAAAAAAAAAAAAAAAAAAAAATAGAATTAAGATAAGATAATATATAAAGTATATTATAAGTTGTAGTAAGTTTGCCTTTGTTTTTTTGTTTTACCATCTAGAAATAAAGGAGTGTGCTTTGCTGGCTATAAGAGAAGGTTGGAGGCCGGATTTTTTTTTTAAGAAAAACAAAAAAGGATATATAAAGATAAAAGGTGTACATATAAGATATACAGTGGGTGGATAAGATATACGTTATATTGTAAGACAAGATAAGATAAGATAGATGTATAAGATAGAAAGCAAAATATAAGATACGTTTTATATGTATGTCTTTGTTTTACCATCTAGAAATAAAGTTTGTGCTTGGCTGACTATAAGGGGAGGTTGGAGGCTGGATTTCTTTTTTTTTTTAAACAAAAAAAATTAGATTTAGAGATAAGGTGAATAATTTCCTTACATAAGTATGCAATAGATGTATAATATGGACATTATGTTGTAAAATTAGATAAGATAAGATATTGCATAGAGGAGGATAAAATAAGTGAAACCTCCACTCACCCCAAAGGTAAGTGTATAGAGTTTTGTAGGTAAGTTGGCATGTCCATATTATTAAGATAGGATAGATGTACTGATAATATAGCTAAAAAAAAGAAAAAAGAACAAAAAAACTAGAATTAATGATAAGATAAGATATAAAGTATATAATAAGACAAATTATATGTTTATCTTTGTTTAACCATCTAGAAATAAATGAGTGTACTTGGAGGGGAGGTTGGAGACTGGATTTTTTTTTTTTTAGAAGATATAGATAGATGTATGAGATAGAAGTTATACTGTAAGATAAGATAAGATAGATGAATAAGATAGAAAGTATACTTTAAGATAAGTTGTATGGTGTTCTGTCAGGTTGAGGTCAGGACTTTGTTCAAGCCAATCAAGTTCCTCCACTCCAAACTCGCTCATCCATGTCTTTATGGACCTTACTTTGTGCACTGGCGCACAGACATGTTGGAACAGGAAGGGGCCATCCCAAAACTGTTCCAACGTAAGTTGGGAGCATGAAATTGTCCAAAATGTCTTGGTATGCTGACATCTGCAATGGGTGGGCCAGCTCAATATTGAACACTACAGACTAAGACTGGGATGCCATTAAAGCTCATGTACGTGTAAAGGCAGGTCTTCCAATACGTTTGGTAATAAAGTGTATATGTACATATGTTAATAGAGTAGGGGCTGGTGATCCCAGACAAAGGATAATGGATAGAACTGGGAAATTATCATAAGTAAGTTCTTATGCATGTAGACTTCAGTTCATGACACCCATCCTGTAATTGTATCCTTATCAAACAATAATGGAAGGTCCAAGTAGTCGAAGGTGCACGGTAAAGTAAAGTCAAATCCTTGGTTAACTCATACTGGTAAAATCCCCTTGTTGGAGATTAGGGGGTAATGTGGTCCAGAGGAGGGAAATGTTCACTCATTGTATAAAGTCACTTGGCTTTAGAGGTGCAAAGCATTATATTCAATTAGCCACAGTATATGTGTGAGTATATGTGTGAACAAAAGTGACACCGCCCTCACACACCAGTAAATGCTCCAGGTTGCACATCTCCACCTTGGGAATGAGTCCTCAAAGCCTTGGATGTGAATCAAATAGCCAAATTATCATGGGATATTCCTTTGGGTACATGCATGCATATAATACTTACCCATCCAGATGTCTGTGGGAATGTCAGTCCATAGTTGTCATAGATAGGAAATTTCTTCTTAAGTGTGTATGTCCCAGGTCAGAATTGATCACCAGTGCCCAAAGAGAGAGGGTAGATGCTGGATAAGCTTGACCAGTTTCGCTGGATACAGGCTGGCTGCTTCAGAGGCAAAATGGGCATAATAAAAGTATACCACATCCATAGCCACCCCTCTGTTTAAAGTTATTCTTACCTCCTCATAAAAAGAAATAAGATTTGTCTGACAACTTCTGTCTTTCATGAATCTATGCTGTCTGTTGCTTAAAATATTTTTTAGAGCAAGAACTCATCTATGTGGTCTTTCTCCAGTATCTTCTCAACTACAGTAGTTAAACTAACAGGTCTATAGTTACTTGGTAAAAACTTTGATCGCTTTTTAAATATAGGCACCACATTGGCCTTACGTCAATTCAGTGCTACTATCCCAGCCATTAGAGTCCCTAAAATAAAAAATCATGGCTTTAAAATTAAATTTTTTTTTATTATCTGAGGATGTATGTCATCTGGTCCATGTGCTTTATTTACCTTAATTCTGTCTAAATATTTCTGGACCATATATCAATTTTGAGCCATTGCGGATCATTTGGGGCTGTGTCAATACATCCCCATTATGAACATGTGTTCCTCCCTTCTCTTTTTTTATACACAGAGCTGAAAAGGGTATTTAATAAATGGGCCTTCTCTTTGTCCTCAATCATCCGCTCCAGATTATTTTGTAAAAGGCCTACATGCTCAGACCTGACCTTTTTCTATTAATATATTTGAAGAATTTTTGGGGGGTTTGTCGTACTGATAAGTCACTGCTCTGATTCAATAACCTTTATATGCAAATTTCAGCTTGAGCTGTTGCACAATGTAAACAGGGTTTTCTTTTGTTTGTTTGTTTTCTTTTTTTTGTTTTTTTTTTTACAAAAAAAAAAGGAGTAAAGGAAATCCTGGAAATTATTTGAGAGGCAGCCAATAGTTTCACCTGCCAAAAAATACAAAAATTTCATATACATTATTTTATTCGCCTGACTACAAAATATGTAGTTTTTCTTCTGTAGCACTGATCATAATTCATTTTATAGGTGCTGAAAATACATAGTAAAGTGACAGTACTGCATACTTATGTGCTTATACTTACTTATATATACTTATTTCACAGTGTTTATTTCTTTGGATTTATATGGTTATGTTACTGCTTTCTAAATGCCAAATGTTCTTAATATTTTGTACTTCAGCCTCATTAGAACATAATCTAACATGACTTGTGGATATATTGTTTGAAAAAATACCCTGTGGATGGTTAATTAAGGTATTGAAAACCAGCATCAACATACATTTTGAGCAGCGAGGATTTTTCTAAATGACTGTTTACTTATGTAAAATATTAATAAAGGATCTCTCACTCAAGCTCTGACACCAGGAAGCACATCGGTTTGAAATAATAATGCCATGTAAATATGAAACCTAATTTACCACACCTGTTCTTGCGCTAGTCAACAGTTGAATAAAAAGCTTTGTTAAATTAACATAAAATCTAATTTACGCTGTCAGTTGCTGAATGCTGTCCTATTGACTGCTGTATAATTAAAATCACTTTGCATCTCAGGGTCAATGACACCTGTTCTATTCTGCTGCTTGATGCCTTCTGAACCACTGCCAGAACCATACAATACATCTTAAATATGTAAGTTAAGACAGAAAGAAAATGATGCAGGTATATCTACCCCCAAATTATTAGACTGCACGCATAAAATATACTCAAAATAATTACTGCAATATATGCATAAATCTGTAGTGCATTAATTTTATGTTTTAAATAAACAGTGTTAATGCTATCCTGTATTAAATGTATTACAATGGAGTTGAAAGCAATCATAAGAACAACTAAAACCCTAGAGAAGAGCCCTTGGCAATTTATTTTAAGAGGTTGAAGGAATTGGTCAATGTTCTGACCCCAATAATGAGCACCCATCGCTGCTGAACTTCAGTGGTGGCAAGTGGGCATACTAGTATCTATCCACTCATGACAATGCTGTACCAGATGTGAGCAGTCATAGTGGATCAGTTTATTGTAGAAAATGTGAGTGATTGTAAGAAGTCATGGTCTATTTTATTGCCTGCTAAATTGTTATTAGTAAAGGGTTCTAGACATCTACATTTGCTTGTGTGATTGCTTCTCACTAATAGCACTACACCAGTTAAGTCATTATGAGCCAGGACAGCAGGAGTGCAGAGGTGTGAGTTGAGGCATGATTGCCAACTGCCACTGACCAGTGAGCTATGAAGTGTAGCCAGAGACTTTATTGCCAAAGTAAATATTAAAGCAGACTTTCCTATACCCTGCCCTGTCTTACATAGTTAGTCAGGTTGAAAAGAGACACCTAGTTCAACCAATGAAAAAAAAAAAAATATACCATATACACAATCCAAGACCCACAGTTAATGCAGAGAAAGGTGAAATTTTACCTATAGATGTTAGCACCCAGTTATATTATGTACATTAACCACTTGCCGACTGCCCGCCATTTGATGGTGGCAGTATGGCTCCCCTGCGCGTGTCATAGCTGTATGGCAGCCACTTTAAAGGGGTATAGGGGGTGTGCGCCACATCACGAGGAGCCGATGCATGTGCCTGGCGGCGGCGATGTCCGCTATGCTCCCGCAATCTCTCCTAAACACACGAATCCATATTCTGTCTGGGGAGAGGAGACAGATCGTGTGTTCCTGTCAGGTCAACTGAGACCAGGTGACAGATGCACTCCGTGGGAATCGGAAGTGCACCGCTAAGGTAGTGGACCTTAGGACTGACTGCTGCGGATTGTACCCAGGGAGATTCAGGATGCAGGTCTACTGGATCATTAACACAGATCCCAGTGGGAGCTAGAGCATATATTCCCCAGGGCAAGGAGTCTAAGAGCCAGCAGGTGTTCACCAGAGCCTCCAGTGGTGAGGATGGACTTCGCTGCAGTCTGGATCCAGGTTGTGGCCCCTAGGGTCTCACAGCTCACGCTCACGGTAGACTACAGGAGAAGGAAACACCAGGCTGGGACAACAAGGATAGTAAAGAGATAAGGCAGAGGTCAGGGCAACTAGCAGACAGGAACAACAGAGTACACACCAAAGGTTCAGGGTCACAGGCAATCAGGGATTGTCGGGGACACGCCAAAGGGTCAAGGTCACAAGCAGACAGGAATCCTTGAGAACACGACAAGGTCGGTAACAGAGACAAACATAGAGCACACGGCAAGCAGGAACCAGGAAGCCAAACACATAGTGAATACACAATGGTTGATCAGCACCGCTGGCATGCAGTGAACAGGTTAATATAGGGTTCCCTGATAGGGCCTGGGGTGGAGCCATGCTTAGAGGAGAGGTTATAAAAACCACCAGGTGGAAGTGGCTGGCCTCTTAGTCTGAACACATGAGGAGAGGTAAGCAGACCGAGGAAGATTACTGCATAACCATGACAGTTTCTAGTATATAGGAACAGCCATTGGTCTCCTCCCCCAGTCAGTCCCATCCCTCCACAGTTACAAAAGTAAGTCAGTTATTGTTGGGCATATAAATATTCCACATCCAATATTACAAAAAAACTAATAATAATAATTACACACTGACAGGGTTGCTTAAAATGATCAGGTTTTATTAATTTATGTAAAACCTTTACCCCAAAAGGTAAAAAAAAATGGTTGCTGTAACTGATTTTAAAGTATTAGGCTACTTTAACACTGAGGCATTTTGCTGGCGCTATAGTGCTAAAAATAGTGCCTGCAAAGTGCCCTGAAAGAGCCACTCAATTCACCTCAATGTGAAAGCCAGAGGGCTTTCACACTGGAGCGGCGCGCTTGCAGGACGGTCAAAAAAGTTCTGCAAGCCGCATCTTTACAGCGCTATAGGAGCGGTGTATTTCACTGCTCCTAAAGCGCCCCTTCCCATTGAAAACAATGGGGCAGCGCTGAAAACCCGCTGGCAAAGTGCCACTGCAGCGGTGCTTTGCGGGCAGTTTTAACCCTTTTTTGGCCGCTAGCGGGGTTAAAACTGCCCCACTATTGGCCGAATGTCGCCACTAAAACAACAGTAAAGTGGCGCTAAATATAGCGCCTTTTTACCGCCGGCACCTGTCCACCCCAGTGTGAAAGTAGCCTTAGTATTAAGAGTTTGCCTTCAATTTGTTCGTGTATTTTAATCTGCTAGTACTTTTAAACACTCCCCTTCCTACAGACTGAAAATGCTGCTGTCCAAATCTGCCCCTGTGCTTCTTCATCCAGAGCAATGTCGGTATACTACAAGAGATGTGTTACTGGCCAGATCACCGGGTAGAAACAGAGGAAAAAAGTCTAATAATGCCATAATATTTAATGATTGGTAATCTGACTCCGATTGTTGTGAAGCGATCTATCCCTTGTGATACCTCTATGCCTGGCCTGTATAAGCAGATATAATCACTGAGGACAATCCTCATCAGTTAGCTGGAACTCACCAATAACGATTTCCATCCACAAGGAACGCTTTTATCACAGGACTTTGATAAAGTGCTGAAGTGTGAAACATGTAGTAACGGCTTCCCTGAGCCTACGATGTTCCACTGCTGATTACTGACGAGTTCCCGTTGTTTCCGGCTTCCCTTTGTTTCCGTGGTAACGCTGATGTCACCCAGTGCGTCTGGCTCCTAGTCTGCCTGCTTGGCTCTTTTGGCTTCCTTCCCCCTTGCGGTTGTCTCTGTCTAGCCTTCACACAGCTCAGCTCAGCTACATAGCATCCTCATAGGAGCGTCATCCCACGTCCTATGGTAGGGCTTGCTGTGCCCATCTGAGGGTCCTCCTTACCGTGCCTGAACGTGTGTTTGTAGGCTGAGCGCTTTCATCTGGCAGCTACAAGATTTGAGACACCATCCTCCCCCCTGTCATACTGGGATTTTCATACCATCTATTTAGAGTTGTGACAGCCCTCTCCATGGTCCAGCCTGAAGCTGATTGGTTGATGTTAACCCCCTCTCATCCGGACTCAGCAGTGGTATTGTTTATTATTTATACCAGTATCTTATTTTGCTATAAGCTTTTATGACTGTTCTGCAACCATCTACAAGTATTTATACTACTATTGACTGTCGCTGCAACTTTTTATATTTGACTCTTAGTGCAATAACTTCATCATGTTACTTATCTAAAGACTAATACGTTTTCATGCGATTTCCTTCGTGCACCGCTTTTTGTTTTCTGTATCCCGATATCCATTTTCCCAGTGGTTGGTAGCAGCACCGGAAACTTAGTTTACTTTATATTTTACAGGTTGTACATGCCAATGCACATGACTAATAGTTTGTAGCGCTAATAGGAACTGTATATATGTTTGAATCTGGATAGAGGCTGTTCACGATTATTTGGGAGTTTAACCCTTGCGGTACAAAGAGGTAATGGTGTAGCCCAGCTGTTAGACTCATCCTGGATGAACTCTTTGTCCATTATTTTGATGAACTCTCTGTCTTTGACTGACAAGGAAATTTTGTTGTCATCGCTTGTAGTACAAAACACTGTGGTACATAGGTTGTCATCACAAAGGTTAGGAGTGACATCTGGTACTTGGATGATGTCAAGAGTCTTCTCTTTTACTTCGTAATGGCGAGGGCACTGTTTGAAGTGGGATGCACGTCCGTTTCCTAACATGTACGTTTTGAAGGAGTGGATCTCGGCTGACGTATGCATTCTATCCAAGCATACGCTGCCCACGATTACCCAGCCTAGATCAAGTTTTTGTGCGTAAGGGGCATCATGTGGTCCATTGCGCTGCTTGTGTACTTTGTGTACTCTGAGAATGTCTCTTCCTAGCAAGATCAATATTTCAGCATTCATGTCCATTGCAGGAATTTCATTAATAAGGTGCCTCAAGTGAGGATGGTGATATGCAGCCTCTGGAGTAGGAATTTCTTCCCTTTCGTCTGGTATCTGGTCACACTCGACTAATGTTGGTAAGGGTATGCCCTCTTCCTTATTGATATGAGAGGCCATGAACCCATTGGCCCTTCTGCCGAAGGTCTCTTCATGACCAGAACAGGTTCTGAGAGTATACGGTGATGCGTGTCCCTCTATACCAAAGATCTCAAAGAATTTAGGTTTAACCGGTGATCTGTTGCTCTGCTCATCTATTATAGCATACATTCTAATAGCTTCCTCGGGTCGACCCTTTGGTTATATCTTGACTAGACATATCTTAGCACAGCTATTGTGATCTAAGCATTCCCCACAGACATCTGTGCATGAAGAAGAAACATTAGCTGTGGTGGGAGCATGACCTTGTTGCTCCCTGCCATGAGTTGAGACAGGGCTAGAGGTAGGAGGCTGCTGTGAATTGCTGAGGGTGGGCCCGGATGCATAGCTGTAACATGTCTGTCACTACTGCATTCTGTGCACTTGAGCAAAATGTCCATAACAAGCACAGCACCTGTAGCATATTACAAGTTTCTGAAGAATTTCCCTGCGCTCTTTGCCCTAAGCCCACATTATTTCTTTAGGGGGTGAGGCTTCTTGTGAATAGAGCACTGACAATTAGGGTCTTTATCTCTGTCACCCGAATCGCTCTGGTGAGCGGGAGAGAATACGAGTGTTGAGATGTCTGTCCTTTTAACAGATATTGCTCCACGTTTAGCTGCTCTACGTAAGTCTCTACGTTTAGCTGCTATGTTATCATACCTTGATGAAGATGAAGCAGGCAAGTTGGTTTCAATGAAGTTGAAGCTGGGATCGTTTCTCATCCAGGCTTGATCACGGATGAACCTGCAAAAATATGAGAATGGAGGAAAAGATACATTATAGCCTCTTTTGTATCTTGAGCCCTGTTGTGCCCATTTCTCTTGCAGGCCGTATGGCAGTTTAGACACCACTGGATTGACACCATGAGCAGTGTCCAGGAAGCTTAGTCCAGATAGACGTGGGTCTGTCTTTGCCAACTCCAGCTCCATGAGAAGATCACTCAGATCTTGGAGCTTGCAATAGTCTCTGTTCCCTATTTTTGGGAAGTTTTGCAGTCTCTTGAATAGAGCGCTCTTTATTGCTTTAGAGCTACCATAGGCTTGCTCGAGTCTTGCCCATGCAACAACAAGACCTGCATCTGGGTGGTTGACATGCACTGTTCTCAGTTTTTTAACACGATCTGCAGATTCTGGCCCTAGCCACTTTATGAGCAAATCAAGTTCCTCCTTGGTATTAAAGTGGAGGTCCACCCTAAAGTGGAACTTCCGCTCATTGGAACCCTCCCCCCCTCCGGCGCCACAATTGGCACCTTTCAGGGGGAGGGGGGTGCAGGTACCTGTACAGTACAGGTATCTGCACCCACTTCCGGCGTAGATTCTGCAGAAGGTACGCCCCTTTCCGCAGAATCTATGCCCCTTTCCGAAGGTCCCCCGCTGCCTGCTGGGAAACACACGGATCCCAGAGACAGCGGGGACCATCCTTATTGCGCAGCGCGACTCGCGCATTCGCAGTAGGTAACCGGGAAATGAAGCCGAAAGGCTCCACTTCCTGATTCCCATACCCAAGATGGCGGTGGCAGCACCCGAGAGACGATCGAGAGATCGGCTTCGGGTGCCGACATCGTGGGCGTGCTGGGCGGGTAAGTGTCATTATTTTAAAAGTCAGCAGCTGCAGTATTTGTAGCTGCTGGCTTTTAAGAAAAAAAAAAATGGCGGACTCCCGCTTTAAGGTTGAGATCAGCAATAGCAGCTTTAAATGTTGATCTTTAGGCCCTGTAGCTCTCCCGACAGTCATCAAACCTTGAGAGGGTAGTGTTAATGAGCTCACGGCATACCATATCTGACAAAGTCATTCAAGTCTGGTCTCTCACTCTTCGTGCCAAAGTAACTTGTGGAACCCCTCGGGTGTGAAAGAAGCAGGGTGAGGTTTGCCAGGATTAAAATATGTTGCAAGAGCGTTTAACAGTGGTGTAGTCCCCAAGGTTTGTGCTGGCTGTGGCTTGTCACTGGAAGTCACCTTGTTGTCAGCAAGGGGTGATGCAGTTTGCTGCATAGATGCACTTGTGTTGTAGACTTGAAGAGGCTCAGGCATTTGGAGCTGAGAGGTCTCTGTGTTGAGAGTCAGAACAGTGTTGTTAGTAAGACATACAGGAGATACCTCTGTATCGTTGCAAGTATTATGCTTTAGTACATATTCACTGGTGAGTTAAACTGGGTCTTGCAGTTCTGCTGGGATGGACCAGTCTGAGTTAGTACTTTCAGCCATTGCTTGTTCGAGAACTCTCAACCTTGCTAGGGCAGCTGCTTCTTCCTTATTCATTTGCAGAATCTTTAATTGGGTATCTGCCTCTGCTTGTTGAGCTTTCATCTTTGCCTTTTGTGTTTCTATTTCTGCTTCCCTTCTGGTAAAGGAGCTTCGCACTTTATTTGCTTCCAGACTTGCACGGGCCTCTATTAGCTTGTCGCTTAATGTTTAACTTCTGGAGCGAGAGGATCAAGAAGCACGTGCCATGTGCTTGGTTGATGTGGATCTGTGAGAATTGGTCTCCTGCAGGTGAGCAATGCGGAGTTCTGCTTTACACTGGGCATTTTTCACGAAGAGATCCCTTTGTTGGTTTAGTGCATCAGCCCTGGTCAGTTCTGCTGAAGAGTCATCTATATTACAGTCCTGCAAGAAAGCTGTGTATTTTGCAAACAGTACATTTGGGTCTTACACTGTGCTCCGCAATATCTGCAGAGTCTGCTCCCTGTACATCTGTGGGTTCAGAGGCATGATGAATCTGCGTTGGTTCACAGAAGGGTGCTCAGAGTCTTGTCTAGACATGTTTCACATTTTTGCAAGAAATGGTACTGTCTCTGTAAGAAGATGAACAGCAGCTTAGACATATGGGGTAACAAAGTTCAATGTAGAGAAACTGTTTTTAACATTCACAAGAGGTGCAGTAAACTCGTGCGACCATGTGCTTCACAAGATGGCGGATTGCAATAAGCTTGATTGCAGATCAGGCGCACACATATACATGGCAGGCTGTGGGAATTCCATACATCTTTTGACTATTCTGATTCTGATTGTTTTAAGCGATCTATCCCTTGTGAGACCTCAATGCCTGGCCTGTGTAGGCAGATAGAATCACTGAGGACAATCCTCATCAGATAGCTTGAACTCACCAATACCGATTTCCATCCACAAGATGCTTTTATTCTGAACATCAGATTACAGCAGATGACAGGATACAAACAGATGAACAGGTTGTGATATTGTGTGGTCAAAACATCATATTGTCTGTAGCTTACAATGTAGAATACATGTGCCCTGCTACATTAGGCTAGTTACTCCATTGATGACACAGGAAATAGGAAACACAGGAAGAAGGGTGGAGCATTACATGCAAGGGAAGTATGTCATAGCATAAGGGGAAAAAACTTCAGAACACAAGTGCATTACTTCAAAGGGTCACTAGATGCCAGCAAGTGAACTAAATATAAATGGCCATAGAAAAATGGTTAGGAAACTATATATATATATATATATATATATATATATATATATATATATATATATATATATATAAATTCTATGCCCCGTTGGGGCAGCACAGGTAAGCTACAATATATTACATTTTTGGGTTTGGTTTTTATCTTGCTTTAACAGACCAAGGGACCAAATAATAGATGTTTATTGTAGGGGTTACATACACTTTAAATTATCTGCATATAGATTAGGCTTTACATTTATAATGCAGATTTGTTTCAGAATTGTAAATGGTAAAAAACAAAAAGGCAATGCATCCTGTTATTTACACCAGCCTGTCACTTTTAAACAACATTTCTTCATTTGATGTAATGCATCCTGATAGCTAAAGCATTAAGTTAATATTTTCTGCTGAACAAGCTTACATTTATTGGGGAATTACCTGATTACAGGGCAAAGCCATAACACCAGAGCCAGCGCCAGCAATCAGTAAATGGAAGATACATAGACGTGATTCTCGGTTCGCTTTGCTGTCTTTTTTTGATCTTTGACATCTTGCACTTTGCTTTTCTCGCTAAAGTTTCCCAAATCATTCCTTAGCAATATAAGTTCATTTTATTTTATTTTTGCAGTCCAACACTACGTGCAAAAAAAATGAATGTACTTGACATTTCGATTGTTTTTTTGTTCCACTGTTACAAATTGTATTGTCCATGACAAAGTAATTGTTGCAGGCTGACTGCATCAAATGGCAATCCGAGTAGCACATACCTGTATCGTTATTGGTCAAACAATACACAAGAGAACAAATGCATTGGTTTAAGTTCTCAATGGGGGATTTTACAGACAAGTGAAAAAGTAAGCAACTAACCATTTCACAACCTTGGGTCATTTTAAAATATCCTGGACTTGAGATGCTTAAAACAAGCTCATGTATTTTTTTTCAGCCAATAAACAGCCATTCAATCACTTTTATGGAAGTGAGGAGGGCTGATCCCCCCACCCCTCCACTGCTGCTTCCCGATGAGCCCATGGTTCAAGTTGAACATAAGTGTTCATTTGTTCTAAAAAAACGAACATATGGGGCTTTCGTGGGAAATTTGAGTGCCACAGAACGCCCCATAATGCACTGCGAGATCGCAGTGTATTGCTGTATGATGATTGGCCAAAGCATGCACCTGGCCTGCATACTTTGGCCAATCACAGCGTGCTCTGCTGAGAGGCCAATCAAGGTTCAGGGGGACTAAGTCCATGCCCCACACTATATAAGGCTGCTTACACGGTGGCCATGTATAGTGTGTGGATGGAGATAGTTTGAGCTAGATTAGGCAGGTTAGTTAGTGGCATATATATATACACTCTGCATTTAGTGTAGACTAGATATTCAGTGCCTCCGTCAGTGCAGGCAGTGTATTTGATATATATGTACAGCCTAGTGTATATATATATATATATATATATATATATATATATATATATACTCTGCATTTAGTGTAGCCTATATATTCAGTGCAGACTCTATATTCAGTCAATGCAGGCAGTGTAGTTTATATAATACAGTGTATTGAAGTGATTAAAGTGGAACGCCACCCTAACACTTATCCCATTATAAAAAATAAATAAAAGTCAGCAGCTACAAATACTGCAGCTACTGAATTTCAATAAATCGGGCACTTACCTGTCCCAGGGTCCAGCGATGCGGTGGATCGAGGCCTTGCTCGTCCCACCCTCCGTTCGGCGGCGCTAGCATTGCAACTGTGGGCACCCGGCTGTGGCTTCACAGCCGGGACCCTACTGCGCATGCGCGAGCAGCGTCGCGTGCCGTGATTGGCCGCGCAATCATCTGGGACCTGTCACGTGTCCCAGATGATTGACAAGAGGGAGGGGGCAGAGCTGAGCCCTTCCTGTGCCGAGAGGAAGTGACGTCAAAAGCCCAGACACTGAAGGAGGCAGACTACGACCCCTTAGCAACAGCCATTTAGAGGTGAGTGAAAAAAAAAATCCAGATTTTATTTTTATTTATTTTAGGCACAATAATGCATTTTTTTTTCGGTGGAACACCAATTTAAATTCTCCCCTGCAATCATTAATGTGATCTAAGTTCAGCCTTGTGCCTCAAATTGAAAAAAATCCCAGTTTTTCTACCTTTATTTTACAGCATCCAGTGTCGTCACATGACTACAATTCTACTCCTTTCTGAGACTAAAATCAGCCAGTGAGTATTACTAAAAGCTAATGACATCACTTCCTGGGAGGGACACTTCCTGTGTGGCCAGTGGGCATATACAGTGAGAGAGGAGCTGATCATTGGTTCCCGCCCAGTGTTCTCTCATTGTACATCCTAATTCATGAGAAAATTAAGAAATAAAAAGCCCCATCCACACAGGACACGGGGGGAGATTCAGCGCACACATACAGTATAGCTGTGCACAGTAGAAGGTGCTGGACAAACGGGGGACTGTCAGTGTAGCTGGAAGTGCTCTGAGGTCTCAGCTCACAAATCTACCATGATCATTGTACAGGCAACCACACTAAGGCCTCTTTCACACGGACTGTCCGTTCAGGTCCGCCTGTCAGTTTTTTAGGCGGACCTGAATGGACACTCCATAGAGGTCTATGGAGGGACGGATGTCAGCGGTGATATGTCCACTGACATCCGATCTGCTCCAATCCGAAAAAGTGTGACAGAGGAAAAACGTATTTTTCCATCCGTCTGCAGATGGGATCGGGTGACGACGGACTCTCTTCATCCGATCCCCCATAGGGGAGAGCGGCGCTCTTACAGGTCTGTCCCTGCACGGATCGATGGAGCTATCCCCCGCTGAGCAGAGCGGGCTCCATACATGGACACGTCTGTCTATAGGAGCCCTAAGACTCTGTTTCCACCACTGCAACGTGTCATGCGACTTTGGACACATAAAGTTGCATGACAAGTTACAGCCCATTGATTTAAACGGCACCCATTCACATCTATGCGATTTTCAAAATCAGCGATTTTTTTAAAAGGTAACTGCAATGCTTTGATGTGTCTTTGATCCAGTTAGTGTAAAATTGGATCAAAGCTGCACTCAAAGTCACATCAAAGTTGCACTCTAAATCGTGACTTGTCATGCGACTAGTTGCATGACAAGTTACAGCCCATTGTTTTTAATGGTACCCGTTCCCATCTATGCGACTTTGAAAAGGTACCTGCAATTCTTTAAAGAAACTTTGATCCAGAGAGCTTAAACTTGGATCAAAGCTACACTAAAAGTCACATCAAAGTCGCACTCTAAATCATGCAACTTTGGGGTTGCAATAGTGGAAACGTAGACTAAGGCTCAGTTTCCACTAGTATGAATTGTCATGTGACTTTGGACAAATGCCAAATGCTCCGGGGCTGAAGTGGTTAATTGATAGCTCTGTTTCCCCACCATTGCTATTTAACAGGTTCCATTTTATATCAAACTAATAATAGCCTCGGTCTTATATTCTTAATATAATGAACATTTTCTAAAAACCATTAGAGACCTTGTGACGATCTTACACTGATTAATATGTTGACATATATAAGGTCTTTCAATGTGGGAAGAAAAATAATGACATTCTCTGCATTCATTGATCTGTCATGAATATAAGTTGAAATCAATACACACAGCAATACACGCAAGGTCGGGCTCCAAAATTTAGGTTGTTTCATTCTAAGAAATATTGTCATATTTCTTCATTTAAAGTTTGTATCAGTAAAGTTTCCATTTTTTTTAAAATCAGAATCTAATAATGAAATATTTCTTGAAGAACATATTACCTAATTCAATTTCACACAATGCAAAAGAAAAACGGAGAGAAGAAAGACCTTAAAACCTAATTCTATGTTCTAATGAACTTTAAATATTTTGTATGGACCAAGCTAGTCCAAACAAGGTATCTCCTTCACTAACTCATGCAGCGGCTGTTAGCGATGCATGAACTATATGTAGCGCTGTGTTCCAGCAGTGGCATGGGTACTTTCCATTCTTCTCCTAGAACAAAATCAAGTTGGGCTGAGCACAGAGTTGGAGGAGGCTGAGAGCAATAGAAATTTCTTTTTCAAGCTAAGAATACTGTGACAGAATGCTGGCACTCCACTTAGGTGCAAACAGAGCGTCCTGCCCTAAAAAACATTTCAGCAGACCAAGAGCTAATACCAAGGATTGAATGTTTTTTGAACAGAAATATAGTCTTTTTATACACTTGTATAGTAGGTCACTCATCATATGAACAAAAAAAAAACATCACACAATGGTTTAGATAATGAGGTAGAGCTGACATAAGGCTAATCCCATCATAGATACCTCCAAGAATTAGCCAAATTAGTCAACAGACAAAAACAATAGGTGACTCAGTGCCCACTCAGACAATGTTGTGTATAATCAGAGACCCCACACCAGGTCAGACTGTCTGGCACAAGCTCACAAAGTACATTACACATTATCATAAATATAAACACATAACATCTTAATAAACAGATGATATCAGGAGACCTCCAGAATCAATTGATTTGAGCTGATCATATTAACATATTTTCTGAAGCAGTCATTGCTTGTTTTGGGCATAGGAGCCCTAAATATGTATCTGGGTTTCCCAGTTCCCAAAGTCTGTGTGTTTTGGGGAGACATGGACTTGAATCAGAAAATAGACCACTCCAAGGGCCCCCCAAGCACACACCTCCCAAAGAGTAGTGTTACCTTAAAAGCCAGGGCCCAAGGTCCATGGCAAGAGGCTACCCTGCCTCTGTCCTGGTTGGGTCTGTCACAAATACATACTTGATTTTTTTTTTTTTTAACCAGAGTTTATTGTCCTAAGGTAAAACTGTGCAGCAAGTCATGATCACATACACATGTGTTTTGCATCATGTATCCCCAATTCCCAGACATGAATTAGAGGTGTAGACATGGATACCAGTATAGCTGAACAAGAGCTTTCAGACCACTGTTTATGCTGGTAAAAAGTATTTTATTAACCCTTTCATGACTAAGCCTATTTTTGGAATTTGGTGTTTACAAGTTAAAATCCATATTTTTTGCTAGAAAATTACTTGGAACCCCCAAACATTATATATATTTTTTTAGCAGAGACTCTAGAGAATAAAACGGCGATTTTTGCAATATTTTATGTCACACAGTATTTGCGCAGTGGTGTTTTAAACGCAACTTTTTGGGAAAAGGGACACTTTCATGAATAAAAAAAAAAAACAGTAAAATTAGCCCAATTTTTTTGCGTAATGTGAAAGATAATGTTACGCCGAGTAAATAGATACCAAACATGTCACACTTTATAATTGCGCGCACTTGTAGATTGATGACAAAGTACGGTACCTAAAAATCTCAATAGGTGACGCTTTAAATTTTTTTTACGGTTACCAGGTTAGCGTTACAGAGGAGGTCTAGTGCTAGAATTATTGCTCTCGCTCTGACGATCGCGGCGATACCTCACATGTGTAATTTGAACACCGTTTACATACGCGGGCGCGACTTCCGTATGCGTTTTCTTTGCTTCGCGAGCTCGCGGGGACGGGGGGCGCTTTAAAAAAAAATTTTTATTTTTTTTTATTTATTTTAAAATTACTAAATTGTTTAAAAAAAAATAAAAAAATTGATCACTTTTATTGCTGTCACAAGGAATGTAAACATCCCTTGTGACAGTAATAGGTGGTGACAGGTCCTCTTTATGGAGGGATCGGGGGTCTAAAAGACCCCCCACCCCTCCTTTACACTTCAATGTATTCAGATCGCCGAAAACGGCGATTCTGAATACCGGATTTTTTTTTTTAAACCGGCGCCATTGGCAGCCGAGTAAACGGGAAGGGACGTCATGACGTCGCTTCCGTGTTTACGATGAGGAGACTGGAACGAAGCCGATTACGGCTTCGTTCCAGTTCCTCCGCAGCAGCCGGAGGCGTCGGATCTCTGATCGGTGCTCCCGATCGAGCGGGAGCACCGGTAACAGCGGCGAGAGGCGGCGGGAGGGGGGGACATCCCCTCCCGCTCCTCCGGCATAACAGCCGAGCGGCTTTTAGCCGCATCGGTTGTTATGCCTGGATAGCCAATCGCCTGCTGCAAAAAACGGTACCGGGATGATGCCTGCAGGTGCGGGCATCATCCCGGTATAACCCCCGGAAGCCGAGTACACATATCTGCGTACGCTCGGCGGGAAAGGGTTATATGACAACAAAACAATATACAGTTCATAGTTTATTGATATTTGACTTTTCTAACCCCAACAGAGACAGTGACGTAAGGGTCATAGGTAGAGCTACACATATAGTGGGGGACAGGGATATCAAACACTCCCAGAAATGTCTAAAGCCCCATACACACTATCAGATTTTCTGCTGATTTTTTCCTTCAGGTTTACCAAAACCATGTAGTAGAGGGCCTGCCTGATTGCATACAAATTGAAACTCCTAAGGTTTGACCTAATATTATATGGTTTTGGTAAGTCTGAAGGAAAAACTCAGCAGAAAAACTGATAGTGTGTATGGGGCTTTACAGAGGCTGCAGTGTTATAATGGAGGAAAAGTAGGAGTCAAGGTGCATAAGAGAGGTGAATATATTACCTCTTCTGTTGCAGTGAACTGTCAATTAAGATTCTTATAAAAGACTGAAAATGTTGCTTTAGGGTGGCTTTCAATGAGAGAGCAATGAGCTTATGTATCTGCCAAGGCCTATAAATGCTCCTTTCAATTATCCTGTACCTGTTCTTATGCCAAAAATTCTATTAACCTCATTATTTAGTTTTTTTTTCCATAGAATACAAAAGAGAGTGAAAAAATGTAAAATACAAATTTTAAATAACAGTATACAAATACCATTCAAATAAACAATAAAAACAAAAGATATAGCTACACACACAGGGCCATCTTTTACCAGTAAGTAGATGCACAGATGCTGCATGCATCCCCATGTCAGCATCCTAGTTTAGTCTATTGGGAGACACCGCTATACAGGTGGAGGTCCCCGAACGCATACAGGGTGAGTTTTGAGACCAACACCCACATGCTCCCACATTTCATATAGGGGCACAGCAGCTGTGTTCATGCAGCCACATGTCCCAATAGACTAAAATGGGATGCGGGCACAGGGATGCAAGCAGTACTTATGCATCCCCGTGTCGGCAAAAGACAGCCCTGCACAGAGCACAAAGCAAATTGCCCCATGTGGACAGGGCCTTAATGAAAAAAAACAAATTACCGTGAATACAGTGTAGCACCCTCTAGTGTGCTACTAGTGTGAGTGCAGGATATTTATGTCTGTGCTCATGCTTATACCTATGAGTCTTTAATTGGGCCATGGGTTTACTTTAGGCCAGGGCTGGGTAACTCATACAGACAACTCTCTAGTGCTTCCCCCTGGTTCTGGAAAGTAGGAGAAAGTTCTGGTGGCTGGAGGGCGGAGGGTTGTTCTGCATACTTAGGGGAGTTTTGGCCACTCCCCGGGCAGTGGGCCTGACATGAGGCTAAGCCAACCCTTAAATATAAATGAGACATGCTGGTAGGAGAGTCGAGTGGAAGATGGAGATGAAGTGCTGAGGTGACTGTCGGTGGCCCTTCAGGTGAACCTCCTAGTCTGGAAGGGCGGATTGCTCTGCCTCAGGTTGGGGCTCAGGTGCTGGCCTGGGAGGATCCTGAGAACAGGAAAGGTTTGAAAGGAGTCTTCCCTGAGAGGCAGCAGGAGCAAGGGGGACAGTGTGAGTACTACAGAACGGTTCAGGGACCTATAAGGGGAAAGACTGCCACATGTAGCCAGAGAGACTGGAAGATAGCAGTGTGCTTAACCTCTTCCTGCCCATGCTATAGTCGAAAGATGGTTACAGCGAGGGCTTAGTTTGCAAGGAGGGCATGTATGGATGCCCTGCTGTGCGCAGGCGGCGCGCTCTGTGATCGTCAAGTCCTTCATACTCAGCTGATCACAGATCGGGGTAAAGGGCCAATCACAGCAGCCCTTTACCACATGATCAGCTGTGTACAATGACATGAATGATCACAGGATATAAACACAAGCTGTTTATCAGCTTGTCTTTCCTCGTGCTGACAGCGTGAGGAGAGAAGAAGTGAGCCGATTTGTGTTAAAGGGACATCTACACTGATAATCAGGGCACTGATTTGCAGTGTCCTGATTATCAGTTCAGTTCCACCTGTGCCCAACAGTGATGCCAATCAGTGCTCATCAGTGCCCACCAGTGCTGCCAATCAGTACCCATCAGTGCCTCCTCATCCATGTCACCTATTAGTGCTGCCTATCAGTGCTACCTACCAGTGCCTCTCAGTGCTATCTATCAGTGCCCATTAGTGCCACCTACCAGTGCCGCCTATCGGTACTGCCTCTCAGTGCCACCTCTCAGTTCCACCTATCATTGCCCATCAGTGCCTACCAGTGCCACCTAATAGTGCCGCCTATCAGAGCCCATCAGTGCCACCTATCAGTGATCATTAGTGCCACCTATCAGTGCAGCCTCATCAGTGCTTCTTCAGTGCCCACCAGTGCAGCCTCATTAGCGCACATCAGTGAAGGAGGGAAGTTACCTGTTTGCAAAATTTTAAACAAATAATGAAAATATATATATATTTTTTAATTTGTTTAGCAAAGAAGAAAAAAACCCAGTGGTGATAAAATACTAAGAAAAGAAAGCACTATTTGTGTGAAAAAAAATGATAAAAATGTAATATGGGTACAATGTTGCATTTACAATTGTCATTCAAAGTGTAACCCAGTAGGCAAGTGGTTAAATCTTCTTTAACCTTGCCCTGGGAGACCTCCAGAAAGTCAGTCGGGTAGACAGGTGAAGAAGCAGCCAGGTGGGCTGGTGGAGAAGCAGCCAGGTAGGCTGCCATTTCCTGTGGTTGGTAGAATTGGGATCAGTGTCTACAAGGGAGTTGGAGGTTCCCCAGAATGCAGTTTGCAACACGTTGTGCTACTTTTTAAAGGGGCTGAGAGCTCCTAGTCCTCAAGGGGCTTTTGATTTTCTAATAGAGACTGTTCACTACCAAAGTATCAGAGTTGTACAGACTAAGGAAGGTGAATAAATCAGAGTTGTACATACTAATGCCGCGTACATACGAGTGGACTTCTCGTCGGACTGAACTCCAAAGGACTTTTCAACTCAGTTCTGCCAAAACAGACTTGCCTACACACGATCACACCAAAGTCCGATCGTTTAGAATGTGATGAAGTACAATGGGACTAGAAAAAGGAAGTTCAATAGCCAGTAGCCAATAGCTGCCCTTGCGTCGTTTTTGGTCCATTGGAACAGCATACAGAAGAACGGTTTTCTCTACATCAACTGGTTTTCTCGACATCATCGGAATGTCTGACAGAATGATTCCGTCTGACCTTTTCTGCCGGAAAGTCCAGTCATGTGTACAGGGCATAAGGAAGAGGAATCAATTGGTGCTGTACAGAGTAAAGGAGAAGAATCGATCAGAGCCGTATATAGGGAGGAAGTTGTCCCTTGTTTTGTTGCTATCAAGTTGGGCATCCCATAGTTCCTATTCCTCATCCAAGTTATTCCCCTAATAAAACATATAAAACATAAAAACAAAGCTCAAAGACGGTTCCTTATGTCTGGATAAAAGCTGCAAATATTACTTGCCTGGCTGTGTAGGAGTGGGGATCCTTGTCATCTGCCACTCCTTCGGCAGTAGCGCTACAACAATAAAAAAAACATTTGCTGTAAAGAAAAAAAGGAGAAAATTTCACTTAAGCATCTAAATGATCAAAATTAAGAGTTTCTCCTTTTATAAAATTTGCCAATGGCGAGATTGGTAATTGTGTGGTGAAATCATTGTAGGCAATGCACTCATCCCCGGAGTCCAGCTCAGCTATACCATCCTGCCCTGGCAATTAACCACTTCCCGACCAGCGCACGACGATGTACGTCGACAGAATGGCACGGGCAGGCATATTGGCGTACAGGTACGTCCAATATTCGATGCCGCCCTGCCATCGGGAGCGCGCCACCGGCGGCGCGCTCCCGCGCTGGTCGGGACCCCCATGAGTCCGGTCGCGGGACCCGCGGACTCGATCGCCGCGGGCATCCCCGCGATCGTCTCACGGAGCGGCTGAATGGAGGAAATGCTGTGTAAACAACATTTTTCCATTCTGCCTAGCAACTAGTGACGCTGATCTCTGCTCCATGTGATTGGAGCAGAGATCAGTGTACACTAAATGAAAGCCCAACCCCCCCACAGTTAGTAACACACCCCTAGGAACACTTAACCCCTACACTGCCACCCACTGGTTAACCCTTTCACTGCCAGTGTCATTTACACAGGAATCACTGCATTTATATAGCAGTGATTACTGTATAAATGACAATGGTCCCAAAAATGTGTCAAAAATGTCCGATGGGTCCCCGACAATGTCGCAGTCACAATAAAAATCGCAGATCGCCGCCATTACTAGTAAAAAAAAAAATAATAAAAAACTATTAATAAAAATGTGTTTTTTTTAAAAATTTTCAAAATTTTAGCACCCCGCAGGGGTGATCAAATACCACCAAAAGAAAGCTCTATTTGTGGGAAAAAAAGGACGTCAATTTTGTTTGGGAGCCACGTCACACGACCGCGCAATTGTCAGTTAAAGCGACGCAGTGCCGAATCACAAAAAGTGGTCTGGTCTTTGACCAGCAAATTGGTCCGGTCTGAAAGTGGTTAAAGAAAAACTAAAAGCTGAAAATAAGAAATAGAGGCATAGCGGGCCCTTTATTGCAGAAGTGGCATGCAATAAAATATACTTACCTGCCTGTTCACAATCTTCTGTAGAATGTACACCAGCACTTGGGAGAAGATGTTGGCACTTGCAAGGAACCTCGTAGGCATTGCACCATTGGAGTTTAAATGAGTATAGTTGCATTTAGTTCCACTTTAAAAGGGGTCTTATTTTACTTTGACTTTTTCTTCTGCATTTTGTACACTGCACAGAAAAACAATGCTCTGATGATAGGCTACAAGAAAATGGTGCCCGGATCCACCCAGGATTGGTCGACAGTAAAGCAAAAATAGTAAAAGAGAATCAGAATTGGCTTCAGCTCATTCCCCACCCTTAGAAGAACCCCCATAATGCATTTTACACATGATTATGATTAAAATGGTTGTAAAGGTAGAAGATGTTTTACCTTAATGCATTGCCTGAAAAAACCTTCTGTGTTCAGCTCTCCCTGCCCCCACCCTAAATACTTACCTGAGCCCGATCTCGATCCAGTGTTGTTCTTGAGAGCCGCGGCTCTCTCTGCTCTCCCTTTCCTTACTGGACATGGAGGCAGCAATAGGAGCCATTGGCTCCTGCTACAGTCAATTACTGCCTGTGTGGAGAGAGCAGGGGGAAGGGTTGAGGCTGGCTCTGTGTGTTTATGGACACACAGAGCGCAGCTCAAGATCGGACCCACACAAGTGCCCAGATAAGAATGGGCTTGCTGTGGAGGCACTCAACAGGATGGGAGGAGCCAGGAGCCCAGAAGAGGGACCCCATTAGAGGAGGATCCTGGCTACTCTGTGCAAAACCATTCACAGAGCAGGTAAGCATGACTTGTTTGTTTGTTTTGTTTTTTTAATTACATTTCAAGTACCACATGAGCAAAATGCATTGGAGGGGGTTCTGCTATGGGTGGAAAACCAAGCTGAAGCCAATTCTCATCATCTTTTACTATTTTAGCTTTAGCTGAGCCTAACAAACCCTACATCCCAATCAGCACCAGCATACAGTGTCACAGGCCACAAGACTCATCTCCGGAGCATTAGAATGGTATTGTTTTTACTTTAACCCACTCTGATGCCAGGGACCTAAGCTGGCCATACACCAGTGGAGTTTTGTTAAAAAAGTTTTTGTTTTCTGAACATTTATTAAATTTTTCTAATGGTTTCTGGGGTCAAAACGGTGTGTTTTTTTTTTTTTTTTGTTCTTTTTACGTAGTTCTGAGTTTTAGGAGTGGAATGGAACGTTTTTCTTGAGCAAATGAAATTTTAACTGTGAATGTGGTTTTTGTTTGGCAAAAACTGTATATATACAGGGATATGCAATTAGCGGACCTCCAGCTGTTGCAAAACTACAAGTCCCATCATGCCCCTGCCTCTGGGTGTCATGCTTGTGGCTCTCAGAGTCTTGCTATGCCTTATGGGACTTGTAGTTCTGCAACAGCTGGAGGTCCGCTAATTGCATATCCCAGTATTAGAATATTCATTTTTAGTATGCCTCGGATTCCATTCAAGTAGTAGGTCTGGATGAAATTGTAAGTGCTTTATAATTAAATTATTTTACTTTGTGGTGGCAAATTGAATGATCTGATGAGACATTTCACAGAATTTCTATAGGAACATTCTTACAAAATTCTTCTGGTGCATGGCCAGCTTTACAAATGGAATATTTAATACAAAGATCTCATCACCAGAGTACATGAAATATAAGAAGACACTGGGGGACTTAGAACACCAGCATACTATGGTAACAAATCCTTTAAGGGAAACTGACCCTCATCTAGCAAAATGTCAGCATTTTCAGAAGATCGTAATAGATACTTTAAATGCAAACTAATTACAGGCATACCCCACTTTTAAAGACGGTGTAAACCCTGATGAGTTTACTTCCTCTTTCATTCCCTGCAAAGGTAAAGCATAATGGACTACTATGCATCGCATAGTAGTCCATTATGTGTCACTTACCTGACACAGCAGCCAGCAAAGTCACCGCTGTCCCCTGTAGTCCAGCGCATCCATCTTCTTGGTGGGTCTCGCTGCTCCGGCGCTGTCATTCGGTGAAGCCGCGATGACGTCACTCCTGCGCATGCGCACGGGAGCCGCCACGCGCGACATATCGCCGTTGATGGCGGTGCGCTCAGTGGGCCTGCGCGCCGCTGTCTACGGCGCATGCGCCGTAGACAACGGTGCCTGTCTTTCGGCAAATATCTCCTAAATCGTGTAGGTTTAGGAGATATTTCTTGGACCTACAGGTAAGCCTTAATCTAGGCTTACCTGTAGGTCAAAGTGGTTTGTAAGGGTTTACAACCACTTTAATTACACAATGGAGTTTATTTAAGCTAGAAAGTGCAAAATCAGACTCACTTCTGCATAGAAACCAATCAACTTCCAGGTTTTATTACCAAAGCTTAATTGAACAAGCTGGAGTTAGAAGCTGATTGGTTTCTATGCAGAAGTGAATTTGATTTTGCACTTTCTAGGTTTAGTAAATAAAACACCATTGTGTACTTAAAAGTGGGGTATGCCTGTAGTTAATGAAAGCTCTTTATAAAGTTTATTATCTGACTGTTCTACCTTATATCATTTACGTTCCATAGATTGAAGAAACACTTGGACACCGCTATAGTAAATGTATTTTAAGTGCTTTGGTATTTCCAAGATGTGTTTGACCTCTCCAGAGCTGAAAGGGTTGATAATCTCCCTGTCTGACTCTGAGGACAAGAAGGTAATTCTATTTCACTGCTACAGTAACAGATGGACATGCCGCAATCATTGAAACAGCAGCAAGAAACCATGGAAACGTTCTAAGCCCCTGCTGCATAGGAGCTGTCAGCTCAGCAGAGTGTATTGTCATATGCAGTCACGGAAACTGTGCCATGAAAATGATTTTACTCATCTGCCCTTTTACCGTCTCAGGATGATATCCTATTTACCAATATGGGCCGCAGCATATTGCTTAACAGCTTCATTTTACCTTCCATGTTACAGTAAAACGACACGTCAGTGAGCATACTAATATGGACAGCCCAGAATGTTTGGAAAGTGAGGATAGATGTTTCAAAGTACTTACTTGCTGAATACTGCAGCCCTCGC
Organism: Lithobates pipiens; assembly: GCF_037356315.1. Classification (NCBI taxonomy): domain Eukaryota; kingdom Metazoa; phylum Chordata; class Amphibia; order Anura; family Ranidae; genus Lithobates; species Lithobates pipiens. The sequence goes on from NW_027507903.1 coordinate 79,787,452, forward strand.
ATAAAAATGATCTCAACAGATATACAAGATACAAAAATAAATAAACTCTGTATTCATTATTACATGTTTTTTTGGTTTTTTTTTTTTTTTTTTTTTACTGCAGATCGTCGAATACCTGTACAGGGGATTTAAAAAGGCTGATATCAGGTTTAACCACTTCAATTCAATTTGCACCCCCATTCCTGCTCAGGCCAATTTGCAGCTTTCAGTGCTGTAGCATTTTGAATGACAATTGCGCGGTCATGCAACACTGTACTCAAATTACATTTTTATAATTTTTTCTCCACAGATAGAGCTCTCTTTTGGTGGTATTTGATCACCTCTGCATTTTTTATTTCTTGCGCTATAAACAAAAGAAGAGTGACAAGTTTTAAAAAAACACATTGGGAGTTATCCACGAAACGCGTCGAGCTACATTGGATGCTACAGTGATATCTATTACGCCCTGACGTTGATACCTATATTAATTCAGTACATTTACGTTTATATTATGCCATTATAGACATAGGTACCGGATATGTCGCCCTGAGGCACTTTTAGGCTATGCTGTTGCTCTACATACTACTTATTGTTTACACATGCTTCTTGATTTGATGTGTTTTTACATACACCTTGATGTTTTTCATAAACATATTTTGTGCCAAATAATTGTACATGTATGTATGTATATATATGAATTTACTCTGTATTATACATTACTATGAATTCAATTAAATTTTTTTTTTTCCTTGACCTCCACACTCCAGCCGCTTCATTTAAAGTCCCAACTTCCTTTCTATTTTGCTATTTTACGAAAGGCAAATCCACTTTTCACTGCAAGTGCACTTGGAAGTGCATTTAAAGCTCTAAATCTAAGGGGTAGATCTGAAATGAGTGGAAGCTCTGCTGATTTTATCATCCAATCATGTGCAAGATAAAAATGTTGTTTTTTATTTTCCTTGCATGTCCCCCTCGGATCTACAGCGACTTTACTTCCAAGTGCAGTGCAAGTTCAGTGCACTTTCAAGTGCACTTGCAGTGCAAAGGTGATTTGCCTTTAGTAAATAACCCCCAATATTTTTTACTTTTTGCTATAATAAATATCCCAATTTAAAAAAAAAAAAATTTCCTCAGTTTATATGTATTCTTCTACATATTTGTGGCAAAAAAAATTTGCAATAAGTGTATATTGATTGGTTTGCGCAAAAGTTATAGCATCTACAAAATAGGGGATAGATTAATGGCATTTTTATTATTTATTTTTAATACTAATGGCAGTGATCTGCAATTTTTATCATGACTGTGACATTGCAGCGGACATATCACACACTTTTGACACCATTTTGGAACCATTCACATTTATACAGCGATCAGGGCTATAAAAATGCACTGATTACTGTATAAATGTCACTGGCAGTGAAGGGGTTAACACTAGGGGACAATCAAGGGGTTAAATGTGTTACCTAGGGAGTGATTCTAACAGTAGGGGAAGGGGACTCACAAGGGGAGGAGACCGATTGGTGTTCCTCTGTACTGGGAACACACCATCGGTCTCCTCTCACCTGACAGGACACACAGATCCACGGCCGCGCTCTGTTATAGGGCAAATGCAGGTGCCTGGTGGATATCGACGCCGCTGGGCACACACATCGGCTCTCGAGTGACACGCCGGTGCGCACGGACCCCCTAGATCGCCGAGGATGTCATATGATGCCCACCCAGGATGGGAGATCCCTCCTGCGGATGTCATTTGACGATGGCTGGGATGGGAAGTGGTTAAAGCAGAATTCCGGGTATGGTATATTTTATTACATTGGTACCATACCTGGCTAATGCTCCTGGAAGCTGGAAATCACTGAAGCAGACACTGCTATTCCAGTCATCGCCACTTACTTCCAGGTCCCGTGCTGACTGGCTGGCTGATGCTTGAAAGAATGCTTGTCAAACAGGACTCATTCAAGTGAATGATGCTGCTCTGCGAGCCCACCGCAAACGCATGCAATGTACACAGTTGCAGTGCGCTACTGAAGGGTAGAAGAGTTAAAGCAGGTGGTGAAGAGGCGATACAATGCCTCCTCACTGCCTGTCAAATGCTCTCCGAAGAGCAATCTCACTTCAGAGAGAAAAGTATGTGTGAACGAGCTCCTAATTATTTTTTAAAGGGTAACTCCACTTTCGTGGGGAAAAAATAGCAAATAAAGAAAAAATAATATAGTGCATATAATTGCGACACTAATCATATTGTAATTGAATGTTATTAAAAATGACCTTTCCTTTTCAATCTGCAGCCACTGTAATTTTCTGAGAATGCATTGCATTATGGCTACCTGGAGTGGTTCTGTGCACAGAATGTATACTGACCACTAACCAGAAACATAATTTCCTGCTTGTGTGATTGGCTCAACAATTTTCCCAGACATCTGCCTAAGATACAAGTCAGATTTAAGGCATTCCTTGCAACAAACATTTCTTTTTTTAAGAGATACTTTCAATGGGAACACTTCTAAAGGGATGCAGACCCAGCAGCTTTCCTCATTAGTGTTTTGCAGCTCCACACCTGACAGCTAATCATGAACCACTCCCATTAGACCCACTCAGAATAGAGGCACAGACAAACACACATGGATTTCTTCAGAATAACAAAAGGTAGGAATCTGAGTAAATGACATTGAACGAATGGAAGACCTGACTGCCACGATCCGGGATAAAACAGAGGACCATGGGACCAAGTGGTTCTATTGGACCCAGTTTTGCTTTTCGGAGGAATACCTCCGTGAGTTATAGCATGGTCCTCGTGATCGCCAGAGGCTATTGCTCCAAACCATGGCCAACGAACGGTCTGGTGAGCCGAGGGTGACCCTTGCTCCCTGGGTGGAATTCCCACCCCCTCCACTTCCCCCATAATCCCCCCCCCCTCACCTCTTCTTTCCCTTTTCCATAATTTCTTTCCCCAAATTTCTCTCTTCCCTTCTTTTCTCCTTTAGTTCCACTATCTCCCATTTTAACCCAAAAAACTGGTATGTTTCGACCCCAACTGACCACTGCGCAATAATCTTCCCCTATGTATGGATACCCAAATTCTCCAAGGGTATCGGAGCTAATACCTATAGTACTATAAGTGATCTGGTAACCCAACGAGGTGAAGCCTTAATCTCATACCTCCTGGATATCCGGGTTCTTGGCATGTTTACAGAGGTGTACATGTGTTATTTTCCTCAGAATAATCACCATTAGCTCAGATACCCATGCTAAGTGATCATATGTTTGTAATTGTTTGTATCACATATTCTCTGAAGTTACCTTTTCATTGTATGTCGCATACCACTAAATAAAAAAAGTAAAAAAAAAAAGAGGTAGGAATCTGAAACAACGTTTGTTATAATCCTTGCAATGTACATAGATCACCCAGAGGAGAATGTTTTTTTCTCAACAAAAGTGGAATTACACTTTAAATAATTTTTTACAATTCTATTTCTTTTCTTAAAATTTTTTTAAACAGCCCTGTTGAGGGGCTGGGGTTTGTTAAAATATCAGGGATCTAAACAGACCTCTGATGGCTTTTGGACCACTTGGTCTTTTTTCTGCTGAGAGTTAAAAGCCCCAGAGTCCTCAATCCTTTCTCTGCAGCCCCAGATGCACTGCAGATGAATAACAGGATGTGCTCCGCACAGAGGCTCCCTGTTCTTTCACAAACTGAAAGACAATTAACACAATTTACTATAGTTATGAATGAACACAGGAGCGATCTGTACCAATTGCTCATGGTGTTCTTTCAAGAAAGAAAGAGGCCACTAAATATGACATATTTACTAGCCCTGCATTCTCCATCCCGAAATGATACGTCATGGCAGGTGGGAGGGAGAGAAGGAGACGAAAGCAGCGCTGCTGTGGGAGGCAAACAGGGGGATCAGAGCAGAAAAAGGGAGGACAGAAGCAGCACAGGGGCAGGGGCTCAAATACTGGAACAGATCCCCCCTGTGGGTCCCACTGCAGCAGCTAAATGCCAGGTACAAGGGAGCAGAAGAGAAGGTGGCTGTGTTGTAGGGAAGCCACAGGGGGATCAGTTTTAGGGGTTAACCCCCACCTCTCAGTCAATAAGGCAGTACAGTTAGCTCTCCTTTACAGGAGGGTCAGCTGTACTGCCTTACTAGCGTCCTTGGCATTACCTACTGTATAAAGTAAAGCAGCGTATCTACCAATGTGCCAGAATCCAGCCAATTTCTATTAATTCCAAAAGAAGTATGAACACCGCTCAGACAATAAACAGTCCACAACTCGTAGCAGGTGCTCGCCACCGTCAATGACCAGTAGAGAGAAAGGAGAATGGCCGCACACCACAAGAAGAGGGATAATGCTCAAATATAACCTATTGTAGTCATCATGCCAGAAAGATCATAGAAACATGACATGCTGGTGCGTTTCACATGGTTCATTCCTGCTTGTTCACTATTTTTTTAACTTTGTATAAGGTGGTAAAGACTTCCTGTCACTATAACACCAGGAAAAAAGGAGGGAGCAGCTGTCATGGGACACAAGGCACAGACAATAGTGCAATAATATCATTCAAACCCTTACCTACTGTATAGGTAAAGTGAGGGAAAATCTCCCCAATTGTAAAAAAAACAACTAAAAACCTGACAGAGAGTCTAACTCTTTCCCACTATCCAAAATATAATATAATAACATAAACATACTCTATCAATCTAAATATGCTTGCAGTTGAGCCTCTTATCAAGTTTGTCTTGACTGACAAGCCATATAGATACAGTTTCTACAATTTAAAATAGACCTAGGTTTATTACCAGAGAAATGAAACCTCAACCTTTTAAATTAGCTTTTATTAATAAAGTTTTGTTCATACAAAATAAAGAAAAAATAAAGAGAAGTTAAACACCTAGAACAGTGACCTCATTATCGTGGGTACACAAGGCCAACGATCAGCCTTTGAAAATTTCTATTACATTCAGTACTGCAATAATGTTGTACATTTATGAAACCAGACATGTTGTTGCAATTTGTAGATAAATGTTATTTCATGCTTTAGGAGAACCAGTAAAGGAGAGAATTATAAGCTGCCAGTTAGTAGAAAATAGCATACATGTTTACAAATTATTTAAAAAATGATCATTTTTGTTAGGTCTTCCAACAAACCACATCCCAACTTTCCTTGACATGGCTACGCAAAGCTAGCTAAAGGAAGGAAACTTCAGTGTGTTGCACCAAAGGCCCAACCATCAGGACCACCTTTATGATATTAATTGATGGCACCCCTCAATTGATAGGTACAAATGTATCCAAATTAGTCTTCTATGTATCCACTGAGGGGGGCATTTTGGAGCCATTTAAGTGCCACCATTCTACCTGCTGCAAAAAGCGCTCTGGCTATAGTAATTACTGCATAACTAATGTCTCGAACACATGACCAGTTTTCCCGTCGGAATAAACTCTGAAGGTTTTTCCGAAGGAGTTCCGATGGAATTCAGCTGAAACTGTCTTGCGTACACACAATCACACCAAAGTCCGATCATCAAGAACACAGGGACGTACAACACGTACGACGGAACTAGAAAAAGGAAGATCAGTAGCCAATAGCTTCCGTCTCGTACTTGCTTCAGAGCATGCGTTGTTTTTGGTCCATCAGAACAGCATACAGATGAGCGGTTTTCCCGATAGGAATTGGTTCCGTTGGAAATATTTAAAACATGTTCTATTTCTAGGTCCGTCAGAATTTTCAAAAAAAAAAGTCAGATGAGGCATACACACGATCGGAATATATGATGAAAAGATTCCGTCTGACTTTTTCTGTCGGACATTCTGCTCTTGTGTACACGGCATTACTCATTGTAATGCAGCTGCAAGTAGATATAAATGCATTTAGTATTTTTTACTACCTAACTTTTAGCTTATGGTATTCAATCATATGAAGCTCTGCTGGCTTCCATCATCCATTCATGTTTTTTTTTTTCCTTGCACGTGATTGGGAATTCTTTGAAACGTAAATTTTCACTGCACTCACTAAGCTAAGGAAAAATTCTCCCTCAAAGTGAATCACCTATGTGTCTTTAGTAAATCAACCCTATTGTGTCTACCCATTATATGTTATCTTAGGCCGCGTACACACGCGGGGACTGTTCGCTCAACCTTGTTCGTCAAACAGTTTCAGCGGACAGTCCGCTCAAAATTAGCATGGACGGACTTGGCCACACACGACGAACGAACAGTCCGCTGAAAGCGTGCGCGATGACGTACGCCACGTATGA